>NC_091449.1:53161684-53462100 GCF_964237555.1 Oryctolagus cuniculus
CCTGTTTCCAAAAAATAAAAGGTAGAGAGTGTCCAATTAAAACATTTTTTGAATATTTCAAGAGTATGTATGCCTCATGCAAAAAGTAAGACTACCATTTGCTACCATGCCAGAAGTGCTTGTTGAATACCTGTGCTGTACTGTGCAAGGGGCTGAAGGTAAGAACAAGAGGGTAAAAGTGGGTCTCGTTCCTTAACGTCTACAGTCAAATCAGAAAGACCAAGTTCCAAGGAAACCTCAAGCGCATGATAAGATGCCAAGCTGGGGGTTATCATGTATTTTTATGGGTTTAAATTTCATGAGTGATGTCACTTGAGATGTTTACTTAGCTTTCTTCCTCTGCATGCAATTGTCTTTATTCTCTGCCTTAAATATTGTCTCAAAAGTTTGCGCTATGTCTAGGAATTTTTGCTGCTTTTAAAAAACGTTCTGGAGCCAGTGTTGTGGTGCAGTGAGTTAAGCTGCAGTCTGCAATGTTGACCTCTCATATCAGAGTGCTGGTTTGGGTCCTGGCTGCTCTGCTTCCGATCCAGCTCCCTGCTAATGCCTCTGGGAAGGCGGCAGGAGGTGATGGCTTGGATTCTTGACCCCTGCCACTCATTTGGGAGACTCGGATGGAGTTCCAGGCTCCTGGCTTTGACCTGGCTTCACCTCAACTGTTGTAGCTATTTGGGGAGTGAACCAGCGCCTGGAAGAGCTCTCTTCCTCTCTCTGTCATTCTGCTTTTCAAATAAATAAGTCTTTAAAAAGTTTTTAAAAGTCCTACTTAGAGTTCTCTGAGATTCTTGGATTGGAGGTCTGTTGTTTTTCATTGATTTTTAAAAATTCTTGACCATTATCTCTTTAAATATTTCTACTTCTTTCTTCTTCTTGAAGTTCACTCACTCATATCTTAGGCCATTTGATATTGTCCCACTACTTTTTCTTTTCTTTTTAAACATTTATTTATTTTGAAGGGCAGAGTTACAGAGAGAGGGGGAGAGACAGACAGATTGTCCATCCTCTGGTTCCCTCCCTAGAAGACTGCAACAGCCATTGCTGTGTCAGGCTGAAGCCAGGAGCCAGGAGTTTCAGCTGGGTGTCCCACGTGGGTGGCAGGGACCTAAACATTTGGGTCATCTTTCACTGCTTTTTCCAGGCAGTTAGCAGGGAGCTGTATTAGAAGTGGAGCAGTTGGGACACAAACTAGCACCCATATTAGGTGCTGGTGTCGCAGATGGTGGCTTTCTCTGCTGTGCCACAACACTGGGCCTTGTTTTTCTTATTTTTGAAGTTTCTTAGTTTTATTAATTTTTCTCTTTGTGTTTAAGCTTGGAACTCTCTATTAATCTACTTAGATTCACTGCATCTTACCTGCTAATGAGGCCATCAAAGAAATTCTTCATCTATTAATATGTTTCTATTTCTAACATTTTCATCTGACATTCTTATACTCATGGTTTCCATTTCTCTTAAATTTCCTGTTTGTTCCTGCATAGTGTCCATCTTTTCCTCTTGATCCTTTAACATGTTAATGCTTATTTTAAAGTGTCTGTTTAAGGGCAGGCATTTGGCCTACCTGGTTGGGTGGTCTCATCCCATGTCAGAATGCCCATTCCTGGTTCTAGCTTCCTGATAATGCAGACCTAGAGAGGTATCAGGTGATGGCTCAGCTGATCAGGTTGCTGACTTAAGTGGGAGACCTGAACTGAGTTCCCAGCTGCTGGCTTTGGCCCTGCCCCAGCCCTGCCCATCACAGGCACTTGGGGAGTGAACTAGTGGGAACTCTCCCATCCCTCTGTATCTCTCTGACACTTAAATAAGTACAATTTTAAGTCTCTGCTAGTTCTGGCATCTGTGTTATCCTTACATGCCCCTATCGGTTGATCATTTGACAATGACTTATTTTATTTTGCTTTTTTGTGTGTCTTATAGTTTTTTACTGAATGCTGGACGTAGAAGAACTGAGAGATAGAGTAAAATATGTGGCTATTTTTGCCTTGCTAATGGACATATTTCTTCCTCCAGGCCATGAATGTGGGGGTTGAGTCAATCTGCTGAGCAGTTGAGCTGGATTTGGATTTTATTGTTGCCATGGCTACCTTCAGTTCTCTGCAGGCTCCCCCCCCCCCCCCCCCCATGGTGGCTGCTATTACCTTGTGCTCAGGATGGGGACCTGGAGCACTGATGGTTTTTCTCCGTGCTCTCACTCTGCTCTGCCTACCTGAGCCACAGAAGCGCCTGTCATCAGGGTCTTACTCTTCCCTGTTGCTGTTTGTTGTAGTTTGTGGATGTGGGGCTTGTGTGTGGTCCAGCTTCAATCTCAGTGAGGCCCTGTGTGCCTGGGCCTTGGGTTTCCTTGGCACTTCTTCCTCCCCTGACTCTGCTTTGTATCTGTGGTTGTTCTTAGGTGGCAGAGAGTTTCTTCTCTCCTAGCAGCACCTGATCTATGCTTGGCATCGGTGACAAACCTGGGGTCACAAAGGGTTCCTGCCCTACTCCAGGAAGAGGGCTTCTGCTACTGGCCCAAACCTAGAAGCATCAGGTCTTTGCTGGACTCTGAGGGCAAGAGGATTTGTTGTCACGTTTTTACCATCTAAAGGCTGTTACTTTGTAAGAGACTAAGTGTCCTTGGAAGTGCCGGTCCCCATCAGCAGCAGATGTGTCAAAGAAGGGGGCTCTCTCAGGCTTCCTGGCCCACCCTCAGTCTGTCTCCTGGTCTTTGGGACCCACTGGAGACTCTGCAAACTGAGACCATGAGTGGAAACCTGCTATCCTGCGTCTGGGGATCTGGCTGTTCGGAACGGATGCATCAGCCCACGCTTACCCCTGGCGTTTATTGAAACGTTGGCTGACTTTTTCTGATCCCCTGGTGTATAATCACCTCTTTCTCCCTTGCTCTGCCGAAGGTGAGATGGTTTGCATGTTCAGTCTCTCTCCAGAAATGCTTGTCCCTGTGGAATTCAGGTGTCTTGGTTGCATTATGGCTTCTGTTCTCTCACCAGCTCGAGAACAGTGGCGATTTTGTAGATCATCTGACTCCTTTGTTGTTAGGATGGGAGCCTCTTTCTCTCTATGCATTCACTGTATGTGGAGATGAGTTCTGAGTTTTTTCGTGTGTGCATGGGATGTCACCATGCTAGTCCATACCAGATATAGGGTCAACTAGAAAGCACTAAGAAAACTCAGAGGAGACGTGTAACTACTTTTTCTTCTTCCCATCTCTAACTTGGTTGAAATAGTTGAACCAGTGTTAACCACGTTAACCTTGAACTTCCTGGGAGCTCCTTCTGAATCTGGAATCCTAATGTCTTTGAATTCTGTGCCTCATCCTCTGGAACAATCAAATGGGAGGCTTCCACTGCAAATTGGGAGACCGGGTGGGTACTAAGCTGGTGGAGGAGGGTTTTGATGGCATCTACTGCAGCAAGTTTGGTATGTGAAGGAGCCATCTGGAATTAAGAAACAAAACAAGAGGAGAAAAAAAGAGATACCTTAGAAAAAAACAAACCTGTATCCTTGCTGATCAGAATCAGGCCCAATCTTTGTCAGTAGGTTTTGAACATTATTTTTTAATGATAGGTACTTTTTACTTATAGAATCAGTGCAAAAACCATACATTAAAATAAGAAATATGTATGGTGACAATGGGAAAATTGTATTAGAGGCTGCAAGAATTTCTGAACCTGTATAGAGTTAATTTTCCATGTTAGCGGTGAGATAGTTCCTTGTTTTTTTTTTTTTTTTTTTTTTTTTTTTTCCCCTCCTTCTTTAAGGCATTTATCACACATTTCATGTTCTTAAGAAGCAAGTAAGCTCTTGTGCTCCTGAACTAGGGCTTTGTTTCTATGTGAGTAGCTGTATAGAAAGGATTTCACTGTATTTCTTCAAATCCAAGATGCACTTGAAAAACACATTTAAATATTTTTGGTTGGGAAATGTTTACTCTTCATCACGTGACATGGCTTAATTAGCATGGTTTTTCTTTTTCCTTAAAAATAGTATGTCTTAAAATTGCTGGAATCCTAGATCTAAAAAAATACTCTATTACATAGATGCTTTTATAGAATAAGAAGGTACTAACCTAATTTTTTTTGGTAGTAATGGGTGGAATTTTTTGACATTTTGTTTTTAACCACCCACAAGGAGTGACACATGTCTGTATTTGAGATGTTTTAATACCTTATTTAAAAATTTGTTTTTACTTATTTATTTGAAATGAAGAGTTAGAGAAAGAGAGAGGGAGAGACAGATCTTCCATCCACTGGTTCCCTCCTCAAATGGCCACAACAACCAGGGCTGGGCTAGGCTGAATCCAACAGCTAGGAGTTGCTGGGTCTTCCATGTGGGCACAAGGGCTGAAGCACTTGGGCCATCTTCCATTGCTTTCCCAGGTGCATTAGAAGTGGAGCAGCTGGGACTTGAACTGGCACCCATATGGGATGCCGGTGCTGCAGGCGGTGGCTTTACCTGTTTTACCACAGCACCGACCCCTTAATACCTTATATTTGGATTTTAAAAATGAGCCAGATCATACTTTCAATGATGGTCTAAAATATGTCTCCATTCTAATATACTTAAAGTAGTTTTATTTTTCCTTCTGCTTTTCATTTTAGGCATAGTATCCCCAGAAAACTGTTCACTGTTTTTACTCCTCCTGTTTTAACAGCAATCAGCTGCCTGTATTTGATGTTAGGGAAAGCGTTGTAGAATATTGTATGTATGCAGAGAAATTGTATTCAAGTGAACACTTGGCATTGTAGCTTTCCCCTTTATTTAAAGGGACCAGTGGGTCTAGATGACTAGGTCTTAGTGTCATTACCATGTAAGTGGTGGTAGAAGTTGATAGCAAGAAAACCCTTTAGCTACTTGATAGTAAAAGTTTGGTTAATTTTTGTGGTGTAGAGTAAATTATAATTTGTTGTCTTTGACTCATTGGGATCTAGTTGTCTGAATATCAAAGGCTGACCAATTTACTTTCTTTTCTGAAATGAAAAATGTGCGAAATAATTGAAAAAACCCTGTTATTCAGCGCCACTAATAGCTTTAATTAATTAAAGGCAGAGAATCTTAGTTAAATAAAATACACGCATGACCTTGACATCAAAAAATACACTTGAGTCTTTAATGGATTTGCTAATTGCTTTTGATGTTGGGCTGTGAATGTATCTAACTAGCAGGTCAGATAATTTGGGAAAGTAAATACTCTCACTATCATTGCAGAATTCAGAGCTGTTCTCTGAAGAGCTGTCACTTACACAGAAAAATGGGGCTGTGGAAAGAAAACAGTTTCTTTCCCTACGTTGACTTAAACCGCTTTATTTGATTCTTAGCCTCTCAGTCATTGCACCTCATCTATGTACCCTTCTCTCCAATAACGTATGAGGTCTTTGAGTCAGGTATTCTGAGAAGACACAGGAAGGAAGCATTAAAATTATGATAGAACAAAGTAAGTACCTTCATCCCAGCATTTGCACTTGTGTATTGCCCTCTCTTCCTTCTAACTGGGTGCACACTGGGATCATCTTTATTTGAGAAGATTTTCTTTCTTTCTTGTGAATCACATGTAAAGAACCAAAAGCAAAAATAACCAAAATTAATATCCATGGTACCTGAGCACGTTAGAATGAGAACGTTCATAATTAGCCTGAAGGGTGGTCCCAGGGTATTTGGTGGAGCCCCTTAAACTTAATGAGGTAAAAGTCCCCTAGCTCCGCCCAAAGATGCAAATCATGTGCCCATTGTGGATCAAAGAAAACTCACCCTAACTGAGAAAACACTGCAGTTACAAGTATGCTTCTTGGATTGTAGCCCATGCTACAATGAACAGTCTTTGCTGCTCCCTTGTAAGCAGCTGGCTACAGTCACCTTAACTAAGAAGAGGCTGCCACTGTAGGTATGCCCCTCAAGTTATATTCCTTGAGCAGTTGTTAGTCCCTACCTGGCCTACTGCTGTACAGTGAGTGTAATAAACCAGGTTCTATCTCTGGTGAATTCTTCCTGCCAGCCACAATGCCAGCCTAGTTTAGTTGCTTCTGGTGATGGTGAGCTGTACCATGTAAATAGGATTTCAATGAAATGCTTTTGAAGAAGCAATGTTGTTGGCTGGGTTGAGGAAGAGGTAAGTATTTGGTAAACTTTGGACTTAGGTCTCATGGAGCATAGTTTGATTAGGGGAGGAAAAGAAGAAATGAGAAAAACTCACTAGAAAATGTTGAGCTTTCAGTGGTCAGGTGAGCTTTGGGTTGGTTGGAGGGGAGGAATATTGAGTAATCACGTCATGGTTTTTGGAGCTCAGTAGAGAAAAGCTGCGTCTCCCTTGTTATTTAATAACTGCACTATAAATGTAATTCATAGTGAATGATGACATGATATCTGGTAGCTTTGGGATCTGCAAGGAGGGAAGGCCTACACTTCCGGGAATGGAGAGTCCCTACCCCCACTTCCAGGGAAGAGAAGTCCTTGTCAAAGTCCCCACGGGTGCCTAAAGGTCAACCAGTGAGGATCAGACATGCCTCAACCTTTAACCCCCAGGCCCTGTATCTATAAAAAGAGCCCTCCCAACCTTTGACAAGTGACTTCCCCAGTCCCTGCTCTGTTGGGACCAGGGAACCACGCCCGGGAGCGGAATCCCAATAAAAGCTTGAGAATTAATTGATTCATGTGCCTGGGAAGATTTGTTATGCGCTGGACACCTTGCGATATCAACTTTTTTTTTTTTTTTTTTTTTTTTTTTAGTTAAGACATTAAAAATAAAAGGGAAACAAGGAGGATTTGACCCATCAGATGTGTTAGTGCATGAAGTGATGCATGGGGCTGGTTAATGAGAGCTTTTAAAGGAATTAAAAAAGATAGCACATATCAAAACATTACAGCAAGTATTTAAAAGACAAATCACTATATATTGTGCGATAATTTCTATTTTTCAAATGTGTAAGAATGTATTAAAAATACTGCAAAGTTCTGTGGCTTCAGTGAAGGCTCAGAGAAGAGGAAGAAAAAAAGCCTTATGTAAAATATGGAAACCATCTTGAGCTAAACAAATGCCAGAAAAAATTATAATTGTAAAAATGAGATGTCGACTCTCGTTATTACAGTGGCTGTGTTGTTTCCAATAACAATTTGGTGTTTTATTTAGTCTGTAACAATCTACAATTGAAATATAAAATAAAGATTTTTCTTTTATTCCCCTCTGAAGTTCTGTGCCAAGCTAAGCAGAACTGAATGAAACATCTGTGGATGATTAAAACAAGCTTTCCTGTGGGGTTTTGAATAGAAAGTAAACATGGATTTTATCCATAGTCAACAGCATTTACAAATGTAAAGAGAGGAAGCTACTGAGTTTTTGAAGAATGAGCTGCTCGAGAGGAAATGGAAGTATGGAGGGGCAGATGGCGATAATTAGTTCCATACGGTGGAAGGCTTCTAGTCAAAAAGAAAGAACCCAGCAGCTCTGGTTGGGTGAAGCTTTATTGAAGCAATCTTTGTGTCTTGTTACCTATCTTTGTCTTTTTTTCTTTCTTTCTTTCTTTTTGGACAGGCAGAGTGGACAGTGAGAGAGAGACAGAGGGTTGGTTGGGTCACCCCCCAATGGCCACTGTGGTTGGCACACCGCGCTGATCTGAGGCCAGGAGCCAGGTGCTTCTCCTGGTCTCCCATGGGGTGCAGGGCCCAAGCACCTGGGCCATCCTCCACTGCACTCCCGGGCCACAGCAGAGAGCTGGACTGGAAGAGGGGCAACTGGGACAGAATCCGGCGCCCTGACTGGGACTAGAACCTGGTGTGCCGGCGCCGCAGGCAGAGGATTAGCCTAGTGAGCCGTGGCGCCGGCCATCTCTGTCTTTCTAGGATAGTCCCATGTCATGAAGCCTAACAGAAGTGACCCACACACTCGTCCATGAGGGCGTTGGTTGGGAGGCAACGTGGGCGCTTGAGGGTGAGACGACCCTTCGAGAGGGAGTTGTCCAGAGAGATGCAGCTCCTGCCGGGCATCTAGTCATGTCTTCAACCTGGGGCTTTACATTCCCCAGTCCTCCCTGCTTAACTGCGTTTTGGGTCAGTGATAGCTTCCTAACTTCTCCGGACTATGCTGTGTAGTGCCAAAGTGTGACTTTTGTGTCATGCTGCCAGGAGTTGAATTCTGCCTCTCTCACTTAGGGAGCCTTTCTATGCCTCAGTTTTCTCATCTTTACAATGGGAATAAATATAATACCTGCTTTATTAAATCATATGACCCACTGGTGGAATTTTTTGTTAGAATGAAAACGAACTAATGAGTTGTTAAAAATACATATTTTAGGATCTCACCCTGGACCTGAGAATTCAGAATCTATACGTTCTTGATCCCATACTGGTTATCAATAAATATTGTTTGATCCCTTACTTTCATGATGAGCTCATTCATAAATTGAGTAATCTACATGTGCTATTTTTTTTTTTTGACAGGTGGAGTTAGACAGTGAGAGAGAGACAGACAGAGAAAGGTCTTCCTTCCGTTGGTTCACCCACCAAATGGCTGCTATGGCCCGTGCACTGCACCGATCCAAAGCCAGGTGCTTCCTCCTGGTCTCCCATGTGAGTGCAGGGCCCAAGCACTTGGGCCATCCTCCACTGCACTCCCGGGGAGGAGCTAGAGGACTAGAACCCGGGGTGCTGGTGCCACAGGCGGAGGATTAGCCTAGTGAACCATGGCGCCGGCTTACATGTGCTATTGTTCTAACAGAGTGTGTGCTTTGTAGCACACACACCACAAAGTAGACATTTTCTAAGAGTGAATCCAATATAAATATGAAGAGTTAGGACATCTTTCTCCTAGATACCAGTGGGTTAGGATGCAGAGGCCATTGGTTTAGAATGTGTGTGTTGAGTTGAACTAAACTTAACGGAGCAGTATGGAATTCAGTGGGCCCAAATCTTCAGCAAACAGTGACATAAACCCAGAGATTTCCATTGCTCCATTTCTCTCACTGTGAGGATACCAGATGTGCCACCTGTTCCCAGTTCCCTGTGCTGTGTGTTTCAATGATATCTTTGTTGACATTTGTTTCTTTGTTCTCTGTGCATTTTAATATTGCCGACCAACTCGCTATTTGCAGTTGTGACCTTGTCATTACTCAGGAACCTCTATTCTTAGCCACAAGTATCGGCAGCTTTCAAAGAAAGAGAGGAAGCCCGTGCCGGCGCCGTGGCTCACTAGGCTCATCCTCTGCCTTGTGGCGCCAGCACACCGGGTTCTAGTCCCGGTTGGGGCGCCGGTTCTGTCCTGGTTGCCCCTCCTCCAGGCCAGCTCTCTGCTGTGGCCAGGGAGTGTAGTGGAGGATGGCCCAAGTACTTGGGCCCTGCACCCCATGGGAGACCAGGATAAGTACCTGGCTCCTGCCATCGGATCAGCGCGGTGCACCGGCCACAGCGCGCCGGCCGCGGCAGCCATTGGAGGGTGAACCAATGGCAAAGGAAGACCTTTCCCTCTGTCTCTCTCTCTCCCACTGTCCACTCTGCCTGTAAAAAACAAAAACAAAAACAAAACAAACAAACAAAAAAACAGAGAGGAAGCCCTTTGTTTTTAATCATCAAGAAAGCTTTCCTACTTGCCCCCTTTTTTTTGGCTGCCATGGCTGGTGCACCATGCCGATCCGATGGCAGGAGCCAGGATCCAGGTGCTTTTCCTGGTCTCCCATGGGGTGCAGGGCCCAAGGACTTGGGCCATCCTCCACTGCACTCCCTGGCCACAACAGAGAGCTGGCCTGGAAGAGGGGCAACCGGGACAGAATCCGGCGCCCCGACCGGGACTAGAACCTGGTGTGCCGGCGCCTCAAGGCAGAGGATTAGCCTAATGAGCCACGGCGCCGGCCCCCTACTTGCCCTTGATTTCACTTTTCTTCCCAATGGGCAGTGGTTGCAGGAGCTTTCTTCGTCCTGGGTCCCTGAGACCCATGCCTCAGTTATGCTGCACCAACATGTGGAGGTGTTAATCTTCTTTTGTTCTCACTCATGGCCTTTCTCTAGCTTTATAATTATCCAGAGTGGTAACAGCTCTTTAGAACACACTTTGTCACCTTGAAACTAAGTGAGTTTTAGCTGAAAATTCGGGCAAGGTCTTAAAGACGTTGTTTCTTTGAGCTATGAATAGTGAGAGAGAACTTGAACATGACAGTCACCAGCTGTAATGATATTTAGATGATGGATTCTCATTACTTTGCATAATGTGGGATGCTGACATTTTATTCAAACGTATAATCCTTGTCATTGAGTGTAGGCAGGAGAGAGATTGCTACCTGGAGTAGGCACAACACAGAATGGCACTATATAGAAATGACATAAAGACCTAAATAACAGCAATCATCATTTCCTGCTTCCCGTCATGTCATTTTTAGACTTCACGTGCCGTCCTATGGCTGCTATGGTTCCGAGCAGTGTTTCAGGCATATCTCATTATACAGATGCATCTAGCACATGCTAATATAGATTGTATGTGGTTATTAAAATAATAAATCAAGTGTTTGATTCATGTCCTTAGAATCATATCTTTTAATCAGAAAACCCCATTGTTGCATTAATTGTAGGAGTACTTGTGCTTAGATTATAATGCATATTTTTAACCTATTTATGTGTTGAAGATAGAAAAAAATAATTACAACTTAATGATGCTAAATTTGTGGTAAGCATTTAGGAACAACAGTATGGTTGGACACCTTGCTGTCTATCTAGAGAGATTTAAGAATATCTCAAATGTGCCATATACGGATTAACAATATGTACATTATTAATTTTTTTGTTTATTTGAAAGGCAGAGAGAGAGAGAGAGAAAAAGAGAAACATCAAGAGATAGAGAAATATCTTCCATCTGCTGGTTTTCTCCCCAAATGGCCAGGCCTGGGCCAGGCTGAATCCAGGATCCTGGAACTCCATCCAGGTGTCCCACGTAGGGTCCAGGGGTCCAAGCACTAGAGCCATCTTCAGCTGCATTCCCAGGAGCATTAACAGGGAGTTGGATCAGAAATGGAGCAGCCAGGATTCAAACCAGCACTGATACGGGATTCTGGCATCACAGGTGGTGGCTTAACCCACTATGCCATGATACCAGCTCCTATAAATGATTTGAATACAATGAAATAGACACAAGAATATAGGAAATTCAAATCCTTCAGTATTCTTGTAGGAAATATGATAGCAACCAAAAGTTAAATATTGCCATCCCACCTAAAAATCACACAAGGAGAAAGTAACATAAAGTCAATGAGAATGGTACCCTTGGCCTGAGTGCTACCAAGGGTACTATTAAAAATAGTACTATTAAAAATCTGTGGGAGTGATGATTCCAATAGAGGTGATGATGATGACAAAGGCCCCAGGGTAAAAATACAGTTATGTCCAGAAAGAAGACCTCGGGTCGTGGTTAAAGTGAGGAACAGGCTGGGGAGGTTGGTAGGAGCCTGAGCACGCAGGTCTAGTGGGGCAGAGCAGGGCATTTGGACGTTATCACAATATAGTACACAGCCATGGGGACATTTCAATCAGCGGAGTGACATGATTTGGTTTACTCTTTTAAGGATCACTTGGTTATTGGGATAGTTGGTGAAATCTGAATAGAGTCTACAGATTAGATAATAAAATTATATCTGTATTAATTTCCTGATTTTGATTAACTATGCTTTGTTTATGGAAGAGAAATTTCTTGGTTTTAGGAACTACATCTGGAAGTATTTGGGGAGAAAATTCTGAGATGCCTTAAATATTTCAGAAAAAAATCTGTGTGTGCTAGGGGTGGTATTAAATGATCAGCAAACGCACGATTACTTCTTCCTCTGGGGGCTTTGGGGGGAGAGGAATCCTTTGTCCCATTCTTCTGCGATGGTGACTTTTCTGTAAGTTTGAAATAATTTCAAAATAAGAAGTGAAAAGTGAAAAAAAAAAGAGAGCTGACCTCTGGGTGAGGGGTGATTTCCAGCAGGCGAGTGTGGGAGCAGGGAGACCCCAGGCGAGAGGACCAGAAGGAGCTGTGCAGTGATGCAGGAGCAACCATGGTGGCTCAGACCTGGCAAGAGCCGTGAACAGAAGACAGGGCCCAGAGTCGCGGGCGTGCCGTTGCCTGGGCTTGCTCCTCAGTGCGCAAGGTTGGTGAAGGAAAGGAAGGAGCGACAGATGGCCCTAGGGTTCCTTGGCTGTGGCGATGCTGTGCCCAGGATGGGAAGACCGAGTTACTGAGAAGGTGAGAAGTCTCTGACCATTGGAGTTTTTGGGTTATGGAACTGGTGTTAATGGTACAATCTGATTCTTACAAAAGTTCATTCCTGACTCCAGCAAAACCACAGTTTTTTTTTTTTTTTAAAGATTTATTTCTTTAAGCTACACAGAGGAGAAGGAGAGGCAGAGAGAGAGGTCTTCCGTCCTCTGGTTCACTCCCCAATTGGTCGCAATGGCTGGAGATGAACTGATCCAATGCCAGGAGCCAGGAGCTTTTTCCAGGCCTCCCACATGAGTGCAGGGGCCCAAGCACTTGGGCCATCTTCCACCGCTTTCCCAGGCCATAGCAGAGAGCTGGATTGGAAGTAGAGCAGCCAGACCTGGAACCGGCAGCCATATGGGATGCCGGCACTGCAGGTGGCAGCTTTACCTGCTATGCCACAGTGCTGGCCCCAAAACCACAGGTTTAATACTTCAAAACATCAGTTCATGTTGCTTTATTTCATTGGTGAGAGTATCTGTCTTTCAAAGGCCATGGCCTTCATTACAAGAGAGAAAGCGTGTATATAGACTGTTGAAAATCTGGCTCCAACGGGCCCGGTTGTTCCCTGTTTGATTGACTATCATTAAGAGCAGTGCCTGGAGTTCAACTGATGATTTTGAATGAATAAAATAGAGAATCCATGAATGGATAAAACCACCTGGATGGGTGCCCTCTTTGGCTCAGATCTTCAACTATTTTATTTGTGATTATTTGTAAGTTTCTATTTTATGTATTGCCTTAAGTCAGTTTGGGTTATTTTTGTTACCTTAAAAATTACCCATTTCATCCAGATTCTCAGTTTTGGTGCAATCTACTATTACTAGTTTCTCTGTGTTAACATATCTCTCATATGTGTGAGTATGGCTTTCTTTCTGTTTTTTTTTTTTTCCAATCCTAATGTGTTTGCATTTGATTTCTTCTTTTCTGGTCAGTTTTACTTACCAGAGATTATTTTGTTGCTAGGATTTTGGTTTTATTTTTAATTGTGTTCATTTTTTAAAAATCTGCTTTCCACTTTAATATTTATCCTTTCTTTGTTCTTTATTTTGACTAATTTTGCTTTAATTTCTGGCCTTTAGAATTGTATGCTTATCTCATTAATCCTCTATCTTTTTTTTAGTTTGAGTCATCTTCCTCTGAGTGCCATTTTGACACTATTTTCAACGTGTGAAATCATTATTTCTTTACAAAAAACATTTCTTTTTATTTTTTTTACAAAAAAATCATTTCTATGATGAAAAATTTTAAACATGCACAAAAGTAGAGTGACTGGAATAATGAAGCACTGCTTCTGCATTGGCACTTTAGACAAATGCAGCTGATCTTGTTTATCTGTCACCTACACCCACAGCCTCCTGGATTGTTTTCAAGCAACACCAGGTATGTTATTTTATCTGTAATAAAATATTCTGTTTGTATCTCTCACAGATTTGGACTCTGAAGAATGAAAAGTAGCAAAAACTCTTATCATCCTCCAGCAGCCAGTTTGTATTTCCCACTTGCCTCTTGAAATCCTTTTTACAGTTGATTTGTTTGAATTGGCATCCAAATAGGACCCATATGTGGCATTTCATTGACAAGTGTTCATCTGTCACAGCCATTCCTCCTCATTCTCTGTATTGTTTTTTGTAGAGAAGCAAGGTACTTGTTTTTCAAAGTTTCCTACTCTTGGTTGGCCGATTGTGTCCCTGTGGTGGTGTTTAACATGTTCCTCTATCCATGTATTTCCTGTGAATTGGTGGTAACACCTAAAGGCTTGATCAGACTTATTTGAGTTTAAGATTTTTGGCAAGAATCCCTAATAGGCAGTGATAAGCTACCCCGATTACATTGTGCATTGTTTCTCTTCTTGTGATGTCAAAATTTTTTTAATATTTATTTGTTTGAAAGGCAAATGGCGGGCCGGTGCCGTGGCTCAGTGGCTCACTAGGCTAATCCTCTGCTTTGTGGCGCTGGCACACCGGGTTCTAGCCCCGGTCGGGGTGCCGGATCCTGTCCCAGTTGCCCTCTTCCAGGCCAGCTCTCTGCTGTGGCCAGGGAGCGCAGTGGAGGATGGCCCAAGTCCTTGGGCCCTGCACCCATGGGAGACCAGGATAAGTACCTGGCTCCTGCCATCGGATCAGCGCGGTGTGCCGGCCGCAGCGCACCGGCCACGGCAGCCATTGGAGGGTGAACCCACAGCAAATGAAGACCTTTCTCTCTGTCTCTCTCTCTCACTGTCCACTTTGCCTATCAAAAAAAAAAAAAAAAAAAAAGAGGCAAATGGGCTGGTGCTGTGACATAGCGGGTAAAGCCACCACCTGCAGTGTCAGCATCCCATGTGGGCACTGGTTTGAGTCCTGGCTGTTCCACTTCAGATCCAGCTCTCTGCTATGGCCTGGGAAAGCAGTGAAAGATGGCCCAGGTCCTTGGGCCCTTGCACCCACGTGGGAGACCCAGAAGAAGCTCCTGGCTTCAGGTTGGCCCAGCTCCGGCCATTGCAGCCATTTGGGGAGTAAACCAGCGGATGGAAGATATTTCTCTCTCTCTCTCTCTCTCTCTCTTTCTGCTTTTCAAATAAATAAAGAAATAAATCTTTATAAAAAGGAAAGAGAAAGGCAGAGTTACAGAGAAGGGGGGTAGAGGCAGAGAGAGAGAAACAGACAGACACATAAACATACACAGAGCGGGGGAGAGAGGAGGGTGCAAAGGAAGAGAGAATCTTCATTCTGCTGGTTCACTTCACAAACTGCCAAAGCTGATTCTGGGTCTCCACGTGAGTGGCAGGGACTCAAGTCCTTGAGCCATCTTCTGCTGCCTCCTAGGCTCATTAGCAGGGAGCTGGGTGAGAAGCAGAACACCTGGAACTTGAACTGGTACTCACATGGGATGCTGCTGCTGAGGGCGGTGGCTTAATCTGCTGTGCACTGTGAAGTCAAGATGTACCACTTTTACTGTTTTAAAGTTTTATTTATATATTTGAAGGATGGAGAGATATAGTGCAATCTTCCATTTACTGATTCATTCCCTGAATATCCACAATAGCAGGGGTTGAGTAAGGCCAAAGTCAAGGACTCCAGGTATCCCACATGGGTGGTAGGGACCTGTTTGAGCCATCACCTGCTGCTTTCCTGGGTGTACATGAACTAGAATTGGAAGCAGAGATGGGATTTGAACCAGGTTCCAATATGGGATACAGGAGTCCCAAATGGAGTCTTAACTGCTGTGTCAAATGCCTGCCCCCAAATGCATGGGTTTTATTATATTCCAAGTATTTTAACCCATTGTAGTCAAACTTTTTAAAAAAAAGATTTATTTATTTATTTCAAAGTCAGAGCCACCCAGAGAGAGAAGGAGAGGCAAGAGGAAGAGAGAGAGAGAAAGAGAGGGAGGTCTTCCATCTGCTGGCTCACTCCCCATTTGGTCACAATGGCTGGAGCTGACTGATGTGAAGCCAGGAACCAGTAGCTTCCCCCTAGTCTCCCAAATAGATGCAGGGGCCCAAGGTCTTTGGCCATCTTCCACTGCTTTCCTAGGCCATAACAGAGAGCTGGATCAGAAGTGGAGCAGCCGGCACTTGAGCCAGCACCTATATGAGATGCCAGCACTGCAGACCATGGCTTTAACCCGCTGTGCCACAGTGCCGGCCCCCAAACTCTTTTTTTTTTTTTTTAAGATTCTTATTCATTTATTTGAGGCAGAGTTACAGATAGAAAGAGGAAGAGACAGAGACAAAGGTCTTCTGTCTGCTGATTCACTCTCCAAATGGCTGCAATAGCTGGAGTTGGGACGATCTGAAGCCAGGAGCCAGGAGTTTCCTCTGGGTCTCCCACGTGGGTGCAGGGGCCCTAACGCTTGGGCCTTTTTTTGTTGCTTTCCCAGGCCATAACCAGAGAGCTGGACTGGAATTGAAGTAGCTGGGACTTGGATCCCATATAGGATGCCTGCGCCTCAGGCAGAGGCTTAGCCTCCTATGCCACAGCACCGGGGTCCTTTCTGATGCTCTTGGTTTCCAGCCCTTGACCCGTGGGAGGCCTTTTGCATTGACTCCGAGGTTCTTTTTGTGTGGCTCTCATGGTCTTTGTCTTGTTTTCTGGTACAAGAATATGTCCAGGCTTTGCTTGTGCAACCAGTTCCTGCCTCAGATCTAGACTCTTATTTCCCTCCCAGAATTCGGATTTTTACTTTTTAATTTTGCCCTGTAGTTACAGAATGTAACTGTATGTTTTTCTTTGGAACTTAGCATTGGGTTAATTAAAAAATGTTTTATGGACATTTGAAAGAATTCTGTAGCGTTATCAAATCTGTTCTTAAATCGATCATAAGCATGCCTTATTTCTGTTTATTCTGTAGATTTTTAAGGGAACTATGCTAAAAACAACTCCTACAGTAGAGATTTATCAATTCTTTTATCTCTAAAAGCATATTTTAGTTTAATTATTTTGAAGAGGTGTTATTTGATTCTATAACATTCCATTCTATTAACTAGGTACAAAATTGAATTATTTTTAATCTGTAAGATGAATAATTTGAAGTAGAAGATTAAATTTTCCCCTTTATTAAGAATTAGAGACCAAACAGATTTTTGTCCTTTGTAAAAATGTGTTTGGATTTTGCTAGTACCTGTAGGAGGAGGAGAAGAGTTGAGCTGTGGCTTACTAATTAGTGTATGCAGTAACTCAATAGTGTAGTGAAATCAGATCACTCAGTGAATAAATGAATGAGAAATTATTGGACAGTGGCCAATATCATGATTAGTTACACACATTTTCCTTTAATGCCGCTGTTTGATAACCTGTAGTTTCAAGCAAACAAAGAGATTTGCAAAGTGTGAGTGAAGTGGTGCCTTTTCCTTCCTAGAATGCGGTGAAATGACAAGAGTGACTGCATTAAGGAGGCCCTGTGTATTGCCCCAACACCCTGGGGTAAGGCCAGCGTTCCTCATGCCAAGATGGGATGACAGGTGGTGTTCACGTGACATTTCAACACACTAGATTGTGGCTTAGCAAAGAGAGCTTGCCACCTACGCCACTCCTTCCATTGCAGCTGTTTAAAAATACAATTTCGCACATTCTTTCATTTTATTAATGAAATGCTATGCTTCCAACCCAGGGGCCTGCCTGCCAGGTGGAGCTATAATGATGCCTGGGTAGTCTGCAGCTGTGCTTAGTTACAAAGCTTTAATGGGAGAAAATAAGACTTGAGTTGCTTTTTTGCATCTCATAATATTTCCCCAAATGAGTACATGTATATGATAGTTGAATAATTTCTAAAGTGATCACTAGTATTAAAAGATTAAACTTTTTTTGGCTGGAACATTCAAAGCCTAGTGCTAAAAATGAATCATTTTGGGGGGCTATCTTTCCACAAAATGAACCCTAAAATTTTCCTTTTGTTTTCTTCTTTTTATTTATTTTATATATATATGTATTTATTTATTTGGAAATCAGAGTTAAAGAGAGGGAGGAAGAAAGAGAAAGAGAAAGAGAGAGAGAGAGAGAGAGAGAGAGAGATCTTCCATCTGCCGGTTTACTCCCAAAATGGCTACAATAGCCAGGGCTAGGCCAGGTGAAAGCCAGGAGCCAGGAGCTTCTTCCCGGTCTCCCACATGGGTGCAGGGGCCCAGGTACTTGGGCCATCCTCCACTGCTTTTCCAGGCACATGAGCAAGAAGCTGGATTGGAAGCGGAGCAGCCAGGATGTGGACCAGTGTCCATGCGGTGCTGTCGTGCCACCGCGTTGGCCCCTTTTTTGTTTTCCTGGAAACAGTATAGTACCTCTTCCCACCCTGTACCTCCTGTACTTGTGGATCTTGCTGGCTCGGAGTCTGAATCAGATCCAGGATACAGTTCCTGACTGTATAACCAAACCCATACTGCAGCATCCCTTGTGTCTAGCCTCTTGCTTCCACGGTCTGTCCAATGCTAGCCACCTCTTTCAAAGGCAAATGGGGTTGTGCTTCTCTTTTGCTCAAAACCCATTTTTTGGATCTCTTCTCAATTGCAGTAAACTCTGTGGTGGGGGCTGTGGTCCACTGGCTTCACTTTCCCCACCTCCCACCCTTCTTCCCTTCACCGCCTCCACCCTGGCTGCACCGGCCTCCCCGACTGACTGTTGGACCCAGCAAGCCTGTCTGCACTGCAGGGCTTTGGCACAGGCTCTCCCACCACCTGACGTGTCTTTCCACACATAGGAGAGGTCTTCAGAAAGTTCATGGAAAATGCATGCAATGAAAAAACTGTGCGTGAATTTCAAAAATTTTTTTTTAGAACCAAAATAAACTTACCTTCGAATTCCATTTTTCCCATGAGCTTGTTGAAGTGCCCTTGCATATGCATGGTTTGCTCTTCCTCCCTTCCTTGAGGTTTACCTTTTCAAAAAAGCCATCCCTAAAAGAGACCCCCACCCCCGTCCCCTGTTACAGTCTGTCTCCTTCCCCGGATGTTTTCATTCTTTTTCTTTGGAACAGTAACATGTCTCTAGTCACACGGACGAGAGCTCCAGGAAAGCACAGATCTTGTCTTGTGCAAGTTGATTCTTGTGGCTGGAACAGCATCAGCTACATTGCAGAAGCCCAATCAGTATTTGTGGAATGAGTGCACAAATGCCAGGACCTGCTGAGTCTCCTAAACTTGGATTTGGTGCCTAAGTTCTGGGAAAGTCAGAGCCCAAGTTCACACTTCCCTAAAGTTGGATGTAACAGCCCAGAGTTTCTTCTGTATGGGATTACATTCTTACTATGTCCAGAATCGTCGGTTGAGTAGCAATTTCTCATGCTTGCTCAGTGTCCTACCACTGAGAAGCCCTTTTCCATGTGCTATGGATTGAAGTTGTTCCCCCAAGTTTGTGGACTGAAGCTCTAACACCCGTGTGGTAGTGTTAGGAGGTGAGCCTTGGGAAAGTCACTGGATTTGGGTGAGGTCACAGGAGTGCAGTCCTCAAGATGGGCTTGGCGTTCATATACCCAAGCGCAAAGAGCTCAGAGCTCTGTCTTGTCATGGGAGCAGCCGTCAGTAAGTCAGGAGTAAGGGCCCTCACCAAGAACTGCCCATGCAGGCGACCTGGTCTCAGGCGTCCCGGTTCCAGACCTGTAATAAGTAATGTGTAAGCCACCCATTCTGTGGTGTTTCGTTAGCACAGCTTGAGTAGCCTAAGGTACCCCATATTATCTTCTTGAATTCTCATGAGAATTTTTCTCATTTTAGAGGTGAAAATGGAGATTCAAATAATGTTGCAGAATTGACATTCAAACCCAGGTTTTTAAGAGGCTGTGCCCATCCCAAACGATTAAGAGGATGTTTGAGCCTTTTTTTTTTTTTTTAAAAGAGTATTTATTTGAAAGGCAGTGTTACAAGGAGAGAGAGAGATCTTCCATTCTCTGGAAGTTGATACAATATGTTTTTTATTTGAGAAAAGTTACTTTAGGCAGTAAATTGTGATTTGAAGTCGTCCTAGTTCTTCAAAATCATCTTTGGAAAAATATAGAGGAGGAAGAACATATTCTGGGGAGTGGCTGGACGGGGCCCACTTGATCCCAGCACAGCGCCTGGTTTCTAGGGAGGAGCATCATGGAGTTTTGACAGGAGCTGCAGATCTGGTAAGGCCCAGCCTTTGAAACTGTGCAGCATCAATTCCTCCACATTTGTGCTGGTCGTGTGGTCAGAATAGATCACAGGGCCAGTCCAGATATAAAAAGAGGGGATACAGACTCCACTTTTCCACAAAGAAGCGGCAGGGCCACTGAAAAAGGAGGCTGTGGCCATTTTTGGAAAGACAGTCTTCCCAAAAGTCATTTTTTTAAAAACCATCCTGATTTTATTACCAGTAGCGAATAGAGAGCCTTTTAGGATGGTGATGATGGGGATTACCTTTTTGAAAATGGTGTTTTTTTTTTTTTTTTTTTGTGTGTGTGTGTGTGTGTGTGTGTGTGTGTGTGTGTGTATTGGCTTTTGAAGAAGTTTTCTTCCGTGTGGTCCCCTTCTTGTTGGGTGTGCCATTAGGTACAGGAGAGTATTGTTCCTTTTGATTGGGATGATGCTGGTGACGCTTTGAGCAGAGTAACAACTGGATTGTGGAATCATGCTGAGCTCTCCCTACTTCATACGTGTACTAGTATTTGTCTTTTACATAAGCATACTAGTATTTGTATTTGTATTACATACGCATACTAGCATTTTACATTTACATACTAGTATTTGTCTTTTACATAAGCATTTGATGAAATGAACGTTAGACCGTTTGCCATGAGGAAGCTTGGACAAGAATGTAGAGCAGGCATAACCATTTGCTTCCCTTAGAATAACATTCCAGGTAACGTAATCTGTTACAAATACGTGATTGTGCCATGTTCAATAAATCTAGGGTCGGAGAACGGTGTTATTGTTAGGGTATGGCTAGTGTAGTAGGCTGTCTGCATCCAGAGGTGCCAAATCTACAGACTCACCCAACCACAGCTCGACCATTTTTGGGGGAAGAAATTCCAGAAAGTTCCAATACAGCAAAACTTGAATTTGCTGTCTGCTGAGTGCTATGCTGAACCCATGCAAATAGAGTAATGTTTTGGCTTTGGATTAGGTATCATTAGTAACTCAGAGGTGGTTTAAAATATATGGGATTGGGGCCGGCGCCACAGCTCAATAGGCTAATCCTCTGCCTGCGGCGTCAGCACACCGAGTTCTAGTCCGGTTAAGGGTGCTGGATTCTGTCCTGGTTGCCCTCTTCCAGGCCAGCTCTCTGCTGTGGCCAGGGAGTGCAGTGGAGGATGGCCCAAGTCCTTGGGCCCTGCACCCGCATGGGAGACCAGGAGAAGCACCTGGCTCCTGGCTTCGGATCAGCGCAATGCGCCGGCTGCGGCGGCCATTGGAGGGTGAACCAACGGCAAAAGGAAGACCTTTCTCTCTGTCTCTGTCTTTCTCTCTCTGCCTGTTAAAAAAATAATAAATAAATAAAAATTTTAAAGTATATGGTATTGTGTTGTATTATGTGCAAATACTCTACAATTTTACAGAAGGAATTTGAGCGTGGGTGGATTTTGGCATGTGTGTGGGGGGTGGGTCTCCTGGACACTGAGGGACAACCCTAATCTTTCAAATTAAAAGAGCAATAACCATACCGGTGATTTAAAAGTCATCATTTCTCCTTACAGTGTAGAAATACTTGTAGCTCACCTCTGACCTAGGGAGTACTGAATACATCTTAGCAAATGTTGGATGTTACAGTGTCTCCAAGATCAGCAAATTTTATTCTAGATGTTTTTTGATGAGGAAGGAATGAAACACTGAGAACAACTCTTAACTACAGCATCTTAGCAACTATTATCCTCTTTATAGATGTTAGTAGACTTTAAGAATATAGCACATCTAGTCATCGTTTTAACTTTCCCTTTATTACTGTCATTTTTAACTTTCCGATGTTCTGGTTTCGTGTTTTAATTTCTTACCCTGTTCTGTCCCCACCAGTTCACCCTCCACCACTTGGCAGGACACTCTGTCTGGAATTGCTGACTTAACAACTTCCTCTTCTGTGATCATGAAATTCTAATCTTGCTCCTCACGAGAGAACTTTCACTGAATTCTAAGCCCATATGCTGCATATCGCCGTTTGCCTCTGAAGTAAGTTCCAGACACGTGACAGATGTGGTCAGACTGTTTACCGCAAATGTCCAAAGGAACATTCGTACGAAGCAACGGGGACACCGGCGTTGCTCCACAAAAAAGATTCTGTTTGACTGGACTGTCATAAACAGTGAGATCACAAACGTAAACACTCCACATCTGGCTGTCTGGATCCTGACTTGCGTGAATATTTCTGGAAAGAAAGAAATAAGCCATGTGGATCAGTCAGCAGCATCCTGTCCACATGATTATAATATTTTCTAGGAAGTCAAAAAACTTTTTTTGGCAGGGGCGAGGTTTGGTTCTTTGACTGGCTTTCAGAGTCGTATGTGAGCAGTTCCTGGGCTTGGCTCACTGCAGTGTAGGGCAAAGTGTTTGGCTCTGTCGCCTGATAGGAGGAAGCATGGGATGGAGACAGGAGGCATGGAATTACCAAATTCGTAGGTTGTAATCTTGGCTTACTATAGGAAAATGGTTGGTCAGCTGTCTCAGAATATATAGGTATTGTGTTTTTCCCCCTTTTGTTCAGGGTATTGTATCAAGTTGCCATTTGGTTACAACTGAAAAGTGTTCACCCACATTCAGAGATATTTTTCCATTTCCAATTTTATGATCAATCTAGGAACAAAATTGCCCAATGGATTATCTCCTTAGGCTTTAACTACACATTCAGATACTTCAGATGTTACTGGTAACCCATTAGCTATGGAAATGCAGTTCAGTTAAAGGTGAAAAAAGTCAAGAATTCCCCTAATAATGGGCCGGAATATGTGTAAAGATATATACATTTTTCTTGAGATGTGTTTGCATTAGGGATAATCTATATTTGTTGATTCTTTAGTATAGTATTTGCACTTCAAATGCCTTTTCTCTCCTTATAATGCACAGTAATAAAAGGTAATATTATATTTGGAAGTGTGTTGGCAAGGGAAGCTGGTGGAGTTAATCCAATAATGCAGAGCTCCTTGGAGAAAAGGCGCTAGAGAAACACAAGGTATTATTACCACTATTACTGCATGGAGCTGGAAACCCTGGCTGCCCTTGGTAAGAGCTGACCGCTTAAGGAATACTGAATTGACAGTGCAGGGTTGAAAGCATTTCCTATTTTGAAAAATGTACACAGCTAGGTACTAGAAAAAATTTTCTTAAATAAACTGGGTTACTTAGATTTCTTGTTATTGTTCTTCATTTTTGTTTTTATTTTCGAGAGGCAGAGAGAAAGAGGAGAGAGAGAAAGAGACTGACCAACGGACAGACAGGAAGAGTTTTCCCATCTGCTGGTCCATCACTCATCAAATGCCCACAGCCACTGGGGCTGGGCTGAAACTGAAGCCAGGAGCTGGAAACTTGGTCCAGTTCTCTCAGGTGGGTGACAGGGATGCAAACGTGGGAGCCATTGCCCACTGCCTCCCAGGGTCTGCATTAACAGGAAGTCAGAGTCAAGAGGGAAGCCGGATGTGGAACCCGGTCATACCGATGTCGAATGTGAACTACTAGGACGAACGCTCGCCTCTGTTGTTCTTCTTTGAAGATGGTGCCATAAATCATTGTTTTCTAGTGGGATCTATAAATGAAAATCTCGGTGCTTGGGGGTTATTAATGGGCAAACTGGAAATATACTTTTGCATTGATCTTGGAGTTTACTCGAGCAGACACCGGGGTGCACCGAAGGACAAGTAGTTGTAGTTGCACAAGAATATCAAACACTGTGACTACGAATCCTACGCTTCTCTACCTTGGTTTAGGATGTGTCAGGACTAGGGAGGCAGTAAGTGTAGTCAATGACAGATTCATCTCTGAAATCACACTGGTTGTCATTCAAATCTTGGTTGTTGGCCATGTGGTTGTTGGCATTAAAAAAAGAACCATTAACTTCTCCAACCCTCAGTTTCTTCATCTATAAATGGGGGGAAAGGACAAAATCATGCTCACATCAGTAGCTTTCATGATAGCTTGAGTTCTCGGACATAAAGGCCATCCTCCCAATTGATGTCACCATTGTCCCTTAATTGGAACTTTAATTAGTTGACCCAGGGACTGGTGTTGTGGCATGGCTGGTTTGTGTTCTGTTTTGCCACTTTCAATCCCTGCTAATAGCCTGGGGAAAGCAGTAGAAGATGGCCCAGGTATTTAGGCCCCTGTTCCCACATGGGAGACACACACTCCTTTCTTTGGCCTGGGCCAGCCCTGCCTGTTGGGGCCATCTGGGAAGTGAACCAGTGTGTGGAAGATCTGTCTCTCTGTCTCTCTGTCTCTTTCTCTGTCTCTCCCTCCTGCTCCTGTAACTGTGACTTTCTAAATAAATAACTAAATATATTTTTTAAAGCTGAGGTAGAACTATGGTGATAGTTATCAATGTAATTACTACCAAATAGTTCTAAAGTTTCTGTACAATTCAGATCTCCATCTTCTACTTTCTGGTGCTAATGAGAGGAGAAAGGAAAGATTATAGAATTTAATTCTCCAAATGTGGAGGTCAGAGAGAAGTTATTTATAAAATAAACACGTTGATCTGATGGAAATACGTACTACATGAATATAATTATGGAAATGAGATATTTAAGTGAAAATCGTGGTGGCCGTCTGCATCTCTTTGATTGCATTATCATGGATGCTGTGGTTATACTTTCATCCTTGGACATCACGTTGTGTATGATCTCTGTTTTTATTTCTTTAAAAAGATTTTATTTATTTATTTGAGAAGTAGAGTTCCAGACAGTGAGAGGGAGAGACAGAGAAGGGTCTTCCATCTGCTGGTTCACTCCCCAAATGGCTGCAACGGCTGGAGCTGAGCCAATCCAAAACCAGGAGCCAGGAGCATCTTCCAGGTCTCCCACGTGGGTGCAGGAGCCCAAGGACTTGGACCATTTTCTACTGCTTTCCCAGGCCACAGCGGAGAGCTGAAACAGAAGAGGAACAGCCGGGACTAGAATCGGTGCCCATAAGGGATGCTGGTGCCGCAGGTGGAGGATTAACCTACTGTGCCACAGTGCCGGCCCCTGTATATGATCTCTTTAGGGCCATATTTTCAAAATTGCTTCAAGAGTATTTTAGAATTTGTATGTCTGGTGTCTGTTTACTGCAGACATTTTTTTTAGCCTGTATCTTAGTTGTCTATCAAATCAGAACAAGATGTGTTTTAACTTTGTCTTGTCTTTGCAGATAAGTGTCTTGGGGCAGTATATTTTAGTGCTCCCCGCCAACTATAGTTAAAAGAGGTGGATAGTAGCCAAGTTCATTTGCCTTTGTGGCCTTGCTCCTGAAAACAATCATGAGTGCAAACATGGGCATTTCCAAATGTGATGAGCACGTTTAGGGTGTCAGGGTGAGAGTTGGAAGTGTGTTCGTCCAGCTGCGTGTCTGACTACAGCTCTGATGAAAATATCGGGCTAATATCTGGAAGCAACTGATTTTCTTGCTCTGGCCTGCTCTGTGGGCTGAGAGAAGTGTCCTTATTTCAAGATGATATTTTAACTGCACTCAGACAAAAACCTTAAGGTAGCTGCATTTCAACAAATTCTCATTTCTCTCTCTCTCTCTTTTTTTTCCTAAAGAGAAATACATTGGTTTCTGGGTCCCCTTTCCTGTGCCATTTTCCTTGTGACCCTCTATTTATACGTAAATCCATACCCACATGTAGTCATTTACTTTGTTCTTGCTCTTCTCCGTTGTCAGACTATGTGTTTATTCATTCTCCCTTAATTTTTCCCTTGTCTTCTCCCTGCTGGTGTTGAATAAATTTCTCTTTCTGCAGAAGCCCAGCAGGAAATGGATTAATACTGCTGGAACACAGCCACTGTGGTGGCAGGACGCTGGGGGTGACCTCTGTATTTGAGAAATAAAGGAATTGAAAAGTCTCCAGCAGCTAAAAGTCAGGGGGAAAAAAATCTTGATGCATCTTGTTCATTTCCACCGTGGCAGCATTCGCAGCATCCCCAAGGTATCTTGAGAGGGGAGAATCACAACAACCCCCTCGCATATTCCACCCCACCCCCCACACCCCTTAAATGAAGATGAAACAGGCAGGTAGAGATGCTGAGTCTGGGATATGGTTTAATACATTTCAAGTTAGCAACTCACAAAGAACCTGGAATATTGAGGCGTATGCTTGATATGATCAGAGATGGGACATTGCCCCTACGCCGTCCATTTAATTGTATCATCTCCAGCAGTGAAAACACCTCGAAAATTCATCTTGCAAACATGAAACAGGTTCATGCTTCCAGCCATCCTCCATCAATGTCAGGCTGTGGTCACTCCACGGCTGTCTTTGCTGCCGAGGCCAACAGCAGCTAAGGCAGGGCTGATGTCCACACTCGCTCCTGCTGGGCCACTTGCTTGCCAAGAGCAGTTTTTTCTGTGACTAATATTCAAAGAAATACCTGATGTTTAGAAACAAGATTGCTTAGCCTTGCAATTGTTATTAAATTCTTTTCCTGGGCTATAATGCATAGGCTTTGATCTAAAGTCCTACCCTTGCTAGGAGGACTTGTGTGATTACGATAATGTGCACTGCTCTTTTTGCTATTCCTATAGGGAAAATAAACCCCACATTAGTTCCATATTAGTACCTGACTTGGAGAAGTTAAAAAGCACCAGAAAAAGGTTAAACAGAGTCAAGTACACATAAGAGAGCAGTGGTTATTAGTGTTCAGGGAGCCATTAAAAAATTCTGCTTATACAGAAGAATTTATTGGTGCTCCTTCTTCTGGCTGCTTTATGCATTTTAATAAAGAAGTAGGCCCTGTGTGTGTGTGTGTGTGTGTGTGTGTACGCGCATGCACTTGCACACATTTTATGGCTGTGATTGAACAAGGACTTTAGCTATTTGGTCTGTCACTAATTTCATCCTTTCTCCTCTCCTTTTCCTAAAGTCTCCTTCTTTAACTTTTAACTTCCCAGACAATATTGTGATTTTAAAAACCCATCTGCTCCATTTCATTACAGCAGTGCTAGAAGAATATGGCTGTTAGCTCTATGGATATACATTTTTTTCTGGTAGAGATATGCTGCAAATCCTTTTGTACTATAGCTAGAAGTTTGAAGATAATTGTTTAGAGAAAAATATACAGTTTCATGAACCAAGAATAGTTTATGAAATTCTGTATTTCCAGGTGCTTTGAAATTAAAAAAAAGATCTGTATTTATTAGAAAAAAATATGTGGGTTATGGTTTAAGGAAGTGATTTGCGCATTTAACTATTTCTTATAAATTCTAACTGAAACAACCAAAGGAACGTAAAATTAGAGGAAGAGGACTTCCAGAGCTGGAAACTAGGCTCTGAATGCTACTGATAGGCAGGAATGGGGAGATTTTTGCAAAACGCACTGAGGAGGAGATGGAGCTATAGAAAGACTCAGCCAGCTTGTGAAAGAAGTGCCTGCCTTTCCTTCTGAGCGGTGCAAACCCTGAGAAGAACCCAGCTGTAGCCTGGACGTGGAGGGCTGGGGGCAGATGGTAGTCCGTGATACGTGCCGGGTAGAACATTGTACAACACCCACCTCCTAACTCACGTGGCTTGGGGCATAAGTCAGAGGAAGTTACACGGAATTGTCTCTGATGGCCACTCCCCGCCATCCTGTTTTCGTGTGCTCTTTTGCATTTTAATTGTGGTCAGAGAACTGTTTCGTATGACTTGAATCCTTTTATGCTTGTTGAGATTTGCTTTCTGCTCCCAAATGTGGTCAGTCTTGTCCATATGCACTTGAGCCGCGTATTATGCTGTCCTTGGATGGAGTAGTTGGGACAAGTTGTCTGATTACATTAGGTCTTCTCTAGCTGCCCTGACGTTCTGTTTCCTTCCTCCGTCAATTATTAAGAGATGGGCATTGAAATCTCTAACTGTAACTGTGGGCCTGTCTTTTCCTCTTGTAGTCATATTGGTTTTTGCTTCATGTTCTTTGAAGTTACACTGTTACATTCACAGTTTAGGACTAATACATTGTCTTGATAAGTGGGTCCACAGAGAGCGCCACCCTTGTTTACTCAGGGACCTACATTATCTGAATACCTCATCACTGCAGCTTTCTTTTGGTAAGTGTTAGCGTGGTACTTCCTGGGATGAGTCTTTAGGTGTAACTCTTTGTTTTGCCTTCCAGAGGTTGTGTTGTGGTATGTACTGCGCACATTTAACTTACCGCAGTTTACTTTCTTTTTTCTTTCTTCCTTCCTTCCTTCCTTCCTTCCTTCCTCCCTCCCTCCCTCCCTCCCTCCCTCCCTCCCTCCCTCCCTCCCTCCCTCTCTCACTCTCTCTCTCTCTCTCTCTCTCTCTCTCTTTCTTTCTTTCTTTCTTTCTTTCTTTTGACAGGCAGAGTGGACAGTGAGAGAGACAGAGAGAAAGGTCTTCCTTTGCTGTTGGTTCACCCCCGAAATGGCTGCTACGGCCGGTGCACTGCGCCAATCTGAAGCCAGGAGCCAGGTGCTTCTCCTGGTCTCCCATGTGGGTGCAGGGCCCAAGTACTTGGGCCATCCTCTACTGCACTCCCGGGCCACAGCAGAGAGCTGGCCTGGAAGAGGGGCAACCGGGACAGAATCCGGCGCCCCAACCGGGACTAGAACCCGGTGTGCCGGCGCTGTAAGGCGGAGGATTAGCCTAGTGAGCCGCGGCGCTGGCCACTGTTTACTTTCAAGTGACATAATTTCATGTACAATGTAAAATCCTTAGAACAGATACTCTATTTCTCCCTTCCTGACATTTTGGCTACTTTTGTCACAGATTTTACTTTTACATATATTAAATGTCGCACCATGTCCTACTTATTTTTGTTTAAACATTCAAGTATCTTTTCAAGAGATTTAGCTAATAAGAAAGAAACTATCTTTATTCATCTTGTTAAAATTGCTGGCTTTTGGAGCTGCCACTTGCAGTGCTGATTTCCCTATCAGAGTGCCAGTTCAAGTCCTGGCTGCTCTGCTTCCAACCTCCTTCCTGCTGTGCAGCTGGGAAGGCAGCAGGGGATGGCCCACGTGCTCGGGCCCCTGCCGCCCACCTGGAGATAAGTGTGGAGCTCCTGGCTCCCAGTTTTGGCCTGGCACAGATCTGGCTCCTGCGGTGATTTGGGGAATGAAGATGGAAGATCTCTCTCTGTCCTTCCCTCTCTGTCACTGTACCTTTCAAATAAATAAGTGAATAAACCTTTAAAAAAAAGAAAAATGCTGGCTATCTTCCTTACTTTATGTAGACCCATGTTTCCACTTGATGGTGTTTTCATTTTATTTGAAAGGCTCCTTTTAATGTTTTTTATACTGCAGGTCTGCAGCCATGTACTCTTCTAGTGTTCGTGTATCTGGGAAGTCTTTCCTTTGTTTTTTTTTCGAGGATATTCCCACTGTGCATAGGATTCTGCACCCCCTCAGCTCAGAGAGTCATTGGTGCTGCTTCAGCTCTACCTTTCTCCATCGTGTCCTGGAGACGCTCTCAAAACAGCAAGGTGAGGCACTCTGCGGGCTCCTCTCATTTCTTAAAAACATGTCACGTTTATTTGAAAAACAGAGAAAGTGAGAGATCTCATCTGCTGATTCACTCCCCACATGACTATCTAAAGCTGGGCCTGTGCCACGTCGAAGCCAGGAGCTAGGAATTCCATCTGGGTCTCCCATGTGGATGGCAGGAACCCAAGCACTTGAGCCATCATCTGCTGGCTCCCAGGTGCACAGTAAGGAAGCTGGGCCCAGGAGCAGAGCCAGCACTCTGACATCCTACAGGGCAACCCCACCACCAGGCCAAAGTCCGCTCCTCGCCTCACTGGCTTTGCATGCTTCGGGATCCCTGTCCTGCTGCCGAATGTCCAGTGTCTTAGAAATCGGTGTTCATGTGTTTTGCCTGTTACGTAGTTGTTTTTGGCAGGAGGATTGTCTTAGTTGGAGGTGAAACTTGCTATAATTGGATTACAAACAAATGTGTATTAAAATGTTTTTCTTATCTGTGTGTTCACAGTGAACTGTCATATGACTCTTAAATTATCTTTTCAAGTTATTCCTTCTATCATCACATGATTTTACTTTTTATTTCTTCTAGTAAGACTCATTCACTGAAATTCATTTTCTCATCTTTTTCTATCCATAGTCCTACTCTCCCTGTACTTTGTTTTCTCTCTGCTGGAATTTCTTTGACCATCTCTTCATTTTGTTTTAATGTCTTAAACTGATGTATTTATTTTAATCAAAGTGCATCATATTCTATCTCCACAAAATGTAGGAGTTGGGGGAGAGAGAGTGGAAGAAGAGTGAGAAGAAACAAAACACACCTTGTGATTCCTTCAGGATGGGAGAAAGGAAAGCACAGAATAGGGAACCAGAATTGTCCTTAAGACTTCATATCATTGGGAGAATTGTGTCTTTTGCAGACATTTTGTTTCAATAGTAAGTCATGATGATAGTTCACATTATGTAGTGTTTAATGTATATCACACACTGTTCCATGTACATTACATATATTGTCACTTAATCCTCATGAAACTCTGTAAGTAAAGTGTAAAGTAAGCTAACAGTAAAATAGGGTGAGATGTAAAGAGTGCGTTCAGGTTAACCTGGTGTCCTGCTTAGAGACAAACAGCACCAAGTGCGTTCCAAGGCAGTAATAAGGGACTGGTGTTTTGGCGCAGCTGGTTAAGCTGCCACCTGCAATGCCGCCATCCCATGTGGGCGCTGGTTCTAGTCCCAGTTGTTCTACTTCCCATCCAGATCCAGCTCCCTGCTAATGCACCTGGGAAAGTAGTGGAAGATGGCACAAATCCTTGGGGTTCTAGCACCCACGTGAGAAACGCAGATGGAATTCTAGGCACTTGGCTTAGGTGTGGTGCAGCCCCGGCTATTGTAGCCATTTGGGGGAATGAACCAGTGATGGAAGATCTCTCTTTCTCTCATAACTCTGCCTTTCAAATACATACATAAATCTTTAAAAAACTCCAGTAATTAGTTATAGGGTATTTAATATTTTTTAAAGGCTAAGAATAAATAGATGGGAATTCACATTAAAGAAAGAGAATTCAGTATTGGTTTTTCTCTCTTCTCCCTCCTGAAATCCACAAAATCAATTTAAAGGAATAATAATAATAATAATAATAATAAACCTTGACAAAAAGAATAAAAAGGTCATAATTACGAAAAGTGGTACTGCCGTGTATTTGACCCTGGGAAGCTGTCAGACATAAGATTCAGCTGATTAGGCCGGCGCCGCGGCTCACTAGGCTAATCCTCCGCCTTGCGGCGCCAGCACACCGGGTTCTAGTCCCGGTCAGGGCGCCGGATTCTGTCCCGGTTGCCCCTCTTCCAGGCCAGCTCTCTGCTGTGGCCAGGGAGTGCAGTGGAGGATGGCCCAAGTGCTTGGGCCCTGCACCCCATGGGAGACCAGGATAAGTACCTGGCTCCGGCCATTGGATCAGCGCGGTGCGCCGGCCGCAGCGGCCATTGGAGGGTGAACCAACGGCAAAGGAAGACCTTTCTCTCTGTCTCTCTCTCTCACTGTCCACTCTGCCTGTCAAAAAAAAAAAAAAAAAAAAAAAAAAGATTCAGCTGATTAGACAAAGTGAAATGGAAGCCGGCAGCTTAGTCAGCTGACTTTACTTGTGTGGATCCAGAAGAGTTCAGGATTGGCTCCAGGTAACTGGACACTGAAGGTCAGCACTCTTGCAAGTTTGCATGAAGAAGAGTTGAAATCCTTATTCCAACTCAGCACAGCCGGGGCTGGAGTCTCAGCTCCACCGTTTATCACGGATGTAACCTCGGACGAATCTCTTAACCTCTCTGAGCTTGGTTCCTTTATCTGGAAAATGCATATGCTGGTGACACCGACTTCAAATTAGTACCAAGAAGGCTTTAAACCAAAGTGGTAAATTCTGAATAAAGATTAGGTAGAAGTGTGAGCTCCAAGAAGACAAATGGGGAAAAGGCAAGAGCAAGGTAATGATACAATTGTCCATAACTAAAGGATGTGCGTTTCCAGAATAAGTAGGTCCAGCTGCTCCCCAGTACAATAAAGGCGAGGAGATGCCCTCCAGGGCACATCATCTGTTATGAAAGAAAAGACAGGGGCCAGTGCTGTGAAACAGCAGGTTAAAGCCCCAGCCTGCAGTGCCAGCATCCCATATGAGTGTGATTCCAGTCCTGGCTGCTTCACTTCCAATCCAGCTCTCTGCTACGGCCTGGGAAAGCAGTAGAAGATGGCCCAGATGCTTGGGCCCCTGCACCCAAGTGGGAGACCTGGAGGAGGCTCCTGACTCCTGGCTTCAGATCAGCACAGCTCTGGCTGTTGCAGCCATTTGGGGAGTGAACCAGCAGATGGAAGATTATCTCTCTCTCTGCCTCTGCCTCTTTGTAACTCTGCCTTTCAAATAAATAAATAAATCTTTAAAAACAACTTACTTCAGGGGCTGGCATTGTGGCATATGGGGTAAAGCTGCTGCCTGCAGCATCAGCATCCCATATGGGTGCCATTTTGAGTCCTGGATGTCCCTCTTCCAATTCAGCTCCTTGCTGATTGATGTTCCTGGGAAGGCAGTGGAAGCTGGCTCAGGTGCTTGGGCCCCTGCCACCCACATGGGAGACCTAGAGGAAGCTCCTGGGTGTTGGCTCCTGGTTTCGGCCTGGCCTGGCTCTGGCTGTTGTGGCCTTCTAGGGAGTAGGCCAGTGGATGGAGCGATGGATGGAGGATCTCTCTCTCTCTCTCTCTCTTGGTAACTCTGACTTTCAAATACATAAATAGATTTTAAAAATTTACTTACTACAAAGCTACAACAGCTAAGACTGATATAGTAGATGTATAGATAGATGGAATAGAGTTGATGGCTCAGAAGTAAACCCTGACTTATGTAGTCAACTGATTTTCAAGGAAGATGCCACGGGAATTCAATGGAGGATAGAATAGTTTTTCAGCAAGTGGTGCTGGGATATTTGGATTGCCATATAACAAAGAATACCTGGATCTAACAAGATAAAAAAATTGTCTGAAAAATAGATCAAAAACCTAAATGTTAAGAACCAAAAATTTTAAAATTCTTTAAACAAAGTGTAAAATTTATTTTTTAAAAAATAATTGCTGGACTGACACTGGCATAGCAGGTTAAGCTGCTGCCTGCAGTGCTAACATCCCATATGGGTACTGGTTCGAGTCCCAGATGTTCCTCTTCCTATCCAGCTCCTTGCTATCAAGCTCCTGGCTCCTGGCTTTGGACTGGCCCAGCCTCAGCCTTTGCGGCCATTTGGGGCATGAATCAGCAGTTGGAAAATCTCTCTCTCCCCATTCTCTGTCTCTCTGTAACTCTGCCTTTCAAACAAATAAATACACCTTTAAAGAATTGCTTAGTTATTCATTTTGAGAAAGACAGGGAGGGGGAGGGGGAGAGAGAGAGAGACATCCCATCCTCTGCTTTATTCTGCAGATGCTCACGATGGCTGAGACTGGGACAAGCTGAGGCCAGGAACTTGGAACTCAGTTTGGATCTCTCATGTGGATGACATGGACCCAGCTTCTCCAGCCATCACTGGCTGCCGTCCAGTGTGTGCATTAGCAGGAAGCTAGAATCAGAAATGGAGCTGGGACTTGGATCCATGCGTTCCATTATGGGATGTGAGCATCCCAAGTGGTGTTGGACTGCTATACCAATTGTCCACCCCTAAAGTGTAAATTTTCATGATGTTAGGCAATGATTTTTTAAGATGTGAAATTTAAAGCACAAAGAACGAAGAAAAAATATTTTGTATTTCATCAAAATTAAACACTTTTGTACTTAAAAGGGCTCTATAAGAAAAGCAAGAAAACAACCTACATACAAGAGAAAATATTATCAAGTAATTTATCACATCAAGAGGCTAGTGTCTAGATTATATATAAAAAACTATTGTCAGAGTTGACTAATGCCATGAGAAATCAGCCCCTAATTTTAGACATTTCTATAAAGAATACCTGCCGATAAGCATAAGAAAAATGTTCAGCATCATTAATTATTGGGGAAATACAAATGACAGTGAGCTCCTAATTTATGTACAGTAGGATTGCTATAGCAAAAAAAAAAAAAAAAAGGATGATATTGATGAAGATATTGGGAAATTGGGTTCCTGACTCATTGCTGATGAGAATGTAAAATGGTGCAGCTGCTTTGGAAAATGGTATGGAAATTCCTGGGCCTGTGGAAAATGGAAAGTTAATTCTGAAGTTCATATAGGTAGACCAAAGGCCAGAAATAGCGAGGCAATTTCCAGGTGTGAAAATACGTGTTAGAGCTATTGCCTCAACCTTCCAAAGGCAAATCTATTGTCTGAGATATCAGAAGGAGGTGTCTCTCGATGAAGTTTACACTGGGTTCCGTTTCAGCAGTTGAGTTGGTGGTGTGTGTCACAGCTCCACCCCTTTCTTGAGAATCTACTATAGGACCCAGGCAAAAAGAGGACCATTAAAATCTGCCTAGAGGAAAGCCAATTAAAATGAAGAAAAAGCTAAGCTAACAAGCTTCAGTTACCCAGAGCTGCTTAGGCTAGTTCTTGCAAGAAGAAAGCGTGCTTAGTATCAACAAGTGCTAAATCTCCTGCGGATTACATGCACGTTCAGTTGAACAAATGCATCAATAAGCCTCAGTCTCAGTACCCCGCAAGCCGTGTGTTCGACAACAGTGTTCTAGGCAGAAGGCTGAGGCAATTAATACCAGAGGAGGCCAGGTAGCGCTTTTGATCAATACTTTAATGTAGCACATGAAAAGTAGAAGGTGAAACAGAGTACTGAGTGGGATTATCTTTGTATCTCTGTAGATTGAAGACCAGTTGTTTACACTGGTGTTTGGAAATTAACACTACTGTCTCCAACTTTCTGTTTCTTTTGTGTATTATTTAAAATAAATTTAAATGATAGAGAATCCAGCGTATTTCACTGTCTTTCTCAAAGGAGAAGTAAAAGAAAAATGTATGTGAACAAAGATAGCGCTTGGTGTTAGATCCCAGCAGTACAACATCATCAATTTATCTTTTACATATCCTACAAAGACCAGGAAGAGAAGCCACAATGTGTGCATTTGTGCATGGAGGGCTTTGCTGGTACATGGACAACGTATCAACAACCCTGTAGGAAGAGGATTTTGAATGAGTAATTTTATGTGAATACAAAAGAGAAACCATTAAAAGAATAAAAGGATAGAAAACTCTTTCTTGAAAAGGAGATAGAACATTTACATTGTGTTTTGTATTTTTTTGGTTTTTGGCAAAAGTCCTGCTTATTTTTGTGAATCATTTCCAGCTGAGTTCAACTAATTCCTTATACTTTCTCTGTGATTGTGTGATGTTTGTTATTTGTTTTGCCTTCCAGTTGATCTTGTCTGGAATAACAGCTTTATCCATTATCTTACATGATTGTAATTTTCTGATCAGTTTCCATTTTTAAATTAATTCTCCAGAGAGCAAATTTGCCTCATTTCATAGGGAGAGTAGAACGAGGTCTTGGCAATATTTTCCTCTCTCTTTTATGTATGCTCTGGTGATTACATGGTCCTCTCTTTATTTTGTGATGTGTAGACTTCTCCTTAATTAGATAAAAAGCAATTGTCTAGCTTTCCCTTTAAATCAACAGGAAAAGATTATAGCTTATTTTTTCTTTCTATTATGTCTTTGGTCTACCATTCCAAATGTTGTCATTCAGTTTAGTTGATTTGGATGGTTATAATCTCTCCAAATATAATTAATGTCAGTGGTGTTTCTAGCATAGTCTATCTCATTTTGAAGAAAGCATTATTAAGTTTCTTTAAAAGGAATATTGTTATATGAAACATGAAGACCACTCTTCTGTATCTTAATAGAATATATAATAAGAAAATGTGCAATTTGGGGGCCAGTGCCATGGCTCACTTGGGTAATCCTCCACCTGTGGCGCCAGCATCCCATATGGGCGCCAGGTGCTAGTCCCGGTTGCTCCTCTTCCAGTCCAGCTCTCTGCTGTGGCCTGGGAGGGTAGTGGAGGATGGCCCAAGTGCTTGGGCCCTGCACCCGCATGGGAGATCAGGAGGAAGCACCTAACTCCTGGCTTTAGATCGGCACAGCGCTGGCTGTAGCGGCCACTTGGGGAGTGAACCAACGGAAGGAAGACCTTTCTCTCTCTCTGTCTACAACTCTACCTGTCAAATAAAAAAAATTTTTTTAAAATGTGCAATTCATTTGGAGTAATGAGATTTAGTTGATCACTTGTCTCTGGTTGTTGGGGGCAAAATAAGCTATATTGGAGTAGGTAGGAAAATGAGAGAATAGAGGTTTGTGAGGGAGATAAGGAGGCTGTACGTTACCCCCAAAGCAATGGGTGATGCTGAAATCAGGACAATACTTGATAAGAGTTCGTGAGAAACTCAAGGTTCAGACTAAAGCCAGGAGGCAGATGACAGACTCAGTGCAACAGGCATGATTATCAAATTTCAAATCATGAGACTAGAATACAGAAAAAAAGGGCCAAGGCTGGGCGAGTAGATGTGGGTCACCTGGGGCCTTCTCTCACATACACAAGTTGATCTGGCCTAGATTGTCTGGTACTGGCTAGTCCCACGCCAGGATATACCTGGGAGGTTCAGAGGCACAGGGAGAAAGCTGAGAATAACACAGGCAGCTTTTCTAACAGTGGGAACTGAAGAAAGATCGGACCAGCCAGAGGAGGATCAGATACACGTTTATCACACGTTTGCTGATCTGCTGACTTCCTATGAGATCCTACTCATGGGTGGGAATTTGAATTCATAACTCAACTGAAATTACTGTTGACTTCAAGAATTTTAAGATCTTGCCTTTTGTCTTAGGCGATGGGAGGACAGCGTGTCAGTGTCTTGTTCAGGAAGTCAACCTCGAGCACACTTTCCCATAGAGTTCTTCCGCAGCTGTAGGGCAAGCGCCCCCTGCTCCGGAACTGACGACACTGTCGAGAGCAGGCTCAGGCCACACCACTGCCTTCAGCCATGAGGCTGTGCTTCAACTGACAAGTGGGTTCTTATTTCCCTTTCAGGTGCAAGATGATGATGGTCTGACTACGTGTTAATGGCGTGGTCTGCTCATTCCCCTGGTTGGTTGTTTCACTTCGGAGCGACAGTGGGAGTGCCTCAGTCTGCTCTCAGTTTGGAGCAGCTCCTGAAAATTCACATTGGCTGTGTCACATATGCGTCCCTGCCCCAGGATCACCTCTGTAAAATCACGGTCCCCTCTTCCTTGAGTTCCACCATCGGGCAGAAATACAGGTGCCTGCGTTAGTCGGTGGCAAGGCCAGATCTTGTAATCACCATAATGTCATGTTAACTAAGCACGAAGTCTTAACAAGGGCTTTCAAGATTATCCGGCTCCTGCAGGATTTTGTAAAAAAGCAGTAGAAATAGGTGAAGGATTTCGAGCCAGGGACTCTGTTTAACAGGCACTAATCAGGCAACTGATAGTGTCAGGCATTGTACTGAGAACTGGAGTTTCAAAAGAGAAACAGCAGACATAGTTCCTATTGTCAAAGAGCCTATAGGTAAGAAAGAAGGCAGTTACAAAATAATGTGCCAGGTGTTAGGATGGGAAGCATTAAAGATGTGAATAGGTAAGCAAGAAGAGTCACCTGGAATTGGAGGGGGGTGGTCACGAAACACCTCTTGAAAGAAATGGTATGTCAGAACAAGGCGCCAGGGCTGAATCAGGATGTGTATGTCCTGGGCCCAGGATGAGTATTTGAAAAGGATCAAGGGGGACAGGACAATGGAGCGATGGGAGAAGTGAAGGTAGTTCAGGGTGGTTGGAAGGTGAACTGCTCAGATCAGAGGGGTCTATTTGTACTCCAGGTCACACTCCTGGGGTTTTGTGGCCTGAATTTGTACTATCTGGCTCCATGGAAACCTCCAATCTCAGCATAGATGAGCATTCTTGAAGAATTTCATGGAAAAATGGAATCAAAAGAGAAATTTGTTTTTGCACACAAAAATTGAAATCCATGCATAGTTGTTTTTCATAGTATGTGTTTATGAACTTTTTAAAGAACCCCTCATAGGTCACGAGTGTGTGACTGCAAGTAAATCATTCGGATGTCCATGTCTTATTTTTAGGAGGTAAAGATATTGATGAAGTTTTGACTTTGATAAGTTTTATGTATCTTTTGACTTCTTAAGAAAAAACCCCAAGATGTATAATTTATGGACCAGTAGAAGAGAGAAATGGAAAAATAGAAAAAAAAAAACGGAAAAAGAGATATTGGGAGTAGAAAAGATGATATAAATAGTAATCTGAAATAAGATGATTGCTATCAACACAGATATGTCAGTAATTATATTAAGTGTACAAAGCCTAAATTAAAGGACAAAAGTTATCTGAATGAGTTACTAAAGAACAAGCAGAGTCTGCCTACAAAGCGTTGACAATACTGGCAGCACCTCTACTCTAACATCCGTGAGTTCTTCACTGATAGGACTGCTGCCATCCTGGTGTCCCGGCGTCACTGTGCCCTGGTATTCGCAGCGCTCACACAACAGTGAAGACAGTGTCATGCCTATCAGGTTGAAGCTGCCTTTTGTACAAAGATGCATTTACTTTCTCCTCAGATAGTGGAAGGTACGGAATCTCATCCCTGAGTCTGTCTCCGGATGGTATTAATTTCTAATTCACTAAGCTGAATAGGTTACTAAATAGCCTCTGTCATAAAGACTGAATTATAAACTTCCCACTACCAACATTACATAAAGCCAGAGGGGAAAAGGCGTGGGAAAAGAAGATGAAAGGATAGAAGCATGCAGATCATGGCCGGCACCGCGGCTCACTAGGCTAATCCTCCGCCTAGCGGTGCTGGCACACCGGGTTCTAGTCCCGGTCGGGGAGCCGGATTCTGTCCCGGTTGCCCCTCTTCCAGGCCAGCCCTCTGCTGTGGCCAGGGAGTGCAGTGGAGGATGGCCCAAGTGCTCAGGCCCTGCACCCCAGGGGAGACCAGGAGAAGTACCTGGCTCCTGCCATCAGATCAGCGCGGTGTGCTGGCCGCAGCGCGCCGGCTGCAGCGGCAATTGGAGGGTGAACCAACGGCAAAAGGAAGACCTTTCTCTCTCTCTCTTTCACTGTCCACTCTGCCTGTCAAAAAAAAAGTATGCAGATCATAAGGGGAGAGAAACTTAGCTGCCATATGGCAGTTTACTTAGAAACCAAGAACTAAAAACTAGAAAGATGTCTATAGCGGGACACGAAGAAATGAACTATAAAAATTAAGGATTCAGTAAAGAAATCATATGAGCATTAGAAACTACTTAGAATTGATTCATAATAAAAATATTAAAGTCAAAACTGATGAAATGTAACCAAAACAGAGCTTACAGGGAGTTTCACAGCATCCGCGGCTGTGACAGAGAGGAAGGAAGGATGTACATCAATGTGATGATTTCCATATTAATCAAATGCAGAGAAAGTCATGAGAATAAATGCAGAAATCAGCCCAATAGAAATTAAACTTCTAATGCAGAGGCTCAAGAGCCACGCTATTTGAAAAGACTACAATGACTAAGAAAGCTATGAAGAGACAGATTAAGAAACATCAGGAGCAGGACTGGAGATGAAATTTAGGGATGGGTGGGTGTTTGGTGCCTTGGCTGAGACAGCACTTGGGAGGCCACATCCCGGGTTGGAGTCCTGGGTTTGAGTGCTGCGTCTGCTCCTGATGCCTGCATGCCTGTGATGCCCACTGTGGGAGGGAGCAGCTGATGGCTCGAGCAGTTGAATCCCGGCCGCTCGTGTGGGTGGCCTAGGCTGAGTTCCTGGTTTCTGGCTTTGGCGTGGTCCAGCCTTGGCTGCTGCAGGCATCTTGGGAGTGACCCAGGCTGTGTTTCTGCCTTTCAAGTGCATAAAGGATAATTTAAAAATGAAATTTGACTTTGGGATTGAAAAAGAAAAAAACTTAAAAACCACAGATAATCTGGATGTTATAATGATGAGTCTGTAGTGATAAACAGGTCATAACTTTGAAAATTGACAAGAAATGGATAAAATCTTAGAAAAATATAATTTACCAAAACTAAGTCAAGAACAAATAGAGGGGCAGGCATTGTGGTGTAACGGGTTAAGCTGCTGCCTGCAATGCCTGCCTCCCTTGTGGGCACCGGTTTAAGTCCCAGCTGCTGCACTTCTGATCCAGCTCCCTGCTAATGCACCTTGGAAAGCAGCAGAGGATGATCCAAGTCCTTAGGCTCCTGCAACCATGTGGAAGACCCAAATGAAGTTCCTGGCTCCTGGCTGTGGCCCGGCAAAGCCCCTGGCCATTGTGACCATTTGGGAAGTGAACCAGTGGATACAAGTTCTCTCTCTCTCTTTCTCTCTGTAACTCTGCCTTTCAAATAAATAAACTAAATCTTTAAAAAAAATAGAAAGCCTAAGCAATAATAGAACCATTATAGAAATTTAATCCATATCAAAAATATTCCTACCAAAAAACCCCTCCAATCCTAGCAAAATCTACATTCAGGAAAAAATAATTCCAAACATATTCTATTTTTATATATATATTTTATTTTATTTAATGAACATAAATTTCCAAAGTACAGCTTATGGATTACAATAGCTTCCCCCCATAACTTCCCTCCCACGCACAACACTCCCCTCTCCCACTCCCTCTCCCCTTCCGTTCACATCAAGATTAATTTTCAATTATCTTTATATACAGAAGATCAATTTAGCATATATTAAGTAAAGATTTCAACAGTTTGCACCCACACAGAAACACAAAGTGTAAAATACTATTTGAGTACTAGTTATAGCATTAATTAAACACCTAAGAGTAATTGTGTATTAATTACAGAGTTCAACCAATACCAAACATATTCTAGAGTATAAAAAAAGATTACCATATCATTGATACTAAAACTTGACATAGATAATGAGGAAAAAATTACTGAGTAATATTGTAATGAAAATGAATGCAAAAATCTTGCACAAAATGTTAACAAACCCAGACCTGTAGATACATGAGTCTTTCCGAACACTTTCTGAAGTTTTGTGTGTATGGGTTGCATGTGTTCTCCCATTGCTTAATGCCTGTAACACCACCAAAGCGTCTCAATTACTAAGATTTGTAAGTCTTGGCCATGGCAATCAGCTTCCCAAGCTTTTTTTCTGTCAAGAATACTGAGGTCGCCGGCGCTGCGGCTCACTAGGCTAATCCTCCACCTGCGGCGCCAGCACACCGGGTTCTAGTCCTGGTCAGGGCGCCGGATTCTGTCCTGGTTGTTCCTCTTCCAGTCCAGCTCTCTGCTGTGGCCTGGGAAGGCAGCGGAGGATGGCCCAAGTGCTTGGGCCCTGCACCCGCGTGGGAAACCAGGAGGAAGCACCTGGCTCCTGGCTTCGGATCGGCATAACTCCAGCTGTAGCGGCCATTTGAGGGGGTGAACTAACGGACAGAAGACCTCTCTTCTCTGTCTCTCTCTCTCACTGTCTAACTCTGCCTGTCAAAAAAAAAAAAAAAAAAAAAAAAAAAAAAAAAAAAAACAAAAAACAAAACCCTGAGGTTACTCTTGATCTCTGGCATAACCGTGTATAAGTTATAAGTAGCTTATCAAATTTCACAAAAGAACACTAAATCCTGTAGAGATTCTGAACAGAATTGCGTTGAGCCTAAGTCAGAGGACAGTTGACATCTTTACAACACTGAATCTTGTGATCCATGACGATGGCTTGTTGCCCCATCCTGCCATTTAGTTGGGTCTTCTCTCAATAATAAGATTTTATACTTCTGTCCACAAGTCTTGTCTATTTTAAAATATTTATTTTCATTTTATTTGAAAGGCAGACACATGCATCTCGCACTCCCCCAACACACCACACACACGTTCTCCATCTGCTAGTTCATTCCTCAGATGCATACAACAGCTAGGACTGTGCCGGGTCCAACCCAGGAGCCCAGACTCTAACTGCATATCCGACATGGTTAACAGGAACACAAGTATTTCACCCTCCCTCTGCTGCCCCCATGCGTGTGCATTATCAGGATGCTGGATCAGAAGTGGAGCAACTGAGTCTCAAACCAGAGACTCCAACGTGGGATGCAGATGTCCCAGGCGGCAGCTTAGCCACTGTGCCGGATGCCGGCCCCTCTTGTGTCTTTTTTGTTAGACATTTTTTTCACAAGGCTTCATATCTTTTTGCTGTTCTAAGCATCTTTTTATATTTATTTTCTAAACGTTTGTTGCTGGCATGTAGAAATGCAATTGATTTTTGTATATTGATTTCATATTCAACTACCTTTCTAAACTCACTTATTAATTCCAATAAATTACCTGTAGATTTCTTTGTGTTTTCTGTGTAATGACAGCATCTGTAAATAGTGACAGTTTTCTTTCCCATCACCCAGTCCTGATATCTTCTATTTCTTATTTTTCTTCACTGGGCTGGCCAGAACCTTCAAAAGATTGTTGAGTAAAAGTAGTGCTGGGTGTGTCCTTGTGTCCTGTGAATCTCAAATGTGAGGCAGCCAAGTTGCCCCCTTCAGTCTGAGAGTTGCTTTTCCAAGAAGCCCTTTACCAACTTAAGGAACTTCCCTCTGGCCTCAGTTTGCTAAGAGTATTTCCTAATGGTATGGCAAATTTTATAAAATGCTCTCCTGGCATCTATGGAAGTGATCAGATGATTTTTCTCTTTGAACCTACAAATATGGTAAATCATATTAATTGGTTTTTCTACAGTTGAATCAACTGTAGATTCCAGAATAAACCATACATTTTTTAAGTTTTAAAGCTTTTTATTCAGTGAGAGAAATATGCAGGAAAGTTTGGGCTTTTTTTAGGGGAGAAAGAGAAGTCTAGAAGCTAAGTTGGGTCCATACCAGGCAGAGAGCAGCCGGTGCCACTTGAAGCAAGCATGCAGACAGGAAATCAGAGAGCGAGTGTCCCGAAGGCCATGCACCTGCAGGGCAACAAGGGGTAACAAGGGAGGGCCCACTGGGTTTCAGGCCTTTTATTTACTTCCAAAGGGAGAGTGGTTACGTAGTCTGATTGGCAGGTGGGTATACAGGTGGGGTCAGATAGGGGCATGAGATCACACAGGGGCATGGTTGAGGGCATGGTTTCCAGCTCACAAACCTAATTGATTTTATAATATATGCCTGCCTATATCATTCCCCCTTAGAGAGATTCCAGACCTCAATCTTAAGGGGTGCTGAAGGGTGTAGAATCATCGTATCTTCTATAGCTGCTTCCTGCTTATGAGGGGCGTGGCTCAGGCCCTGCCTGTCCTGGTCTGGAAGTCTCTGTATCTCATCTAAAAAATTTGTTTTTGTCTTTTTTTTTTTTTTTATAAAGATTTTATTTATTTGAGAGGTAGAGTTACAGACAGTGAGAGGGAGAGACAGAGAGAAAGGTCTTGCTTCCGTTGGTTCACTCCCCAGATGACCGCAATGGCCAGAGCTGCACTAATCTGAAGCCAGGAGCCAGGTGCTTCCTCCCAGTTTCCCATGCGGGTGCAGGGGTTCAAGCAATTGGGCCATCCTCCACTGCTTTCCCAGGTCATAACAGAGAGCTGGATTGGAAGAGGGACAGCCGGGACTAGAACCGGCCTCCACATGGGATGCTGGCACCGCAGGCAGAGGATTAACTCACTGCGCCACGGAGTTGGCCCCACAAATTTGTTTCATGAGCTGAAGAATTTTCAGTCACCACCAATGGCTTTATCCCCTGCATGTTCAGTTAGTCCCAGAAGTTGAGTTCTGAAACATATATGTTTGTTAATTAGCATAAGCAAAACTGGAACAAAACCAATTACAAGTGGATTGCCCCTTAAGATGGAAAGAACATATCTTACAGACTCCCAGATAGTGGGTGGTTATAGGCTACCCTTATGTAGATTATAAAACCATTTAGCTTGAGCATAGAGAATTATAATAGAAGAAACTGTTAAGGAGTTTTCTTGTTAATAACAGTTCCCAGAGAGAATCAAAAGAGGCAAGTACAGTATGTCTTGATGTGATGAAAGCAATAGCTTTACTTATCTTTTTGTTTTTGAAAAGGTACTTAAGGTCTCTGATTGGCTTACAGGGATAATAGGCATGTCTTTTGAGTTCACCTGTGAGGATTTAGGAGGTAGAAGTTTAATCCTAATTTTACTGACGTAGTCATGCTCAATAGCACCTGGTAAGATCCCTTCCATTTAACCTGCAACTGATTTGAAGAGGATCTTTCTACGAATAGCTTGCTCAGAAATTCCCAGTGTTGGAGCTTCTGTTAAAAGCTCCTTACTTCTTTGGAACAACTTTTGCAGTTACCCTGTCCAGCACAGTGTGTCTGTCAGGACCGTTTAAAGCTTTATGCAAAAGCTTGGAATCCATATTCCACAGAATCCTGCCATTCCCAGGAATATCCTGAGATGCTTTTTAGCCTGTAGTGACCACATATATAGAAAATCTTCCTTTCTCTTGATTGAAAGAGCACACTTTTCTGGAGTTAGAATATATACCAGGTAGTCCACCTCTTGTTTAGAAACCTGAGCTCTGCTTGGGAAATTCTGTATCCTCACTTTCTCAGATTCTGGGTTTAATGGGATGCAGAAGAGATTATCCCTTTGGCAGAGGTTTAGCACACAATGAGATGCATTGAAACAACTATCTCATTAATAGTCCTGAGACCTTTAACCAACCTCTACTCTGTATTTGACCTTACGTTAAAACATACGAGATAGGAATATCACTGAAAGACATGGATCCAAGAGTTCACATTTGAGATACCTAATTAACTTTATTTATTTATTTTTTGAAAGATTTATTTATTTATTTGAAAGTCACAGTTACACAGAGAGCGGTAGAGACAGAGAGAGAGGTCTTTCTTCTGTTGGTTCACTCCCCAACTGGCCTCAACCGCCGGAGCTACGCTGATCTGAAGCTAGGAACCAAGAGCTTCTTCCTGGTCTCCCATGCAGGTGCAGGGGCCCAAGGACTTAGGCTATCTTCCACTGCTTTCCCAGGCCATAGCAGAGAGCTGGATCGGAAGAGGAGCAGGCGGGACTAGAACTGGCACCCATATGGGATGCTGGCACTTCAGGCCAGGGCTTTAACCTGCTATGCCACAGCGTCAGCCCCACATATATGCTCTTGACCCTCCTAATGGAGAAGACCACGGCCAGGAGTCTGAGATTAGTGTACAGCTCCCCCTCCTGCTCCTACATTCTGGCTGGGAGATCTGAGGAATCAAGACGTCTACATCAGGGTTTCTTAAACTAACACTGGTGAAATTATTTTATTTTTTATTTTAAATTCGTTGTAGACCAACATTTCTGTTAAATACAATATGAATATATTACAAGAGAAATGAAATTCAAAAAAGATGCAAGCAACATAGCATTACTGTCAAATTGGTATACGAATTTTGAGACTATTTATTTGGCAGGAGTCGATCATGTAATTTTCAGATTTGCCTTGTTGGCCATAGCACAGTACCATTCATCTAAGTTCAACCCTGGCTTTCCAGGACATTGTGAAGATGTATTGGGTAAGATGTGATTTTTAGAAAAATATTTATGTATTTATTTGAGAGGCACAGATACAAAGAGAGAGGGGGAGAGACAGGGAGAGAGCAAGATCTTCCACGTGCTGGTTCACTTTCCAAATGGCTGCAGTGGCCAGAGCTGGGCCGATCTGAAGCCAGGAACCAGGAGCTTCTGCTGGGTCTCCCAAGTGGGTGCAAGAGTACAAGAACGTGGGCCATCTTCCACCGCTTTCCCAGGCCATCGGCAGGGAGCTGAATCGGGAAGTAGAGCAGCCAGGACTCAAACTGGTGCCCGTATAGGATGCTGGTGCCGCAGGTGAAGACTTAGCCTACTATGCCACAGTGCTGGCCCCAAGATGTGATTTGGTAACATGCTATTTAATAGCTTAAATATGTGGACGAGTAGCATGTGGGCCTTCATCTGTATCCTCAGGCTCAGTTTTATGCCACTGGTTGGCAGGTACCTGTGGCTATGCAGCCCTATGTCTCCTTGACAGCTGGCATGAGGCACATGGCTGCACCACCTTCTCTCCCTTACCTCTGGATGAGTTGTTCACCCACCAACTCCAGTTATGGACTGATGCCCCAGAGGACTAAGCACCAGCACCAAGATCTCTTCCTTTTTGTTTCCTCTGCTCTGGCGACAGAAGTGCATCTTGATGTTATCAATATCTAGATTGCCTTAGAATTTTCACCCCACCTTTCCAACATTTTTTGCTCACTCATCCTTCCAATAATGGTGTAACCATTCCCTGTTTTAAATCCCAGCTATTTAAGATAGCTTGTACAGTTTCAATTTTCCTGCCGGACCCTAACTTATACACCTTAAGAATCAACCTGAGATAAGACCACTCAACCAACATCGGAGAAAATGTCTTAAATTGGCATTTCACAAAGATGGAAAGGCCAGTGAATGCATGATCTCACTAATACCTAGAGAAACAGAAGGCAAAACCACAATGAAATAGCATCAGGGACTCAACACGGAGGAGAGTGCATTCTTGTGCAAGGCTGGGAGCCCAGGCAGTGGGTACCACTAGGGGCGCTGGGATTTGTGTACTCAGTCGCTTTCCAAACTCCCTCTCAGGTGTCAGCCTTTGAGAGACTCCCGCCTATGTGCAACATGATTGACACAGATGAATGTGCATTGTAGTGTTCCTCTAGAGAGCATAACAAAAATAGAATACAAACTGGAAAGACCCAATGTCCACCAACAACAGATTCGATCGGTAAGTTGTGATATGCATACAACAGAAACGTAAAACAACCGCACCTCAGTTCTGTGCCCACAGTGTGAATGATTTCAGGAGGTATAACGACCATTATTCACTCAACAAATATTTATTGAATGCCCACTATGTGCCAGGCACTGTTCTGCATGCTGGAAATAGCTAACGGAGCTTACACAGTAATAGGAAGAGAAGACAGAAAACCAGTGATTCAACACACTTACCAATCAGTTATTCAGCCCATGACAAGAGCCTCGGATGATCACTGACATCATAAAAAAGAGTGTTAATTGTTAAAGGAACGACAGTAGTGTAGTCACTGCGCACTTGCTCCCCAGGTAGGACCTCTGTCCCTATTGAATTGCAATATGAGAATTGACTGCAAATTCTCTCCCCACACTGTACTCTATATGTTGTATGTGGGTGTGGGGGCAAATTGTTGAAGTCTATGATTAGCATAGAGTTGGTCCTCTATATATAAAGTCGTACTAAAAATGATCCATAATGAAGAAGGAGATGGGAGAGGGAATGGGAGGTGAGACGGGAGCAGGGTGGGGGAATGGGGAAAGAACCACTGTATTCCTAAAGTTGTATCTATGTAAAAATGCATTCATTAAATAAAAAAAGGAAAAAATCAGTTATTCAATGTGGGGAGCAATCCGGACTGGACTAAGTTACTGGAATTAGGACTTATTCTATGCATCTGCTCTCCCACAATATGGCGCTGGGAGAGAAGAAAACAGCTTCTACGCAGCTGCCTCCAGTTCAACCAATAAACTGTAGGACTTGCTCCTGATTGGAGGAGAGCAGCGTACTCGGCGTGTGGGCAGCCGAGTTGGGATTGGCAGAGGAGGACTATAAAGGAGGAGAGAGACGGCATGCACCAGGAACATCTAAGAGGAACATCTAAGGGGAACATCTAGCTGAAGGAACACCTGTGCAGCCCCCGAGAAGAGCCGGTCGGCGGTGTGCCGCTCCCCTGCGGAAGTGGGGAATGTGGCCAGGGGGAACTGCCCTTCCACGGAGGTGGAAGGGATAGTAGCTAACCCGGGAAGAACCAGCAGCAAACCCGGGGAGGGCCGAGCAGACGAAAGAACAACGCAGGGTCCTGTGTCGTTCCTCCACGAAGAGGGGGAGCGACAATTCAATAGAGGGAATGCCAAATAAATGAGAGCTGCAGGAAATAAAACGAAAGCAGGGAAGGAGAGCGGGAGGTGGGGTAGAGTGTGTGTGCTTGCAATTTGAAATCAGGGGGTCGCCCAGGTCTCATTCAGAATGTGATCTTGGGGCCAAGACTTGAAGGTGGTGAGAGAGAGCCATGCAGGGAAAAGCTACTTAGGCAGGGGGAACAGACTGCGCCAAGCCACAAGACTGGACCTATCTGTGGTGGGAGGGGAGTGAGATTGGCTCAGAGAGGCAGCTGTGGACCCGGATCATATGTTTGTCATTCAGAATCAGTGATAACCCCAGTACAGAACTGTACTGCCTATTTCTATCATGCTATCAGAAAAGATTATGCAAAATGACTTGCTACTGTGTCTTTATAGGAATCCAGGCTAGCTTGATATTTAGTCATTTCACAGCTGTTCTGGCCAGCATGCTCGCTTCCCCTGTGCACGTCTTCATCTGCACATTCCCATGGTTCACTTTCCATGCTAGACAGGTGCAGATACCCTTAGAAAAGTGGACCATTCCTTCTGCACTCGTGTTTCACATGTTCTTGGGTGTGAATGAGATTATTACTTTTTTTTTTTTTTTTTAGGTGTAAGTAATGAAGAGATAATACTGCAACCCTTTGGAATTTCTAATTTGACTGGTTAATTATTTCAATAACAATGTGAAAATGAAATGAACTAGTCTTCAATAAAGGAAGCATAAGAAGTTACTTTGGGGGAAATTTTATGTTTAGTAGTGCTTTGCTATGTTTTAAGATAGTTGAAATAGTAACATAGCTTAATATATTTGTTGCTAGTTACTGTGTTTTGTTATATTAGTATAAATTGCTGATTTACATGCATTTATGTGGGGAGCAACTCGGACTAGACTAAGTTACTGGAATTAAGACTTATTCTATGCATCTGCTCTCCCACAATATGGCGCTGAGAAGGGAGTAAACAGCTTCTACACAGCTGCCTCTCGCCAATTTGATTGACTGAGCTGCAGGAGCTGATCTTGCTCCTGATTGGAGGAGAGCAGCGTACTTGGCGTGTGGGTAGCAGAGTTGGGATTGGTGGAAGAGGACTATAAAGGAGGAGAGAGACAACATGCACCAGGAACATCTATCTGAAGGAACATCTGAGCAGCCCCCGAGAGAGCCGGCCGGCGGTGTGCCGCTCCCCCGCGGAAGTGGGGAAAGTGGCAGGGGGAACCGCCCTTCCACGGAGGTGGAAGGGACGGTAGCCAACCCGGGAAGAACCAGCAGCAAACCCGGGGAGGGCCGAGCAGACAAAAGAACAGTGCAGGGTCCTGTGTCGTTCCTCCGCGATGAGGGGGAGTGACACATTTATTTACTTTTTAAATATATATTTTATTTATTTGAAATGTAGAGTTACAGAGAGAGAGAGAGAGAGAGAGAGAGAGAGAGAGAATGAGAATCTTCCCTCTGCTGATTCACTCTCCAAATGGCTGCAAACCAGGAGCCAGGAAATTCATGTGGATTTTCCCCATAGGTAGCAAGGACCCAAGCACTTGGGCTATCTTCTGCTGCTTTCCCAGGTGTGTTATCAGGGAGTTGGATTGGAAGTGGTACAGCTAAGACCTGAAACGGTGCCCATATGGGGATACCAGCTTTGCAGGTAGTGGCTTAACCCCCTGTGCCACAATGCTGGCCCCCACATACATTTCTCATCAAGTGTTGATAGCTTTTCTTGGGAGTTCTGGAAAGAGGGAAAACCATTTTGCAGTCATTGGGTGTCCACTGCTGACAAGATCCAAAAACAAATGATGCTAGTTTTCATAAACACATTTTGAGAAGCAAGAAGTTTTGTCTTTGTGTCTTACTTTGATATATGGTCTATTTTAGCGTACTGTTGAGAAGCCTCACTTTATGGTGCTTGTTGTTTATAGATTTGCTTTGAAATATTTTTTCTTTGGGAACATTGGCGTTTGCTTGCCACAGGTTAGTAGTCCCATTTGCTTTTTTGCTAAAATCTCTCCATTGCCCCTTCCTGACTGTGGACCCCTCACCTCCCGAGCTGTGTTAATATTGAAAATGATCCAAGAGGAAAGGTGGAAATGGAGAGAGGTATGTGTTTATCTTTTGCTTTATTTTATTTGACATTGTTTTGGCCTTAAGCAAAAAGAGGAAATCTGCTTTTGTGATTCACTTGCTTATATAAAGGAGAAAAGAACCTCATGCCTTTTTTTTTTTTTTTAAAGAAAGACATCTTTAATAATTCTGTTTTAGGATTTCTTCAAGGTATGACATATACCCTAGATGAAAGGCGTTCGTCTAGTCAGCAGGAATCCTGGCTCGGTTCATATTAATGTCTGTAAGGGTCGATTTTCTTCCCACGCTATTTCTAGGGATGAAGTGAACAGCAAGATGCAGCAGCTCCCAGGGGTCAGAGTAACGACTGGCAATTGAGTGCCAGCATTTGGTTTGGAGTCCTAGCCGCTTGGGAATTTTAAAAATCCTGTAGGATTTTTCTTTAAAGATTTGTTTATTTTCTTGAAAGTCAGAATCACACAGAGAAGGAGAGGCAGAGAGAGAGAGAGAGAGAGAGAGGTCTTCCATCCGCTGGTTCACTCCCCAGATGGCTGCAATGGCCAGAGCTGTGCCAATCCAAAGCCAGGAGCCAGGAGCTTTCTCCGGGTCTCCCCCGAGGGTGCAGGGGCCAAAGGACTTGGGCCATCTTTTTCTGCTTTCCCAGGCCATAGCAGAGAGCTAGATTGGAAGTGGAGCAGCCGGGACTCAAACTGGTGTCCATATAGGATGCCGGCACTGCAGGCGGCGGCTTTACCTGCTACGCCACAGCACCAGTCCCATCCTAGAGGATTTATAGAAACTTGAGTCAGTGTAAATGTACCTTGTATCTCCCTAGCTGTTTGCATTGGGGAATGTAAGCTACAAGTCCTACCCTGTGTGAAGGTCGGTGTTCCCTCTTAGATGCCAATGTGAACAGTGATTCTACCTGGGGGAGGGACAGGGTGGTTTAAGAAGGTGGTTTAAGACTGTGGCGCAGCAGGTGAAAGCCCTGGCCTGAAGCACCAGCATCCCATATGGGCGCTGGTTCTAGTCCTGGCTCTCCATTTCTTTTCTTTTTTTCTTTTCTTTTCTTTTCTTTTTTTTTTTTTTGACAGGCAGAGTGGACAGTGAGAGAGAGAGAGAGAGAAAGAAAGGTCTTCCTTTTTGCCATTGGTTCACCCTCCAATGGCCCCCGCGGCCAGCACGCTGTAGCCGGCGCACCGCGCTGATCCAATAGCAGGAGCCAGGTACTTATCCTGGTCTCCCATGGGGTGCAGGGCCCAAGCACCTGGGCCATCCTCCACTGCACTCCCTGGCCACAGCAGAGAGCTGGCCTGGAAGAGGGGCAACCGGGACAGAATCCGGCGCCCCGACTGGGACTAGAATCAGGTGTGCCGGTGCCGCAAGGCAGATCTCCATTTCTCATCCAGCTCTCTGCTATGGCCTGGAAAGCAGTAGAAGATGGCCCAAGTGCTTGGGCCCCTGCACTCACGTGGGAGACCTGGAGAAAGCTCCTCGCTCCTCACTTTGGATCTGCGCAGCTCCGGCTGTTGTGGCTATCTGGGGAGTGAACCAGCGAATGGAAGATCTCTTTCTCTGTCTCTACCTCTCTCTGTAACTCTGTCTTTCAAATAAATAAAATCTAAAAAAAAAAAAAAAAAAGACTAGCGCAGCGTGTCCTGAGGAGAAGCTGTTTAGATAGATAGAAATTCAGTGAGAATGGGATGCTGTGGCACCCTTCCATAGGCTGCCCTTCCTGCTTCAAAAGCTCCTTGAGGGGCTGGTGTTGGACGCAGTGGGTTGAGCCACCACCTGCGAGGGTGGTATGCCATACCAGAGCACCAGTTTGAGCTCTGGCTGCTCTACTTCTGCTCTAGCTCCTGCTAATGCACCTGATAAAGCAGCAAAAGACGACCCAAGTACTTGGGCCCCTGCCACCCATGAAGGAGTCCTAGATGGAATGCCAGGCTCCCGGCTTCAGCCTGGCCCAGGCCTGGCTATTGTAGCCATTTGGCAAGTGAACCAGTAGAGGAAAATTTCTCTGCATCTCTCCTCCTCTTCTCTCTGTTGCTCTGCCTTTCAAATCAATCAGCCAGCCAACTAATCTTCAAAAGCTCTTTGGGGTATTTGGGAGGAAGGCGTAATTTAAGTTTACATATTAAACAAACACCTCCGGTTCTGCTACCATTCCTAAGTGTTGATTTATAGTCACCTGGGTCTGGTTAATTTTCCCCCCTTCCATGAACTTCTGTTTCTCTAGTGATCTGCTTGGGAGCACAGTTGTCACTTCCACCTTGTGTTCTTAGGGTGCTCCGTGACGTCTGTAGACTAGAAAGCCAGATGAGAGGGTCCCCTGGCTTCAAGTGACGCTTGCTTTTCCATTTTAATGTTGCAACAACTACTAAAGTAACTATTCTAGCCATCTTCCGATTCCTTCGTTATCTCTAGAAGAGCGGTCATTGAGGGCGTGTGCTACGTGCCATCCTGTGTTCTGAGTTGTGTTCACTAGTTTTATGTTGAAGAGATGGGGGTCTGTGCAAATCTTCTGCCTGTTTGTCTCAGATCCCCTGCCATGCTCTTCCCTGCTCTTCTCTGTATTGCATGGCAAAACACCTGCAAACTGTGTTTCTCAGCTTCTCACGTTAGCTAGTTTCCAGCCGTGTTTGGCCAATGGCAGAGGCTGATGGGCAGGAAAAGGGAGAAGCCAGGGTGTGTCTTCCTGTTTTCATCAAATTCAGACTGGGGGCCCAGCAGTGGCTCTGTCTCCTGCCTCGTTCCAGTTTCCACCCCACAGTCCCTTCTGCTGTGGTTTCTGCTCATGCTCCTCACCCCTTTGTCCCTCTTACCCAAGGGATGATTGCGGCTCCTTTCTCTTTCTTTTTCATTCCCCTCCCTCCTTATTGAAACAGAATTCAAATACTGTAAGATTCCCCCTTTGAAAATGTACAATTCAGTGGTGTTACATATTCTTACAGACATGTGCAGACATCATTGCTCTCAGATTCTAGGGCATTTTCATCATCCCCTGCCCCTAGGCAGTCACTCTGGTAGGCGCAGGCAACCAGCAGTTACTTTGTGCACATTTTGTATTAATGGGGTTGTACAACATACTTTGTGCACATTTTGTATTAATGGGGTTGTACAACACATGGCCTTTTGGGACTGGCTTCTTTCACAAGGTGGAATGTCTTCCAGGTTCACTTGTGTTGTTGTGTGTGTCAGTACTTCATTTTAGGGCTGCGTGGTATTCCACTATATAGAACCATCACTCTTTTTTGTCTTCCCATTTGCCACCTGAGGGGTTGCTTACATTTGGGGGCTGTTAGGAAGCATGATACCATGGCAACTCATGTGAATGTTTTTGTGTGGACATAGGAATAGGACTGCTGGACTGTAGAACTCTGCATTGTACTTTTTGAGGAAGTGGGTATTATTTCCTGTGTTTCTGTTGCAAATCTCTGCATTGCCTTGTTCCTCTCTTTGTCTGTTTGGCTTTTCCAGCCCCTTTATACCTAGTTCTTTCTATAAAATATCTCCTGTTACAGTAGCTGGCATGGACTCTGCCTTCTGGACTGAACTCCAGTGAACACAGTTTCACGTACGTGGTGCTTGAAAGTAGATGTTCTCTTTTACTTCCCCACCTCCAGCCTTCTTCCTCTTGCCTAGAAGACAATGAAAAAGCAAAGTTATTAGCTTTGTCCGGGGACAGAGTAGTTAATTAGATTTTGCAACTTCACTCGTTTGCTGCCATCTCCAACGTGGTGACAGTGCTTTTGAACCCATCTTGTGCCCAGCGGTCCTCCACATCAAGTGTAAGGAGTTTGGAAAGCGATTCGGTGAAGGTCCAGGAACGGAATGGGGAAGTGAGACTGGGAGGGAAGATGCATTAGTCAGGGTGACCTGAGGGCAGCTGGGGCTCAGACCTGCGAGGGACCTTGGAGATACCGGGAGCACAGGGCGTGTTCAGAGTTGTCCCTGCTGAGCGGCAAGGAAGCTGAGCGCTCTCCCCACTCCATTTTGGTGGGCGTCGATTGGAGGCTGCTCCCCAAGGATTTCACTCCTCAAGGACTTTCAGTCTATGGTCCTGTGGCTAGAGGAAGCCCTCAGGCAGTCCCGAGTGTTGAACTTGAGAGACGGTGTGTGTGTGTGTGTGTGTGTGTACACACATGTGAGTGTTCACAAGGGGAGGGGGATCTGCTAACTCGTGAGGATTGAGAGCTTGCCTGTGAATAATGACAGTTAGTTGTTTTTATGCATTGATGAAGGAAACCGCCCGGGAAAGAAGCTTCCGGAGTTGTGATGGGCAGTGCCACTTGATGTTCACTCTGGGCTCTTCTCTCAGGTCTTGGTTGATCTCACAATTACGTGCTTTTAGAAAACATCACACATCCTCACTTTGTAACCAGACCATCAGCGGTGCTGGCGACACAGGGAGAAAGGAGCCTCGTAAAAAACACAAACTTCACCTCTCCTTGATGTCTTCGACTGCAGAGGAGAAAACCTAGAAGGGAAAATAAAATCTTGCTCCTCAGCTTTTCACAGGCGCCAAACAGAAGGCTTCAGAAGTCGGTGAGAAGTGACAGGTGTTACAGAAGAAGAAAACTGATTAACAACCAGGAGGCCAGAGGAGTTTCTGAAAAACGATGGTGCGGCAGCTAGAACATGTTTAAGTCAGGTTTAGAAAGGCGGAGATAAGAAGGTGGATCACACGCTGCCGCTGGTTCTCTTACCCAGTGGAATCACTCTAGGTGCAGGCAGCTCTCCCCTGGATTAAAGCTGCATTTTCCTGACGGGAAAAGCAAAGTGGTAGGACAGGAGAGGGTTTTAGCAGGTACTGAGAAGTGACATGTAAACGGGTCAGAGCCGCTGGCATGAGGGGAGCTTCTCGCCCCTCCTCAAGTCTGGGCCGTGCCTCCCGTGGGGCAAGGCTGTGGCACTGGTTCAGAGACTTTCCGCTTTCTCCTGGCTGCCCCCTCCAGGTCCTGGGAATCTCTGTCATGTAGATGAATTACTGCAGAGACTTCACTATCCTGGCCTTGACGGTTCCAGTCTGGAGAAGGAAATACTCCTTAATCCTACCTGGCATGTGTGGTCTTCAGTTGCTGTAGAAGTTAATTTGGTTCACGGTTCTGGAAGTCCGAGAACATGGCACTGGCTGCTTCTTGGTGTCTGCTGAGGGCTTTCTTGCTGAGTCAGAATGTGATGGAGAGCAGCACCTTGTGAGACAGAGCAGGTTTGCTGACTCAGCTCTTGCTTGTAAAGCCGCTGATCCCGGCTCCACCCTCATGGGCTCATCCAATCCTGATACTTCCCGAGGTCCCACCTGACATGAACCGGGGGGACAGACTCAAACCATATCAGTTTGTTTCTGTTATATATATCAGTATCTTTTTTTAGAAAGCTTTTATTTAATAAATATAAATTTTATAGGTACAGCTTTTGGAATATAGCAGTTCTCCCCCGCCCCATACCCACCTTCCGACCCCCAAACTGTTCCATTTCCTACTCCCTCTCCCATCCCATTCTTCATTAAGATTCATTTTTAATTATGTTTATATACAGAAGATCAGTTCTATACTAAATAAAGATTTCAACAGTTTGTACACACACAGACACACAAAGTATAAAGTACTGTTTGAAGACAAGTTTTAGCGTTAATTCTCATAGTACAACTCTTTAAGGACAGAGGTCCTACATATGGAGCAAGTGCACAGTGACTCCTGTTGTTGATTTAACAACTGACTCTTTTTTATGATGTCAGTGATCACCTGCACCAATATCTTATAATCACAACCAATGTGGGGCCGTCACAGTGGTCTGGTGGGTAAGGCCTCTGCTTGCAATACAGGCATCCCATATTGGTGCATCAGTTGAAGTCCTGACTGCTCAGCTTCCAATCCAGTTCCCTGCTAAGGTGCCTGAGGTGTCGAATGATGATGCATGTACCAGGGCCCCTGCAATCCACACCGGAGACCCATATGGAGCTCCTGGCTCCTGGCTTCTGTCTAACCCAGCCCTAGATGTTGCAGCCTTTTCGATAGTGAATCAGTAGATGGAAGATCTCTCCCTTTTTCTCTCTCCAACTCCCTCATTTCTCTCCTTTTCCATCTCTCTTTCTCTCTGTTGCTCTTCCAAATAAATAAGTCTTGGAAAAAATTATTGCCAGCAATATTTTCCATTCATAGTAGCTATATGATGCTTCCTCTTGAAATAAATGTATAGAAGTAAAAAAAAAAAAGGAGAGAACTGACCTAGTGAAAATTAAACATCTGATGAACTAAAACAGAATAGTAGGTGGCTTACAGACAGGACAAAACTTAAGGAGTATGATTTGTGACCACTGACGTTTAGAACACAGGGCTTCATGTATCTGAGCCACTCAGCATGGCTTCCATACCAGAATTAACAGTGTTCCTCAACCTCCAGATATTACCTGAGTTGGAAATAGTGTCTTTGCAGATGTAATTCATCAGAATGAGATCATACTGGATTACAGTGGCCCCAAATCTGGTGTCCTTATTAGAAGACCATGTAGCAGTGAAGGAGAGAGAGGAATGAAGTGGCTACAAGGGATGCCAAGGATTGCTAGCAAGCACCAGACATCTCTCGCTCAGAGCCTCTGGCAGGAACCAGTCCTACTGACATCTTCATCTGGACTTTAGGCTGTAGAACTGAGAGAATCAATTTCTGTTACTGGAAACCACCCAGCTGGTGTTAGGTTGTTACAGCACCTTGTAGGGAACTAACACAGTTTGCCTTCTAAGACCTGCTCATTATACTCATCCTTAAGAATTCCTGAGGACGGGCATGGAAAGCCAAGACACTCTGGCAAAAGATCTCTGCGAGTGAGATCCCAGTGGAAAGAACAGGTCATCAAAGAAGGAGGTACCTTTCTCTGAAGGGAGGAGAGAACCTCCACTTTGACTATGACCTTGTCTAAACAAGATAAGAGTCAGAGAACTCAGAGGGCTTCCATAGCCTTGGAAACTCATGACTGGAGCATAGGGAGATTACTGATGCCATAGACAGGAGTGTCAATTGGTAAAGTCAACAACAGGAGTCACTGTGCACTTACTCCTCATGTAGGATCTCTATCCTTAATGTGCTGTACATGGAGATTTAATGCTATAACGAGTACTCAAACAATATATTTCACTTTGTGTTTCTATGGGGGTGCAAACAGTTGAAATCTTTACTTAATGCATACTAAACTGATCCTCTGTAAAAAAAAAAAGAAAAAAAAAAAAAAAGAAATTATCAATTCCCAACTTGACTCTCACTGGGATTAAACATGACAATAGGTCTGATCTGATTTCATCATCATTTAAAAAAATCATCTATTATTTTTCACTTTATGTTTCTGTGTGGGAGCAAACTGTTGAAATCCATACTTAATGTATACTAAGCTGATCTTCTGTATATTAAGATAATCGAAAATGAATCATGATGTGAATGGAAGGGGAGAGGGAGTGGGAAAGGGGAGGGTTGTGGGTGGGAGGGACGGTATGGGGGGGAAGCCATTGTAATCCATAAGTCGTACTTTGGAAAATTATATGCATTAAATAAAAGTTAAAAAAAAAAATCAAAAAAAAAAAAAGTTAAAAAAAAAAAAAAAAAAAAAAAAAGAATTCCTGAGGACGGGGATGCTTCTGGGTTTCTGTTCTGCCTCCTCCCTTTCCGGTCCAGCCTCGTCTGTACAAGGTATTCCTTCACTCCTGCGCCCATTGGCACATACTGCATTGCTGTTGCCTGCATTCCTGGGAGGTGTTGTGGACCTTGTTGTTCAGAATCTGCTCTGTCAACCCCTGAACACCCTAAGGGCTGGGATCCTTATGTCCCCACAGCTTGAGATGTGATTGGCACAGAATTGGCTTTCATTAAATATTCTTTTTTTTTTAATTTGATAGGCAGAGTTAGACAGTGAGAGAAAGAGACAGAGAGAAAGGTCTTCCTTCCATTGGTTCACCCACCAAATGGCCGCTACAGCCAGCGCACTGCGCAGATCCGAAGCCAGGTGCCAGGTGCTTCCTCCTGGTCTCCCATGCGGGTGCAGGACCCAAGCACTTGGGCCATCCTCCACTGCACTCCCGGGCCACAGCAGAGAGCTGGCCTGGAAGAGGGGCAACCAGGACAGAATCCGGCGCCCCAACTGGGACTAGAACCCGTTGTGCCAGCGCCTCAGGCAGAGGATTAGCCTAGTGAGCCACGGCGCCAGCCTCATTGAATAATTCTTTAATTAGGAAAGTTTCTATTAATTTTTTGTTTGTTTTTGGTATCATTTTAATCTAAGTCCAATGGCCAACCCAAGTTCAAGGGAACTTCTTTTAATTTTTTATTTATTGTCTTTTAAAAACCACACCTGTTTCTTTCAATGTTTTAGGGTGATGTATGGATAAACGAATGTGACTTTGGATGTGAAAACAGGCCTTGGTGAGATCAGAAGCTAAGTCTTCCTGGCCTGGCTAATAAAAATGATTCTTCAGAATTTATTTTACTTTGAACTTATTTTATTTTATGAAGATAAATGGTGGAGTAAAAGGAATTAACCGGTAAATAACTGTCTTGAAACTGTAGCAAGTGAAAATGGCGGTGACTTCATTGAGGGCTATTAAGGCCAAAGTCACTGTCAACAAATCAAAGAAATCTTTTCACCTAATTAATCAATGTGAGTTCACATTATTAAATACCTGAAAGGCTTTTGTAGCCAGAATTAGTCTTCATACCATCTCTTGCTATAGCTGAGTGGGAAATGGATTGGAGGGAAAGTGTGTAAGAAGAGGTGGAAAACTTATTTCAGTGCCAAAGTCAGTTGAAGATGAAAACAAGGCCTAAGAAAGGTTTTGTTCAAGGAGAGAAGACGCATCACAAAGGGGAAAGCCTAGCTCTCAAAGACTTGGTGACTGTGGAATGACCTTGGGTTCTCAGAGTCCTTCTCCAGCGTCACTGCATTAGCCATGAGTGAGAGTAATTAATTTATTATTCACAAACGGGGGTAAAAATCCTGAGTCCAACATGTTCTTACGCCATAAATCACGTCGCCTTCAGGATATGAATTTGAAAAGGCTGATTATGGTTGTGTCTTAAATATCAGTTTGATGTTGGGAGAGAAAAAATATTAGCAAAGTGGCTTTTGGTCATAAATCCAAGTTTCCCGAAAGTAGGACGTAAATTGCAAGTTGTTTTTCTATGGGTTCTGTCAGGAAAAGTGTGGTATATGTATATTTTTAATAACACATTCTTTGATCTGTAGGTGAGAAAGAATTACTTCTTTACCAGAGGTGTTCTGGCTGCTTTTCCTTGCTGGACCCCTTCATGTCGTCTCCAAGCAGTGAAACCAAGGTTGTCCTGCAAAAGAAGTGTTCCTGGAATCACAGCTCCCAGTGCACCTGCGCCAGCCATAGCCTAGCGAGAGAGGAAAGACAGTGTGCTCAGCCGCTTTGGAAGATCTTAAGCTTCGGATAAATACAGTTGATTGTTGGCAGGTTTAGACTATAATTCAGTTACCTATTGCCCAAGGCTTACAAAAAGACTCCTCTCATGATTTTGAGGATTGGTTGGATTTAGCTGGGTGGTTGCATTCAGTTGACAACGTGGCTGGGCAGGAAGCTCCAAGAGACCTGCACTCAGTTGGCTCCTGCTTTTGGGCCTTTGCATGAGTCCTTTTCCAAGCAGCTAGCCCGGGCCTTCCAGTCTCAGGTGAATCTTACATTGCAGACATGTTCAAGAGAGAAAGCTCCTTCAAGGCTAAGATTAGATGTGGCGTGGTGCTGCTTCCATTCAAGTCCAATGGCCAACCCAAGTTCAAGGGAAAGGAAGTGGAGTCCACTTCTTTTAATTTTATTTATTTTCATTTTATTTGAAAGAGAGGGTGAGGGAGAAAGAGGGAGAGATGTCTTTCATCTCCTCAGATATCTGCAACAGCCAGGGTTAAGGCAGACCAAGGCCAGGAGCCAGGAACTCAGTCTAGGTCTCATACATGGGTGGTGGAGAGCAAATTACTCGAGCCCTCATCTGCTGGCTCCCAGGATGTGCATTAGCAGAGAATCGGAAATGGAGCCAAGGCTTGAGCCAGGCAGCTCGACATGTTACGTGAGTGTCCCATCTTAATCGATGTCCCAAAGTTCTGCCCCCTTTAAAATTTTTTTTTATTTTCATTTTCGTTGAAAGAGTGAGAGAGCTCCACTTCTTGAAGGAGAGAGTGACACGCTCATACAAGAAGAAATAAGATTTTTTTAAAAAAAATTTATGGCTGGTGCCACGGCTCAATAGGCTAATCCTCCGCCTGCGGCGCCGGCACACCAGGTTCTAGTCCCGGTCAGGGCGCTGGATTCTGTCCCGGTTGCCCCTCTTCCAGGCCAGCTCTCTGCTGTGGCCAGGGAGTGCAGTGGAGGAAGGCCCAAGTGCTTGGGCCCTGCACCCCATGGGAGACCAGGAAAAGCACCTGGTTCCTGCCATCGGATCAGCGCGGTGCGCCAGCCGCGGCGGCCATTGGAGGGTGAACCAATGGCAAAGGAAGACCTTTCTCTCTGTCTCTCTCTCTCACTGTCCACTCTGCCTGTCAAAAAAAAAAAAAAAAGATTTATTACTTATTTATTTGAAAGGGGAAGAGAGAGGGAGAGGGAGGAGAGACACACTTTCCATCTACTGTTTACCCCCCAGATGGCCAGGGCTGTACCAGGTTGAATCCAGGAGGCAGGAGCTTCTTCTGCGTCTCCTATGTGGGTGCAGGGGCCCAGAGACTTAGGCCATTCTCTGCTGCTTTCCCAAGCATCTTAGCAGGGAGCTGGATCAAAAGTGGAGCTGCTGGGACTTGAGCCAGTGTCCATATGGGATGCTGGTGCTTCAGGCCATGGCTTAACCCGCTGTGCCACAGTGCTGGCCCCAAAGAGAAGGAATTAATGGTGACTGTCTTTGGACAAAGACTGCACAGTGTCATTACTCACTAAATTGGCATTACTCACTAAATTGTTTTTATAAATTACATTTTCCCATGAGGCTTCACCTTACAAGAGTAAGCTGGGGCAGGCGTCATGGTGGAGCAGGTTAAGCGGCCACTGGGGATGCCCACTTCCCATATCACAGTGCTGACCTGGGTCCTCAGTACTCTGCTTCAGACCCCCCTTCCAGCTGATGCCGTCTTAAAGGCAGCAGAGGATGGCTCAGGTGCTTGGGCCTTGGTCACCCACAGGGGAAACCCAGACAGAGCCCCAGGCCCTTAGCTTGGCCTGGCCCGGCCTTAGTTGTTTTTGGCATTTTAGGAGTGAACCAGTGATTGGAAGATCTCTCTCTCTTTATCTCTTTGTCGTTCAAGTAGATGAAAATAAATAAATGAGGAAATTCTAAACATTTAACAAAATACTTGCTTTCCAGTTCTAGCCAGTGTTTTCTAGCCCCACAGGGAAGGTGTTCCTCATTATTTGTCATAATTGGTACTATTTAGTTAGCTCTTACTAAATGCACAGCACTGGGTTTAATTCTTTCTGTACGTGAGCAAATCTTTACAACGACCCTGGGAGGCTGATGGCCCTATTTGCTTGATTAAAAAAATATGAGACTTTGAACGAGCAAGAAACTGGTCCAAGTTCTCACACCTTATAAAGTGGCAGCGCCAGAATTGGAGGCTGGATTTCTGACTTTGAAGTCGGTGCTTTTGCACTGAAATGTGATAGCATTTTTAGACCCACTCTGAAGTTTCGGTTTGGAACTGCCGTCTGCACCGGATTTGCTGATTTCCCTGAAGTTTGCTCACAGAATTTCCCTGAAATAGGCGTTCTCGTTCTTGGCTCGCAGATTAGGACAAGGTCTATAAGATGTCTCCATTAATGGAAACTGCCACCGCGTGCTCTGATTTATGGCTTCTCTAACAATAGGAGCGTTTTTCTCAAGACGTGGGTCGTTCCTCAACTCCTTCCCATGTTCACGTGTTACTCACCTGAGTGACACGGAACGCATTTTCCACCCTCACCCCGGGTCTTCCTGTTCTGTTTTACAACATTAGCATATCTTAATTACATTCTCACTGCTGAAGCCTCGGACTGTGGCTGTCCAGACTACAGGGGATTTTTCAGTGAGTGAAACAAATACGAGATGGACTTGGACTGTGTGGAGTGTTAGATTCCTGTCATGCTCTCTCGTGAGCTTTATAGCCTGTTAAACTCTCTCCTGTATTCCTTTAGGCTACTAGTACTTTCTGAACCTTTCTGTATTTCACTTTGAAGTTAATATTTTATATTTCTGCTCATGTATTTACTGTTCACTATCATTAAAGACAGTTAAATTGCCCCATTTCAAGCTTTGGATTTTTATTATAACTTATTAATTCCTTGAAACCTGTTTCCGTGATAGGAATGACAAGTTTATCTAGAAATCAGTCAGGGTTGGGTACTTGTTTAGCTACTATAATTCTGTGATGATTTTCTCTTAATTTTGAGAAAGGACAAATAGAGGCATAGCTAGAAAAAAACACACTAAAGATCATAAAAAGAACAACTTCCTCTTTTTTAAACCGTGGGTCTGAGTTGGGAGGGCATAATGCCACTGTGTTCTTGTTTCAATGCCACGTGCAGATTTCAACTCAAGGTTGAAATTAGCATTGCCTCTTAGGCCTATCACCCTGAGTTAGTTTCCTAAATGTAGTTGAGGAGAATTGTCTTGGGAGAGTTTTCAGTTCTAAGAAGCACAGTACAGAAAGACAGGTGCAAATTTCAGTCTGCTGTTTTATCATTTTCTACCCAGTTCAGAATACTTTATAACTTCTGTTCAATGTATCCTTTACCTGTGGATTATATTGAAGTATGTATTTAATTTCCAAATATTTTGAGATTTTTCAAAGGTCTTTCTGTTTTTGATTTCTCATTTAATTCCAGTTTAGTCAGAGAGCATGCTTAAATATCTTTTAATTGATTAAGACTTCTTTTATTCCCTCAAATATCATGTATCTCTTATGGATCTTAAGCATGTGAAATGAAACAAATGCATGTTCTGTAATTTTTTTGGTAAAGAGTTATTTATTTATTTATCTTTGACAGGCAGAGTTAGAGGGTGAGAGAGAAAGTTTTTTCTTTTCTATTGGTTCACCCCCAAAATGGCTACTGCGGCCGGTGCGCTGTGCCGATCCGAAGCCAGGAGCCAGGTGCTTTTCCTGGTCTCCCATGGGGTGCAGGGCCCAAGCACCTGGGCCATCCTCCACTGCACTCCTGGGCCACAACAGAGAGCTGGCCTGGAAGAGGGGCAACCGGGACAGAATCCGGTGCCCCAACCAGGACTAGAACCCGGTGTACCGGTGCCGCAGGCAGAGGATTAGCCTAGTGAACTGCGGTGCCAGCCCCAAGTGGTATCTTAACCGCTGTGTCAAATGCTCATATCTGTATTTTATTTATTATTATTTTTAGTATTTGAAAAGCAGAGAGACAGAGACAAAGAAACAGTAAGAGCTCCCGTGTGCTGGCTCATCCCCCAGATGCACCTGCAGCGATGGGCTGGCTGGGCCGCAAGCTGAGAGCTGAGAATTCAGTCTGCATCTCCAGCATGGGTGATAGGAGTCCACATTGCCGGGAAGCTGGGGTTAGGAGCCAGAGGTAGGGATTAAACCTCGGTGCCCCATGTGGGTTGCAGATGACTCAACCGCTGAGCGAAAACCTGCTCCTCCAGGCACTATTTCAGAGATGTTACATTGTCTTCTAGCTTATGTTGCTTTCAGTGATAAATCTGCTGTCCTCTTTATCTTTATTCCTCTGTATATAGTATGTCACTTTTTAAAAACCTCTAGTTGCTATTTTTTTTAAAGATTTATTTGTTAATTGAAAAGCAGAATGAGAGAGAGAGAGAGTCTTCTATCTGCTGGTTCACTCCTCAGATGGCTGCAATGGCCAGAGTTGTACCCATCTGAAGCCAGGAACCTGGAGTCTCCTCCTGTCTCCCATGCGGGTGCAGGGACCCAAGGACCTGGGCCATCTTCCACTGATCTTCCAGGCCATACCAGAGAGCTGGATCAGAAGTAGAGCAGCTGGGACTCAAACCAGTGCCCGTGTGGGATGCCAGCACTGCAGGTGGTGGCTTTACTTGCTACGCCACAGAGCTGGCCCCTCTGGTTGCTTTTTAACATTTTTCTCTTTAATTTGAAATGTCTATTTTTTAAAAAGATTTATTTAGTTATTTGAATGGCAGAGTTACAGAGAGGGAGAAGGACACACACACACACACACACACACACAGTTCTTCCATCTGCTGACTCACTCTCAAATGGCTGCAACAACTGGGCCTGGGCCAGACTTGAGCTTCTTCCTGGTCTCCTACATTGGTGCAGGGGCCCAAGCATTTGGGCCATCCTCTGCTGCTTTCCTAGGTGCCTTAGCAGGGAGCTGGATTGGAAGAGAAACAGACGGGACTCAAGCCAGCACTCATACGGGATGCCAGTCCTGTAGGTGACGGCTTTAACCCCCTGTACCACAGTGCTGGCCTCTTTATCACTACTTTCAAGCAATTTAATCATGACATGACTTAGTTTTTAATTTAATTGCATAAAAATGTTTCTTCTTTCTGGGATTTGTTCCGCTCCTGTGATCCATGGGCTTATAGTTCTCATGAATTTGGAAATTTTTCAGCCATTATTTCTTCAAATATTTATTGCCTCCCCATCCTTTCAGAAATGCCAATTACATTTGGTATTTGGGGTGGTTCTCCAGTTGGCTGATATTTCATTAATTTTTGTCTAATTTTGTTTTCTAAAATACCTGCCTCATTTTAGATGGTTTCTGTTGCATGTCTTAAAGTTTACTAATGTTTTGTTCTCCTTTTTTACCTCCTATTAATCCCATGTGGTATATCATGCATCTCAAACCTTTCTAGTTTGTATCTCTGGAAGCTGAATCTGTGTTTTTAAAGTGTATTTTTCATGAATTCCCTGATATTTACTCTGTCATTTACTCTGTCACTTTTCCTTATGATTTTGTCAGTGTTTGATTTTTATATTTTGCCACTCTTGTGTTACATACATGCCAATGGCGTGTGTGTGTGTGCACAAGCATTCACACGTGTGTGTGCACATGTATGAATATATATCCACATAGAAATAGACAAGGATATTCTTTTTTATATAAACTTATGGGTTTTTTAAATGATTTTTTTTGATAGGCAGAGTTAGAGAGAGAGAGACAGAGAGAAAGGTCTTCCTTCTGTTGGTTCACCCCCAAATGGCCGCTACGGTTGGCGCTGTGCCGATCCAAAGCCAAGAGCCAGGTGCTTCTTCTGGTCTCCCATGCGGGTGCAGGGCCCAAGCACTTGGGCCATCCTCCACTGCACTCCCTGGCCACAGCAGAGAGCTGGCCTGGAAGAAGGGCACCCGGGACAGAACCCGGTGCCCCGACCGGGACTAGAACCCGGTGTGCCTGCGCCACAAGGTGGAGGATTAGCCTAGTGAGCCACAGCACTGGCTAAAAGATTTATTTATTTGAAAGGCAGAGTTATGGAGAGAGAGAGAGAGAAAGAGAGAGAGAAATCTTCCATCAGCTGGTTCACTCCCCAAATGGTTTCAACAGTCAAGCTGAGCCAGCTTCTTCCAGGTCTCCCACGTGGGTGCACACGTGGCCAAGTGCTTGGGCCATCCTCTGCTGCTTTCTCAGGTTATAACAGAACTAGATTGGAAGTGGAGCAGCTGGGACTCAAATGGGAGTCCGTATGGTATGTCGGTGTTGCAGGTGGCAGCTTTACCAGTTTCGCCGCAATGCTGGCCTCATACAAGGATATTCTTCTTCTTCTTTTTTTTTTTTTTTTTTTGACAGGCAGAGTGGACAGTGAGAGAGAGAGACAGAGAGAAAGGTCTTCCTTTTCTGTTGGTTCACCCCCAATGGCCGCTGCAGCCGGTGTGCTGCGGCCGGCGCACTGCGCTGATCTGAAGCCAGGAGCCAGGTGCTTCTCCTGGTCTCCCATGGGGTGCAGGGCCCAAGCACTTGGGCCGTCCTCCACTGCCCTTCTGGGCCACAGCAGAGAGCTGGCCTGGAAGAGGGGCAACTGGGACAGAATCCGGCGCCCTGACCAGGACTAGAACCCAGGGTGCTGGCGCTGCAGGCGGAGGATTAGCCTATTGAACTGCGGCGCCGGCCAAAGATATTCTTCTGATGGACCTCTCCTTTTTTAAAGCCTGTTGCTTTAATTTATACGAGGATACTGAAATTACTACACTGTGTAGCCACTATGCTCTGGTTAGTATTTGCATAACAAATATTTACCCACATGTTTATTTTGAGCTTTCAAAGATCTGCAGTTTTTATATGGTGTATCTCTTAGAAGCACTAATTTTATTTTGTTTAATCTTCTTATCTGTCTTCGAAAGTTTAGTCTGTTTTCAGAGTCATTGCAAGGAATCAGAAAGCAGGGTAGAAACGTCACTAATGCAGGGACAAAGCTCAGAGGTTTGATACTGGATTCTGCTGGGGTTGGGGGGGGGGTCCTGCCTTTAATGCTTTCTGATTTCCTTTTTTTGTTTGAACAGAGGCTGGAATTCCAGAAGCTCCCGTCAAATCATCTCTTTTCTTGCCATGTTGGTCCAAAGGTGCTGACAGAGCAGAAGAACCTTGCCTTTCTAATACAGTCAGCTGCACTTGAGGAGTCCTCCCAGCCTCCTGTCCCACACAGGATGAGTCTCTTAAAGCACTGATGCCCAGTAGTATTTTGTATTTTGCTTTAAAGTTAATCTTAGGTGGTGTCAATATTTAAAAAAAATCATTTCTCAGTGTGCAGATTTTCCAGTTATTGCCACATCTTTAGTTTGTGAGTTTATTCTTTGTGCATTCCTTTTTAATTATGGCCAGACACCAAATTTTCTCAATCAGTGTTGGGGTGAAATTTTTTTTTATTCTCATAGACTATACACTGTGCAGGGCTATTTATATAAATACAAGGTAACATGCCTATTACATAAAAATAAAATAATTGTTTTGTGAAATGAATCGGACAATGTGGCATAATTAGACAGTGGACATTTGTATTCTAGTATTATCACTGTGAAGCTGCAAAAAAAAATGGAAGTAATTTATTTCATCTCGGTAATGCTCCTTCTTTCTGGTCCAACAATTTATCAGAAATGTTAATCCAGCAAGCAGTAAGTGGAGGGGGAGCGAGGCGGGGATTTAAAATTAGCCTGGAAATATTGCACAACTCATTAAAAATGTAATCATGCGTAAAATGAGATCAATGAAAATTTATCTAAAAGTGCAAGGAAAAGGCATTTTCTAGTATGATACTGGATTTAATAGACTGGATTTTAATTTAGTCAGTTTGCTACCAAAAAATCCCTCCAGGCTAAACAAAACCATTGTCCCTCCCAGTTATTGTACAGAGAGCTAATTTTCCGACCCTTCCTTCTGATATCCAATCTTATCTCTCACTGGATATGGGTTTCAGTATATTGCAGAATTTGTTTTCTTTACATTTTCCATTACTGCTTTCATTTGCATGATAAATGATTAGAAGTAGAAACACACACGCACACAAACCATGCAGAACATTTCTTTATTAATTCTGTTTAAATTAGAGTAACTTTTTTATTCATCTTTCCCCTCCCCATTTCATAATCCATGCATCTGAAAGTTATTTTAATATTTTCCTGTACCACCAAAGAAGAGGGTAACAACACTTTTGACTTGTGCTTTCTTCTTGTAACATTTTATTTTGTTCTTACAGTTGTAGCTTACCCGTTGGTTCCTGTCTTTCACTGCTAAAGGCATTGATGAATTTTTCTTAGAAGAGACTTTCGCTCTTAAGGCTGAACCTAAGCTGCAGAGGTTTAAACTACGTTAACACTGACGAGTGTGGTGGCTTTGAAGACTTAGGTTGCAGGCGACAGTAGCACGATTCTCAATGAATAGGGTCTGTAGGATGGTGTTTGTGGAAGTCTCCTGCTCTTCTGTCTGAGTTGTGTCTCTAGTCCGAGAATTCAGAAATGTGAAACGGTGTATTTAATGAAACACATCAATGGAAATCATCGAATAGCTTACTTTTCCCTTCAAGCGCTAAATTAAAAGAAGGTGATAGCTTTATCAACTTGCCTGGGCAAAAATTCTTGTGCAACCTCACAGACAGGACCCTTGAAATTTATCTATAAAAGAAAATGCACTTGTATCACCTTAGAGTCATTCAAATAGACAGATTTTCTAGTATACAAATATTAAGTATATATCCCTGTTATTAAAAAAAATTCAACAGCATAATTAGTTGAGTGTGCATTTGTCCTCCTATCCTTATAAGTAGCTCTCCCATTAGCATTCACCCTTCCCAACATTTTTTTTGTAAAATAGATATGTACTAGAATAAATGTATTTGTTTCAATTTTTATTAAATTATTCTAATATAAATGGAATCATACCATTTTAGTCTTTCCTCCTTTTGCTTATTTTAGTTAACATTATGTCTCGGAAATTTTTACTTTTCAATATGTCACACTACATTTCTATTTTACTATTGCCTGGTATTACACAGTGTGGTGCTAGAAAGATCTAGAAAGGATCTAAGAGTCCCTAATGGGGAGTGGTTAACTGTGACAAACAGTGATTCAATAAGAATCTTCCTGCGTGGTGGACATGGTCCTTTGAGGAAGTCACCCACAAATTGAAAAGCAGGGTAAGGGGGGGGCTGGCGCTGTGGCGCAGCGGGTTAACCCCCTGGCCTGAAGTGCTGGCATCCCATATGGGCACTGGTTCAGGACCCGGCTGCTCCTCTTCCAATCCAGCTCTCTGCTATGGCCTGGGAAAGCAGTAGAGGATGGCCCAAGTCCTTGGGTCCCTGCACCTGCGTGGGAGTCCCAGAAGAAGCTCCTGGCTCCTGGCTTCAGATTGGCGTAGCTTGGGCTGTTGCGGCCATCTGGGGAGTGAACCAGTGGATGGAAGCCCTGTCTCTCTCTCTCCCCCTCTCCCTCTCCTTCCCTCTCTCTCTCTCTCTTTCTCTGTGTAACTCTGGCTTTCAAATGAATGAATAAATCTTTAAAATAAAATAAAATAAAAAATAAAAAAAAAGAAAAGCAGGGAAGGAATGTGCTTTCGTGGCCTCTTCCAGTGCTGTCCGGTCGCGTGGTTCACCAGGGCGCCTCTCTTTGTTTCTGAAAGCTGCAGAGTTTGGTGCTGATTCTCCTAAACATCAGAGTTGTTCTGAAGAGGTTTGAACGTTTCTAAGTCTATGGATTTCTTCATTTGTCTTTTTGATGATAAATCTAATTTTACTTCATTGTGATCAATCAGTGTGACTTTTATGAATTCAATTTATGAGAGTTGATGAGATTTTTCTTCATGACCTAATACATGATCAGTTTCCTTTGATGTGTGTTCCTGACTACTTGAGAAGAATGTTCTTTATTGTGTTCAGTTCTATTTTATATCTATTAGACCAAAATGGCTAATTAGGTTATTCAAATGTCCAGTTGTCTCACATTTTATTCATGTTTTGTCTGCTAGTTCCTGAAAGCTGTGTTGTTGGACATGGGCAAAGTTCATGTATCACATCTCCTTGGCAGACACACTTTTTGTCTAAAATTCTGTGTGCTTTTCTATTCTAAAACTAAGAATTGTTTGGTATATCTTTACTTCTACTGTTACCTTTACTCTTTCTGTTGTGTTGTTTAGGTGTGCCTCTAAAAATAGCATGTAGGTTGTTTATTGCAAAATAAAGATTTCAATTTTTCTAAAAGATTTTATTTATTTATTTGAGAGGAGAGTTACAGAGAGAGGGAGAGACAGAGAAAAAGTTCTTCCATCTGTTGGTTCCTTCCCCAAATGGCCCCAAAGGCCAGAGCTGAGCCGATCTGAAGCCAGGAGTTTCTTCAAGGTCTCTCACATAGGTGCAGGGGCCCAATCATCTCTCTTCTGCCTTCTCAGGCTGTAGCAGAGAACTGGATTAGAGGAGAGAGAGAGAGAGAGAGAGAGAGAGAGAATCTTCCATCTGCTGGTTTACTCCCCAGATGGCTGCAAAAGCTGCGGTTGGGCCAGGTAGGACCTCCATTTGGCTCTCCCACGTTCCTGGCTCCTGTCTTCAGCCTGGCCCAGTCCTGGCTGCTGTGGCCATCTGGGGAGTGAACCAGTGGATGGAAGAGCTCTCCTTGTCTGTCTCTCCTTTTTCTGTAACTTTGCCTTTCAAATAAATAAATGAGTCTTTTTAAAAATTATTTTTCCTAGACAGAAAAATATTTTACTATGATCTCTCCAACAGTGTGTGTTCTCAAATCACTGGCCTTACAGGTCAAAGTTAGTATCTCGGGGCTGTTTGGTGCAGCAGTGACAATGCCACTGGGGGTGGGGTGCATTGCTGTGGTGCAGCAGGTATCTGGTATCCCACATGGTTTAAATCCTGGCTGCTCCACTTCCAATCCAGCTCCCTGCTAACGTGCTTGAGAGAGCAGTGGAGGATGGACCAAGTCCTTGGGCTCCTGCACCCACATAGAAGACCTGGAAGACGCTCCTGGCTCCTGGCTTCAGATCAGCTCAGCTCCGGCCAATGTGGCTATCTGGGGAGTGAACCAGCGGATGGAAGACCCCTCCCCCAGCTCTCTTTACGTAACTATTTTTCAAATAAACAACAACAAAAAAACTTTTTAAATGCCATATTGGAGTGCCTAGGAATGGTGGCTCCGCTCCCTGTTCCAACTTCCTTCAAATGAAGCCTTTGGGAAGCAGCAGTGATGGCTCAAGTAGTCGGGTCCCTGCCACCCACCTGGGACACCTGGGTTGAGTTCCAGGCCCAGCTTGGCCTAGATTTCCCTATTGTGGGCATTTGAATTTTGAGCCCATGTATGAAAGATCTTTCTCCATCTGTCTATTTCTGTTTCTGCTTTTCATATAAAATCAAAATAAATTTTTCCATATTAATTTTAGAATAATTTTGTGTAGCTCCAGAAAAAAAACAAACTTTGACTTTGTGGGGAGCAACTCGGACTAGACTGTTACTGGAATTAAGACTTATTCTATGCATCTGCTCTCCCACAATATGACTGATGAGCTGCAGGAGCTGATCCTGCTCCTGATTGGAGGAGAGCAGCGTACTCGGCGTGTGGGTAGCAGAGTTGGGATTGGTGGAAGAGGACTATAAAGGAGGAGAGAGACAACATGCACCAGGAACATCTAAGGGGAACATCTATCTGAAGGAACACCTGAGCAGCCCCCGAGAGAGCCGGCTGGCGGTGTGCCGCTCCCCCGCGGAAGTGGGGAAAGTGGCAGGGGGAACCGCCCCTCCACGGAGGTGGAAGGGACGGTAGCCAACCTGGGAAGAACCAGCAGCAAACCCAGGGAGGGCCGAGCAGGCAAAAGAACAGCGCAGGGTCCTGTGTCGTTCCCCCGCGAAGAGGGGGAGCGACAGACTTTAGTTTTTACTGGATTGCTTTACGTTAGGGAGATTTGTCTTTGAGTCTTACTTTATTTTTTTTTTCAAAGATTTATTTATTTATTTGAAATTCAGAGTTACACACAGAGAGAAGGAGAGGCAGAGAGAGAGAGAGAGAGAGGTCTGCCATCCGCTGGTTCACTCCCCAATTGGCCGCAAAGGCCAGAGCTGCGCCAATCTGAAGCCAGGAGCCTCCTCCAGGTCTCCCACATGGGTGCAGGAGTCCAAGGACTTGGGCCATCCTCCACTGCCTTCCCAGGTCATAGCAGAGAGCTGGATCAGAAGTGGAGCAGCCGGGACTTAAGCCGGTACCCATATGGGATGCTGGCACTGCAGGTCACGCCTTTATCCACTAAGCCACAGCGCCAGCCCCTTGAGTCTTACTTTCTAAGAATAGGATGCTCTTATTAAACCCTTAGTGATGGTTCCACGCTTCCATCACGTCATCTAGTTTTACATTCCTTGTTAAATTTGTTCCTCGCTGTAAATAGGGTTTCCCCTTGTATTATATTTTCTGTTTTTTTTTTTTCAGTTATATATGAGGGATATTATTTCTTTTTAATGAATTTTACAAACAGTACCTGATTGAATCATCTTAGGTTTGTATCACTGTGTTTTGGCTGACTTATTTGGTTTGTAGGCATACCCCATATTATCTCAGACTAGCGGTAGCTTTGCTTTTTTTCAGCCTATGCCTCCGGTTTCCTTTTCTGAGCTGCTTGTGTTGGTTGGACAGCGTGTTAGATGGAGCAGTGCTTTTGAGCATTGTGGTGTCCAACGTCAGCACGAATGCACCCAGTGTCTCTCCCTGTGTCAGAAGCTGTGCTCTGGACTGGTTTCAGGTGCACACTTGTCCACCGCAACTCCCACAGCGGCCCCAGAGGTCACCAGAGGCTGTGGTGGTGTATGGCCCCTTGGTCGGCACACTGGTGTTCTGAGAGGCTGCTGCCCTCAGAAGTGACCCCCAACCACTGAGGACTGGAAATGGAGGACTAGTTCCTTAGTGCTGCACTAACTATTGAGAATGCTGTCTTTCCCTTTCAAAACTGTGTCCCAGTATCCAAAAAAAAAATTATTACATGGAGGCCAGCAGGCTGGGAGTGCATCAGAAAGAGACTTCCAGGGGTGGGCGTTTGGTGAGGGGTTAAGGTACCGTTTGGAACACCCACATCCCATACCTGAGAGAGCCCGGGTTTGGGTCCCAGCTCCACTCTCAATTAGAGCTTCTTGCTGGTGGCACCCTGAGCTGCAGCAGGTGATGGCTCAAGAACGTGGGTACCTGCCACCTATGTGGAAGATGTAGAAGAAATCCTTGGCCTGCCCAGTTTCAGCAGTTGCGGGTATGTGAGGAGTGGAGTAACTCTCTCTCTCTCTCAAACAAATAGTAATAGTAATAATAATAAAGACTTCCCTCCTCACACACATACTGTATTCTATATTTACAGGTAAGTAGCCATCAAACTGAAGTGTTTGAATGGATCTGTTCGGCTGAGAAACAGCGCCGAAGAATCCAGCTGAGCCTGCCTGGGTGCCGTGTGCAGCCCCTGTGGGCAGTGATGTTGGTGTAGCCCAAAACCCTGCAGACTCCCTGGCATCCATCTCTTGCCCTCTGAACAGCTTGCAGGGTTATTCATTCTTCTTACTTATTTACTTAAAAATAATATTTTTATTGACTTATTTGAGTTATACAGAGAGAGAGAGAGAGAAGGAGGGAGGGAGGAAGGAAGGGAGATCTCTTATATGCTTGTTCACTCTCCCAGTGTCCAGAGCTGATCAAACCTGAAGTCAGGAGACTGGCTCTCCCTGTGAGTCTCCCATGTGGGTGCAGGGACCCAAGTACATGGGCCATCTTCTGCTGCTTTCCCAGGTGCATTAGCAGGGAGCTGGACTGGAAGTGCAGCAGCTGAAACTTAAACTGTTGCTCTGATATGGGAAGCTGGTATCATATGTGGCCACAGTGCTGGCCACTATTTTTTTAATGTTAATTTATTTTATTAGAGAGAGAGAGAGAGATCTTGATCTTCCAGTTGCTGTCTCACTCTCCAAATGCTGCAACAGCCAGGACTGGACCATGTTGAAGCCAGGAACCTGGAATTCAGTCTGGGTCTCCCATGGTCCCAAGCACTTGTGCCATCACTTGTTGCCTCCCAGGGTGCACAGAGTAGGAAGCTGAAATCAGAAGCAGAGGCAGGATGCAAACCCAGGCTTTCTTATACTGGATGAGGGTGTCTCAAGTGGCATCTTGAGGACTGTGCCAAACATCCACCCTCGGGGTACTTTTTCATTTATCTTATTCCTTATTTGTTTTTCCTCATAGCTGTCTGCTCTTGGTTTGTGGATGCAATTCATACACCGTAAACTTCCCCCTGTTGAAGTGTACAATTCCGTGATTTTTAGTGTAGTCGTAGAGTTGTGCCACCATCTCTAGTCTAACTACAGAACAGTTCCATCGTCTTCAAGAGAAACCCTGGCCCCAGTAGCAGTCAGTCCTTGTTACCTGTCTTCTGTCCAGCCCCTGGCAGCTACTGACCTCCCATCTGTGTCTCTGGGTTTGCCTGTTTTGGACACGGCATATAAATGAGAACATACAATATATGGTGGATGTGACTGGCTTCTTTCACTTAGCATGTTTTCACAGTTCATCTATATTGTAGTTCTTATAAAGCCATAATTTGTTTTGATACTTGAGTAATAATTCATTGTTTGGATATATCACATTTTGGTTCTTCATCATCTTTTGAACACTTGGCTGTTGTGAATGATGTTACTACAAATATTTGTGCACAAGTTTTTGGATGCATTAGCATACATTTTCATTTTTGTGGATATATCCCTAGGAGTGGAATTGTGAGGGCCTTGGATAACACTGTGTTTAACATCTTGAGGAACTGTCAAATTACTGTGCAGAGTAGCTACACAATTTTCCTGTCACATTGGCCATGTATGAGGATTCCAGTTTCTTCATGTGTTAATTCTTCCTGCTCAGTATTTCTCTTTTGTGGAATAGTGGCTTTCCTAAAATATTTAGTGATGCTGGGTTGACTATTCTTCGAGAAGCGCTGTGGTTACTGTCTTGCGATCATTGTATTCTGGGTGGTTTTGTTATTCAGCAGCAGGACACTGTCACAGACACCTACTCCAAAGTCGCACCTAACCTGAAGGCTCAGAAATGAAAATGGTGCTTGCTCATTTAAAAATTGTGGCACAGTAGGTTAATCCACTGCCTGCAAAGCTGGCACCCCATATCGGCACCAGTTTGAGTACTGGAATTGCACATCCAGTCCAGCTGCCTGCTGAAGAGCTTGGGAAAGCAGCAGAAGACGGCCCATTGCTTGGGCCCCTGCCACCCACACAGGAGACCCGGATGGAGTTCCAGGCTCCTGACTTTGGCTTGTCCCAGCCCAGCTGTTGTGGCCATTTAGGGAGTGACCCGGCAGATGGGTCATATGGGATGCCGGTGCCACAGGCAGAGGATTAACCTATTGCACCACCGTGCTGGCCCCCAGAAAGTGCATTTTTTAAAAAAGGTTTATTTTATTTATTTGAAAAGCAGAGTTATATATAGAGAGGGAGACATAGAGAGGTCTTCCATCCACTGCTTCACTCCCCAGATGGCTGTAATGGCTAGGGCTGGGCCAGTCCAAAGCCTGGAATGCATTCAAGTCTCCTCTGTGGAAGCAGGGGCCCAAGTACTTGGGCCATCCTCTGCTGCTTTCCTTGGTCATTTTTGGGAGCTGGATGGGAAGTGGAGCAGCCAGGACTTGAACCTGTGCCTGTAAAAGATGCCAGCGTTGGAGGTGGTGGATTTACAGCTACACCATAGTGCCGGCCCCAGAAAGTGCATTTGTAGTGTAAGATACATATAATATGTACTAGATTCTTAGGGATTTCAAACATTAAATGTTACACAAGTTGTTGGATCAGTGAGTTTGGGAGACACAGCAGGGAGACTGGTTGCTTTGTCTTAAAAGTCGCCTTGCTGAACAGGTCATGGAGTCTCATAGCAGTTCCTGAGTGTGCCAAGCCTCTCCCTGCCAGACCATTTTCCAAGCTGATCTTTTCACCTGGAATTCTCCCACCCACATTTATTGTCCAGGATGCGGGGGACCTCTGTGGATGTAGAACCAGAACCAGGGCTGGAAGCATGGAGGGCATTTGGGGCTTTAAGGCAGAGGGGGAGGGGGAGGGGGAGAAGGAGGAAGAAAGGAGAGGGAGAGGGAGAGGGAGAGGGAGGTCTTACATCTGCTGATTCACTCCCCAGATGGCTGTAACAGCCAGAGCTGCGCCGATCTGAAGCCAGGAGCCAGGAGCTTCTTCCAGCTATTCCCTTGTAGGGGCAGGAGCCCAAGAACTTGGACCATCTTCTACTGCTTTCCCAGGCCATAGCAGAGAGCTGGATTGGAAGAGGAGCAGCTGGGACACGAACCGGCGCCCAGATGGGATGCCAGCACTGGAGGTGGTGGCTTTACCTGCTACGCCACAGCCCGGCCCCAGCAGAAAAGTCTTTAAAACAGAGAACTTATCTGCTCTGGAATAGTTTGTGTTTCTTAGAAGCAAATTTTGTATTTGCTCTTATCTGACTTTGAACTGGAGAAGGCCAGCTGATTACGGAGTGGGAAGTTACTGTCATCTGCGAGTTGAACGTCAAGGTCATCTGTGAATGCAATTTTCTTGTAATAGTGTCTCAGCCCACAAACATTGCTGACATCGACTCTCGTGGATTCGGAGGTTGATTTTCATTCGGTGGGAAGGAAATAGAAGAGAGCAAACATCATCCATTATTAACCCCACTATTATCCTGCTCTCACCAGCAGGGGGAGGTAGGCGTGTGATTGCTGGTGCTCGGTAAGTGCAGGCGATAATCTGACTTCGGGATGGATGGAAATATTTCTGATCATCAGGTAGCAACTGCTGGACTACCTATGGAGGAGGAAATTCTCCAGTCGCTGCCAGAATGGAGAGAAGTTTCTGCCGATATAATATACACAAAGAATCACAAAACATTAGGGGCAGGAGGGGTTTTTGAGATCTTTTGGTCCTACCTGTCAGTTCATACCAGAAGGGAATGAGCTGTTTGGAAGTGACATGGATTGTGCAAGATAGTTTTTGTCAGTGTGAGTGGGAAATGGCAGAACGGGAAAAGCAGCACCTTTGAAGTCAGATGGACCAATGTGTAGTTTATTGTTGTCTGCTAAGTTGGCTGCAGCCAGGTACTCCACATCCCTCTGTGAACTTGGACAAAGGGCCTTAAAGGTGAGAATGTAGCTGAAGCACCACTAGAGTGGCTGGTACGTAGTGTCTGGTACGGGGCTGGTGCTGTGGTGCAGTGGGGTAAAGCCCTGGCCTGAGGTGCTGGCATCCCATATGGGTGCCGGTTCTGGTCCCAGCTGCTCCTTTTCCAATCCGGCTCTCTGCTGTGGCCTGGGAAAGCAGTGGAGGAGTGCCCAAGTGGAGGAGGCTCCTGGCTCCTGGCTTCAGATCAGCTCAGCTCCGGCTGTTGTGGCCATCTGAGGAGCTATAGTTTCACATACAAAGTGCATGAAATTACCAAGTAAATATCAACTCAGATTCTTCCTTGTCTACGGAGAAGAGTTGGTTCCAAAAAAGTCAAGTCAACAAAATATGAGCAGATCGTTGGTATGAATTGATGACATTGTGCTAGGTTTTATAAAGTGAAGGCTTGCTTACAAAATCACTTCAAGATGAGGACAATGTAATTTCTTTTTTTAAGATTTATTTTATTTATTTGAAAGCCAGAGTTACATAGAAGGAGAGGTAGAGAGAGGGAGAGAGAGAGGTCTTCCATCTACTGGTTCCCTCCTCAGATGGCCACAACAGCTTAAGCTGGGCTGATCTGAAGCCAGGATCCCGGAGCTTCTTCCAGGTCTCCCACGTGGTTACAGGGGCCCAAGGACTTGGGCCATCTTCTACTGCTTTCCCAGGCCATAGCAGAGAGCTGGATCAGAAGTGGAACAGCTGGGACTCGGACCGTTGCTCATATGGTATGCTGGCGCTGTAAGCTGAGGCTTAATCTACTATGCCACAGCATCCACCCCAGCACGAATTTCTTATCTCACAGTTCTGAAGGTCAGAAGTCCGCCGTGGACTTCGCTGGGCTGAGAGCAGGAAGCTAGTGGGACTGCCTTCTTTCCCAGAGCTCTGGAGGGTAGTCGATTTCCTCACCTTTTTTGTTCTCTGGAGACTGAGCACGTCCTCCAGGCTCAGGTCCTGTCCTGCCACCTCCAAAGCCACCAGTGAGGGCCAAGTGTTCCTCACACATGACATCTCATGGACACTCTCTCTCCTGCGGCCCCCTTGCATGTGTAAGGGTCCTCCAGGAAGATCTCCCAAAGGCAAGGTCAGCTGATGAGCAACCTGAATTCCACCTGCTATGTTAATTCCCCTTTGCTTTGTAATGTAACTTCTGTAGAGGTTCTGGGAAGTAGGAAGTGGACGTCTTTGGAAGTCCATCATTCTCCTTATCACACGCTACTTAGGAAACCAAACCCCTACACGAGTGCCCCTAATGCTGAGACGAGGCAGTACCCGGCCGCCCCACCTTGGCTCCAGGTCTCCTTGCTCTTCCTTCAGGATTGCTAGTTCATCACTTAGCAACAGGGATTCACTCAGCTGAGGGAGTGGTGCAGGTTGCCCAGAAAAACTCTCCATTAATTGGCATCTAAACGGTTACTATCATCTCACAGGGTCTTGCCTCAGGGGAATTCCAGTCGGGGGCAGAAAGTAACCACCACCTGCTTGTAGACCCCAGGCTGACCGAAGCCCGTTTGGCCATCATAAAAATCCCCTGAAGAGCACAGCATCGCGGACCAATCAGAGGAGGGCCACGAGCACTACCGACCAACCAGGGACTGGGGCAGGAGCTGAGCGTGCGCCTCTCAGCCCCACCTTCCACGTCTAAGCATCTTTATGCCTGACCCGCAGGAGCCCAGGCGTCAAGTGATAGCTGCCCAGCTCCTTGCTCTGTGCTTTGCACTAAAAGCCTCCTTTCTTCTCCCACCCGGATGTCAGAGATTGGCTTTCTGCAAGTTTGGGTGAGTGGACCCGGCTTTGGGGACTCTATAGCAACTCCTCCAACTAGTTTGGGGGGTTCTGGAGCACTTATAAGAAAAAGAGCCATCACAGACTCTAAGGCATCTGCCTGAAGAGAGCCACGTGGGTGGCGATGCTAGCAGAGGAATAACGAAGCCCTGGCTGCTTGCCGCCGGGCAGCCAGTTCTGCAGTGATGAGTTGGTAGAGGAAATGGTTGGCTTCAAGAAGCCAGCAGCAGTCTTGGGGAAAGAGAGATCGCTGGACCCAACATGTGCTCTTTCTGCCAAACAAGCTGGTGAAAAGGATTTTTCCAGGGACCAGGTTAGCTGCAGGGGGAGGTTAGTTAATTGATAGTTAGGCTTTGTACTGGTGATTGTTGGAAAATCAGCTGGGTGGAGGTTTCTTGAGAGAGAGCTTAGCTGGTTGGAAGCTCTGCCATGGTATTTCTGTAGGCTCCTGAAATTCCTCCGCAAACATCATCATTCACCAGACTAGACACAGGTACTTCACAATAGAAATAGTTGGTTTTTGTTAGTTCAGAATATGAAAAGGGAAGGGAAGATGGCTTGGTTAAGGTAAAAATGTGAAAGATGCCTTTATTGCAGTTACATGAATATGTGAAGACTAGCCACTCGCTTGTTTTGATTAAGAAGAAAGACAATAGGCCGGCGCCGTGGCTCACTAGGCTGATCCTCCGCCTTTTGGCGCTGGCACACCAGGTTCTAGTCCCGGTCGGGGCGCTGGATTCTGTCCCGGTTGCCCCTCTTCCAGGCCAGCTCTCTGCTGTGGCCCGGGAGTGCAGTGGAGGATGGCCCAGGTGCTTAGGCCCTGCACCCCACGGGAGACCAGGAAAAGCACCTGGCTCCTGCCATAGGATCAGTGCGGTGCGCCAGCCGCAGTGGCCATTGGAGGGTGAACCAACGGCAAAAGGAAGACCTTTCTCTCTGTCTCTCTCTCTCACTGTCCACTCTGCCTGTCAAAAAAAAAAAAAAAAAAAAAAGAAGAAGAAGAAGAAGAAGAAAGACAATAGCTTCTGTGTCTTCCATTTACTGATTAACAACTGCCATGTAGGGTACGCAAGGTCCCCAGTAGCTGGCTAGGAATGTCAGTGGTGGGGGGTCTGTGTCCCAGATTTCTGGATCCTGAAACCCTTCCCTTCATCCACTGGCACCCTTGTCTATGTGTTGAGTGGTGACTGTTCTGTTGTGCATAGGAGCAGGAGGGGAGGTTATTTTTATTCCAGGCTCTTAGTGCTGATACAAATAAGGTGTACCACATGATGAAGTTTACTTAAAAGGTGAGACAATAAACACACACACACACGTGAGCATGGGTTACCACACAGAGAAATACCTATCATGAGCGGGCAGTGGGCCAGATTGGTGTGAAAGGAGAAGGGGTGGGGGAGAGAAGACAGAGGAACACCTGGCAGACCCTCCAGCTGTAGTCTCTGGCAGAAGAGAAACCCTCCTCCCAGTTGTTGGTATCCTTTGTGAGGTCTTGGCACCGCCTCTCCAGCTACCTGGGAATTATGTGGCCCCTCCACGAGTTCCACATGAGTATCTGTACGTCCGTGGTGTCTTCTCCTTAGGTCCCGGATGAAGCAGATGCGTCCCAGGAACAGGGCCGTTTTGATCGACTAGTAGGAGGATAGACTTACACACGGGTGTTTGTGGTTTGCAGCTCACCAGACCTACCTCGATGCCTGCCTAGCTCGTATCAGTTCCACTCATGTAGATGTGTTGCCCATAGAAAATGCTCACAAATGTAGTTCAGTTGCAGTCCTTTTGGACTGAAACTCTGGCTCCAGATGAGTGCTGGGAGGACCTACAAGTAGGAACAGCCACACAACGCAAACCTGTAATATTCCCTTGTGGAACATCAGATGTAAATTTCTGCTCTGCTCACCTCGTAGCCAGATACACAGAGGCAAGAAAAGTTAGCTGTTGGCCCTGATTCATCACTTTTATTGAAGTTAAGTTCTTTTGTTTTAATGCACACTTGATTGAGCAAGCATTTATTGATGCAGTTATGGTTGGTAGGGGAAAGACAGTTGAAGAAAGAACAAATGAATCTAATGTAAATCAAATACCCGGCCCTTTTATAGGAACTACAAAGCCTTAAATGTGTGTTCTTAATGGTAATTTCTACACAACTCCAATAGGAAGCGTTGACAGTGATTGTTTCTAAGGGGAGATGGGTTTTTCCTTTCACATGCTAATCATCTGCTCTGGTGATATTTCTCTCCTTGACTGCAGTCACAGGATTGAATAATTTATGGAATGAATTTTGCTGTAAATTTATTGTGTCCCAAGCAGGTTGTAATTTCACTAACAGTTCACTTAAGTTATTAAGTTAAAAAAAAAAGTGTGGTGGACCGGATAGTGCATTTGGAGGGTTGCCCCTGCTCCAGCAGGTTCACCTCTTCCATGTTTTCAAAACAGAGGCCTTGCCTGCTTTTTATTCAGAATCTGATATGAGGGAGGAGAGTGTACATGAACGTACGTGGAATTGCATTTGCACATGATTGTTGAATTTTGGAAGTCTTAAGCAAATTATTGAAGGTTTTATAGAGTCAGAAATAGCATTCAACTTATGGTGCTGGGCTGTTACCACCACTGTTTTGTGACTCATTGTCCCCAGTTTGCTGTTGGGGTGTGAAGAGTTGACAAAATGAGGATGCCCTAGGGAGGGGAAAAAAAAACCCAAACACCCCACAGGAAGCTTTGTGGAGGCTGCTTCAACTCTGAGGTTAAGATCATGGCAAATTATCCCTCCCCCAAATCTTACCCAACCCAAGGTAAGGACTACAAGGAGAACAGAAAGAAAATCTTTAAAAATCTCTCCCAGGGATACCTGATAGGCCACCATCTACATTCACTAGGCTGGGAGGGGGGGGGCTTCCTTTTTAATGGCCATTCTGCTGGGGTAAGAGGCAACATTTGGCCACTGCCAGAAACCCGGCTTCCCCTCTGCCCTCAAAGCCTCAGCATTCAGCCAGCAAGCATTTCTGGTCTCCTGTTATTTACATTGAAATTTTTCTATTGACCCTGCCAGTGTGAATGAATTTCAAACAAGTCGTTTCTTTCTCTGGATAGATTATTTCCCCAGGTTCCTGGTGGGGGTTCCTTTTCATTCCGCCAGGAGTTCCTTCTGTACTCGTTAGCGCCCTGAGGATTTGCTTTCCATTTTTCCACCCTGTCTTCCCGCACCCTACCTGGGGTGGCCCAGCCCCAGCACAGGGCGGCTGGATAATAGCTACTGTGCTTGAACAGGGACACTGTTGCGCTTTCAGAATAGACATTTTCACCATCTGCTACATAGAATCCAGACATGTGAGGCGAAAACAGGTTGTAATTAACTAAAAAATGGGTAAGACTGTGGTCTTAATGCATTTTGAGTGGAGCAAATGGCCTCTCAAATTTCCATGAAAATAAAAGAAGCTTGTACTTCCTTCCTTCCTTCTTCTTCTTTTTTTAATTAATGGTTTTCTTCTGTGGTGCAGTTTTGTGTATACAAAAAATTGAGGGGCAAAGTGCTGAGCGTTTTCATATATTGCCTCTTCTCCTTATTGCAGGACAGTAACCCTGGTTAACAGCTTGCGTTAGTGCGGTACATTGATTGCAATTAGTGAGCCAGTGTTGATGTCTCACTGATTAACTGAGGTCTGCACTTTATGTTAGGGCTCACTCTTGGTGGTGCACATCCTATGGTGTTTGGCAAATCCTGTACATGTACGGGGTAGTTCTTAAACCAGGTCCCTATATAATGCCCTGAACACAGATGGTCCTAGCTTCCCTCTTTAGCTTAAGGTGTTCTTGTTCAGCTCTTGGAATTGCAAACAGACCTTTTAGTAAAAGCAAGTGGTGTAGCTATAACCTGACTCAAAGTTCATTTGTTTCTCCAGTAAGCAACACGTTAATGGTCAGTATTGTCTTGGTGGCTTTCTTTGGTGGTGGTGGGGGATTGGAGAGGGGGTGTGCTGTGGGAGAACTCCAGGCTCAGGGCAGGATGTAACTACTGATACGGGCCAGATTATCTTAACTTTTATTCCAAGTCCTTGCCCCCACAGAGAGTAAGAATTCAAAGCAGAGGCATCTATGTATATTGCACAGGTGAGAACAGGATTTATTTAAAAGTGTGAGTGTGGGTGATCCCACATAGAGAAATACCCATCATGAGCAGGCTAGAGGTTGCCCATGAAGAGAGAGAAAAAGAGAGCCATACATCCAAATGTGGTGCTTGACAAAAGAGATCCCTTTCCTGTTCCAGCCTCTTTTACAGGTAGGAGGTGGTACCTTGATTGGGCAAACTAATGGGGTGGGGTGTTAGCATGTGTAACGACGTTTGGGAGTTTTACAACATTTCCATGAGGAATTTAAATTCCACATGATCATCATGGTGACTCTTCCTTCTGGTCCTGGATGAGACAGGTGCGCCCTGGGAAGGTGGATGTCACCTAGACCTGACTAGCTATGGAGTTATACTGTATCACTGCCACCTGTGTGTACCCCCTGCCTGCATTAGGCTCACGTCCAAGTGAGGAAGGCCATGGGCATTGCTGACCTGCTGGGAACTGGATGCGTGTCGGACATGAACCTGTGAGGTTCACTACCTCTCTTGTATCAAGGAGACCGGGAATTGAGTGGTAGCTGCCCAGCTCCTTGATCTGCACGTGTGATAAATACTTGCTTTTCGGGGGCTGGTGCCGTGGCTCACTTGGTTAATCCTCCGCCTGTGGCGCCGGCATCCCATATGGGTGCCGGGTTCTAGTCCCGGCTGCTCCTCTTCCAGTCCAGCTCTCTGCTGTGGCCCAGGAAGGCAGTGGAGGATGGCCCAAGTGCTTGGGCTCCTGTACCTGCATGGGAGACCAGGAATAAGCTCCTGGCTCCTGGCTTCGGATCGGAGCAGTGCCGGCTGTAGTGGCCATTTGGGGAGTGAACCAGTGGAGGGAAGACCTTTCTCTCTGTCTCTCTCACTAACTCTGCCTGTCAAATTAAAAAAAATACTTGGTTTTCTCCACCAGCAAGTGTTAGTGATGGGCTTTCTGTGAGTCAGGCGAGTAGACCCAGTTGGGGGTGTTATTTAGCAACTCCTCCTGCTAGTTTTGGGGTTGTTCTATATCGGTTTTACTGCCTTGTGCTCCACTGTTCATCTCTTCTGCCCCTCAGTCCTTGCAACCACTGATCTTTCCACTGTCATCATAGTTTTGCCTTTTCCAGAACATGATACAGTTGGACTCACACCAAATTAACCTTTTCAGATTGGCTTCTTTCACTTCGCAATATGCATTTAAGATTCCTCCTTTTCTTTTTTCTTTTTCTTTTGTGGCTTGGTATCTCATGTCCTTTTACTGCTGAAAAATCTATTTGTACTTGCTATGGGTGGCTTACATTGTAGGGGCAGAAAAATAATTTTATCTGTACCCTTCGTGGTCCTTAGTGTTATCAAAACTTGGTCCCTGTCCCTGGTGCCGAATCAAAATAGCAAGGACAAAGTTTGGGGGAAAAGTAAAGAGAAAGTGTAATCTGTTGGCAGAGGAGGGGTTGCAGACTTTCATCTTAGGAACTACCGACGAGCTGAATGGGGGCGCTGTGGGGTTTTAGGGGGGTTACAAGGAAGGGGGAGCTGATCTGGTGAAATGGTGGAGGAGTCACAAGTGTCGGTCTCCGGCCTGGCGCTGAGGCTGGGGCATTGCTCATCTGTCTCCTTCTTGAGGTCTGCAGATGATGAGATTAGACCTAATCCGTTAAGACTGTCTTGCTCTGGTTGTCTGGTTGTTGGTTTGGTGACCGGGTGGGCCTCAGTCAGCCTGGGGGCTGTCGGCGTGTGTTACTGTCTACCCTGGACCTGGCATTTCCCTGCCCACGTGTGAAACCCTCCAGTGACGTGGAATAGACAGGTAGCTGGCTAGGTCTGCTGAGCTGATGGTACTGGCAAGCCACAAGCACGGCCCCATGGGCAATGCTGTGAGCAGACAGACTAACAGACAGCTAGGTCAAGTCCTGTGGGAATGTGCAGAATGCATGCTTCTCCCCAAAGCTACCTTTAACAAGATAAAAGTGAGTTTCTAGTTTTATCACGAGTATAGAAAGGAGCTACCCATTTCACCCTTCTGATGGCTTTTTTGTTTTATCAAGAGCAAGCTAGACAGGATTACAGGTCCCCTAGCCTTCCAATGGGTTTTGTCCCTGCCTTTTGATTGTTCCAGGAATTGTGCTTAAAAGACTCCGTTTCCACCAGTTTCTTGGGTCTTCCTCTCTTGGAGACCCCCTTCCTGGCTGCTATGGTTTAGAAACCTGTAGCAGGTTTCTGAATTAAATAAATCTTGAATTGCTCACTGCCTTGTCCATGTGCAAATTATTCTTGTACAAGAACTCTGGTCATTGTCTTTGTCACAGTTTTCCTGTACCAATACTACCTGCCCACCTGTCAATCACTCTCCACTTCCTGGGATGTATCTCTGACCTGCATCCTGGGGGGAGGGGCCATGTAACTAGCCACTCCCCTTCCGGCATCATAGAAGAGGCTGACAACGGAAAGACCTTCTGGGGTGCCCTCTCTCTACTTCCCAACCCTTTTCTCCTGGTCCACTCCCCACCTACGCTCCTGCGTATGTGTTTGCTTTCTCACTTTCTGAATAAAATGTATTTTGTATGTGCCAGCATTCAAAGTTCTTTTTGGCTGGTGCCGTGACTCACTTGGCTAATTCTCTGCCTGCGGCGCCAGCACCCTGGATTCTAGTCCCAGTTGGGGTGCCGGGTACTAGTCCCGGTTGCTCCTCTTCCAGTCCAGCTCTCTGCTGGCCCAGGAGGGCAGCAGAGGATGGCCTGGGTGCTTGGGTCCCTGCACCTGCATGGGAGACCAGGAGGAAGCACCTGGCTCCTGGCTTCAGATCAGAGCGGTGGCGGCCATTTGGGGAGTGAACCAACGGAAGGAAGACCTTTCTCTCTGTCTCTCTCTTCACTGTCTATAACTCTCTCTCACTATCTAACCCTGCTTGGCAAAAAAAAAAAAAAAAAAAAAGAATTCTTTTTGTGCATGACAAGAGCCTGAAATAAAAATTAAACCCCACTTCCCCACTTTACCTCCAGGAATGGAGAATCTTTTGTCTGCCAAGGGCCATTTGGGTTTATAACATCGTTCCTGGGCCGTACAAAATTTTCAACTTAAAATTAGTCTGCTATAGGTTTATTGAATTTTCAGTCCTGCCTGTGGTTGCCTGGGCAGGGCAAGAACCAAATGATTTCACAGGCCTTATATGGCCCCTGGGTTGGATTTCCCCCCAGCCCTCTAGAGCCTAAATGCCACCAAAGTGTTAGCTATTGGAGAAGGAAACGACTTCTTGGGTCTGGTGACTGGAACCTCGTAGGGCCAGCTGCACTACTCGCTCAGTTCAGTGAGCTAAGCTGAGGGAGTGCGGCTGCACACTGGGACCCTATAGCATCCCGCATCTGCCTTCAAGGCACTGTTTGGGGGACTGGTTTCATTACTTGAGACTGACCCTTGCAGTGAAAGACAGATGAGCCAAAGAGAACCAAAGAGGAATTTAATGACAAGATATATCTTACAGATAGCCTGGGGAATGAGTCAGTTTCCGAGTGGTGGCTTTGAGTTCAGGCTTGGACGCCGTCACCTGCTTAAACAAAGAAAGAAGTTCGCTGGAGAGGCTAGTTGTAGGGAGGTGACCAGGACGTGCAAGGCCTCCGGGAAGGTCCGCTGAGCAGATTTAACCAGAGCCTTCTCCAAGGAGGCCTCTGGGAACTGAGAGCTGTTGGCTCGTTCCTGTTACCCCAAGGAGACAGCTGTGCAAATGGAGATTCCCTTGGTAGATGTGAATTTCTCTTTCAAAGGCTAACTTCTCTAGGGCAGGCCCCGTGGTGCAGCAGTTAAACTCTGAATGCCCGCATCCCCTGTCAAAGCACATGGTGAAGTGGAGGAGCCCTAATGCCGCTCATAGCGTCTTGGATGTCGTTTTCACCAGGCCTCGGTCACCTTTTCCCTTTCCGTTAGCTTCTGTAAGGATGAACTCACTCCGTTCAGGGAACGACACCGTTGCCTCTACAGTTGTCATAGTTGACACCTCAATGCCAGCCTTTATTCTGAGACCTTTTGGGTCTCTCTTGGGCCCCAACATCTCTTCCTGAGCATGCAGCTCCCCTGTCTTCACTGTGGTGTTTATAAGTCAATTCCTTTCAGAAGATAAAGTCATCAAATTAGGGGACTGATACACAGGTCAGGTTGGCCCTGCAGGATCCCAGATTTCTTGGCTTGAAATTCATTTATGGTCCATCTAGCTGTCATCCTGGTGCTAGACCTTGAGATCTTTTCCAGGAACTTCAAGCTGAAGGAGCAAGGACAAAGGCTCTAGATTTGGTTTTTGGTTGCTAGCCTACTTGACTGAAAGCAGATCCCAACCTCCTCCCCCTCCACAGAGGAACCTCCCCAGCCCCCTGCGTTCTTCCTCAACCAGCTCAACTCTGCCCAGGCACTCAGGACCCTCAGTACCCCATGCTATCTAGCCTGTGCAAAAACGTGTTCTCTGCTGTGCGCTCGACAGTAGGGGTCCCTCTCAGATGGGTCTCCACGTCAGCCTGTTCTGGCTCTGGAGTTCGTAATCTGTCTCCTCATTGTCGTGCTCTTCTCTTACGCAAGCCCTATTCAAAACAAAGCAATGACCAACCTATCTGTGGGCCCCAGACAGCTGGAGCCCACCTTGCCATCAAGGTGTTCTGCAAGAACACGCCAGACTCCCTAGTGCTGAGCAATCAAAGAAGGCCATGAATTCTGGGGACCAATCAGAGACCCACACATGCGCTGATCATGCACTGCTCAACCTCCTTAATATAAAATTGCACTGCCGTTAGTCCCATAGGGAGCCCTGGAATTAAAGGATAGCCACCCAGTTCCTTGCTGTGTGTTTTGCAACAAATACCTACTGTTTTTCACCACCCCAGTGTCAGTGATTGGTTTACTGTGCATCGGGGGAGCTTACTTAGGGGGTTCTGTAGCAATGCCTTCAATAAGTTAGGGGGATGTTCAAGCCCCCACTGTGTTCAAGTCCAACCTCTACTTTTTATTGGTAAAACTCAGGCCCAGGCTACTCAGCTTTGGACAGAATGATGAGAGCTGATACAAGAAAACAACAGGTTTATTCATGTGGCCACTTTGGGGGAGGGTGAACTATGTAGTCCCAAACATGCTCTTTCCAGTTGCAAGTTAGCAAGGAGGGCTTTTCAAAGAAAAGAGGCTGTTGGGGAGGTTGTCAAGAAGCCTTCTTAGGGTGACATGACTCACATGGAGGGTTCTCTGATTGGGAACTTGGTTGCTTTTGCGGCTGTGGGTATGACTCCCTCCCTTACTTGGGGTTTGCTGTTCCAGCCGCCTGTCTCCTGCAGTCAGCGTCTGCAGTTAGAGCTCCATCTGGGTGAACAAGCATTTTGATGAACCACTAGGTTAGTAACCGGCTTCCGTTAACCAGCATGTGAAAAGGAGAGGAAGATACACTTTTTCACCATGGCAGAGGTGTGGCTAGTCCTCAGGTTAGAATGTGAAAAGGAAAGAGAGAAATGTAGTTTGGTTACACATTAGTGATCCAGCTTCCTGCTAATGCACACAGCGGGAGGCAGCAGGTCAAGTCATTCTGGGTGGGTGGGACACATTCTGGTATCCCAATTAGGAACTCAGACTTACTGCTGTGGAAGGGAAGATGGGCAGTTTGCCCTTTGTTCTACTGGGACCAGGCTGGCTTCTTGTATTCTCTATAGTCCTGAAAATTTAGTAGAGTTAAGTCATCAGTGTAACTTAACGGCCACACAGTAATGAGAGTGAAGTGGTAATCCACTTGGAGAAATGAGGTTTGTGGATTGGACCCATTTCATTTATTCCTGTTAGATTAGCTTGGTTAATCACAAGTGGTGCACAGTGTCTAGTCTCTTGCTTTCTAAGAAAAAGAGACTTATTCTTCATTCCTCCAGTCTGTCCTTATCCATACCAGCACAGGGAAGTCATAAGCCCAGGTGCCCACTGTTGCAGGAAGTGATCAGTGGAGGCCGCCGGCACTGGTGGTGGGAGAATTCACCGGAGCAGTCAGAGGGAGCAGGGTTAGGGTTACTGACTGTGTGGGAGGGAGCGGTGGGCAGGATGACTGCTGCAACACAGCCTGCACTCCGAGGCCTGCGCTGGTAACTGCTGCTTCCTTAGAGTCAGGATAAGTTTTCTTGAGGTCCCACAGGTTTGCCGAGTAGGTAATTTGCCTTTCTGGACAAGAGGGTGGTGGCTTCACCAGGATGACAGCTAGGAGCAGAAATGTTGAGAAGGGGTTAGACAAAGGCATGTTTTGGTGATAAAGGTGACAGCACTTGCTGATGAATTGCCTGACATATTTGCTGTCACAGAAGGTCCCCTGCCTGGCAGGTAAATCCCAGTATTAAACACGGATGAATTCAAGGTTGTATCTCAGGAAGACTTTGTGAGGAATCTAGAAAACTCAATTTTTCCACTTAAACCCTTGCAGCTCATTTTCTTTGTATGGCTGTTTCTTTTTCTTTTTCTTTTATTTTTTGAAGATTTATTTATTTTTTACTTGAGAGTCAGAGTTACACAGACAGAGGAGAAGCAGAGAGAGAGAGAGAGTCTTCCATCCGATGGTTCATTTCCCAGTTGGCTGCAACGGCTGGAGCTACACTGATCTGAAGCCAGGAGCCAGGTGCTTCTTTCCAGTCTCCCAAGCAGGTATAGGGGCCCAAGGACTTGGGCCATCTTCTACTGCTTTCCCAGGCCATAGCAGAGAGCTGGATCAGAAGTGGAGCGGCCGGGACTAGAACCTGGCACCCATATGGGATGCCGGCGCTTCAGGCCAGGGCATTAACCCGCTGTGCCACAGCACCCGCCCCTTATGGCTGTTTCTTAAAACATGTTTAAAGGGTGGCATTTGGTGCATTGGTTATGATGCTACTCGGGATACTGCTTCCCATTTCAGAGTCCTGGGTTCGAGGACTGGCTCTGCCTCTGCTTTGAGCTTTCTGTGAATGCACACCCTGGGAGGCAGCAGGTGAGGGCTCCAGAACTTGGATGCCTGCCTCCCACCTGGGAGGCCTGTATTGAATCCTGGGGATTCCAGGCTTTCGTCTGGTTGAGCCCTGGCTGTTGCGGGCGTTTGGAGAGTAAATCAGCAAAAGGAAGATCTCTGTCTCCCTAGCTTTCAAATAAATATAAATAAATTATTAATCAGTTTAAAAATCATGTTTAATGTTATGAAACTAAATGTTCATAAGCTTTCCAGTAACAGTTCTCTTGCTGTGTTATTCAAAGATGGATGGTTGAAGAAAAATCAGAGGCCACTTGAGTTTTGTGTACTGGGTAGGACTGAGGAAGCTAGCATGTTCTTTAAGGTTATTGTGCCTTGTCCCATGCCTCATATCTTAGGGCATTTGAGGATTTTGTGAAACTTAATATCCTTTTGTTGTACTAGATATGAACTACTAACTCTGAAGAAATGTGCTTAGATGTGTATTGGCAGACTGAAGGCATTAATGAAGGGCACTTGGGCTTCAGATCACGATCCTAATAGTATGCATACTTAGAACTCACTGGACATTGCACATCTGGGTTTTGAGACAAAACTATATTCGCTGGGTGAAAGTCTAAATTTTGACTCAGTTGAAAAGGTTATTATATGATTAATACCAACTCTTCTATTCATCCAAATTTGTTGGCATTTTTTAATAAAAATTTGTTTATTTTAAAGTCAAAGCTACAGACACACACACACACGTGAGCACACACACTCACAGATAGAGATCTTTCATCTGCTGGTTCACTCCCCAAATGGCTGCAATAGCTACAGATGGTCCAGGCTGATACCGGGAGCCAGGTTCTATTCAGGCCTTCCATGTGGGTACAGGGGCTTAAGCAGTTGGGCCATCTTCTGTTGCTTTCCCAGATGCATTAACAGGGAGCTGGATCTGAACTTGAGCAAACAAGAATTGAACCAGCACTCATATGGGAGGTAGGCATGGCAGACATAGCTTAATTTGCTATACTATAATGCCAGCTCCCTCTTCCATTGTCTTTTTTTTAAATAAAAACATAATTTAGACCTTCATTGAGATTCTGTGTGTACCAAGCACTAGGCTAGTCCTGATACTCAATAATTTCATGTTTTAACTGGGTAACTCTTCCTTAGTAGACAGGGAGGTAGAAGGGATAGGATTTAGTTTCATCTGGTGCTGTGGCTCACTAGACTAATCCTCCGCCTGCGGCACTGGCATCCGGGTTCTAGTCCCAGTTGGGGCGCCGGTTCTGTTCCAGTTGTTCCTCTTCCAGTCCAGCTCTCTGCTGTGGCCCAGGAAGGCAGTGGATCATGGTCCAAGTGCTTGGGCCCTGCACCAGCATGGGAGACCAGGAGGAAGCACCTGGATCCTGGCTTCGAATTGGCACAGCGCGCCAGCTGTGGTGGCCATTTGGGGGGGTGTGAACCAACGGAAGGAAGACCTTTATCTCTGTCTCTCTCTCTCTCACTGTCTAACTCTGCCTGTCCAAAAAAAAAAAAAACAAAACAAAAAAACAAACAAACAAAAAAAACAAAAAGGATTCAGTTTCTCAAGGGTAAGCGCTTTCCTTGGGTGTCAAGGCCAAGTAGTCTACTTTGAGGACAAAACATGCTGGAGTGACTTTTATTCATTAAGTGAGCAGGGCAAGCATTCAAGGGAACAAGTTTTCAGCTCTTTCCTAGTAAGAGACAAAAATTTCATACCACTCCTTATAAACAGACGAAAACTCTTACTGAACATCCTCATGAACCTTTGCTTTATGTCTTATATCATTCTTTAAAGTATTTTTAAAAATTTATTTTGTTGGAGATAGTGTTGTAGTATAGTGCTTAAGGCTGCTGCCTTCATGGCCAGCATCCCAAATGGGCAACTTGTTCAAGGCCCAGCATCTCCACTTCTGACTCAGCTCCCTGCTGATGCACCTGAAAGCAGTGGAAGATGGTCCAAATCCTTGGGCCCCTGCCACCCATGTGGGAGACCCAGTAGAAGCTCCTGGCTCCTGGCTGTGGCCTGGCTCAGCCCTGGCCATTGTGGCTGTCTTGGGAATGGACCAATGGATGAAACGTCTGTCTATCTCTCCTTTTCTCTCTTTCTCTCTCTATATATCTGCCTTTCAAAAGAAATAAAGTAAATCTTTAGAAAATATTTATTTTGTTAACTGGAGGTGGAGGAGAGAGTGAGCTCATCCACCCACTGGTTTACTTGCCCAAATGCCTGTAATGGCTGGAGCTAGGCTCGTGACAAAACCAGGAGCTGGGAACTCAATCCAGTCCCCCACAGGGCCGCCACTGCTGCCTGCTAGGATCTTGCATTAGTAGGAAGCTGGAGTGGGGAGCGAAGCCGGGACCTCAACCCCAGCACCTGACCGTCTTAACTGGTGTCTGAGGTGCTGGACTGAACACCCAACCCTCATGTAACTCTTTTTCTTTCTCTGAGATACTGTCTGTCTGTCTTTGCAGACCAGTTCTCTGCTCCATTGCACTTTGCCCTGAGTCCTGAGAGGTTGAAGATGGACAGCGCTATCATGCAGACCCCCTTGCTTATGTTTCTCAGGGGCTACTGCAAGATATAAATCAATGAACCTGCCTGCAAGTTTTTGATCTGTAGCAAGAATCAGAAAATTCTTTAAAAATATAAGTTGAGGAGAACGATGCGGGTCGAATACAAAATGCTCTAAGAGGAGTGTCCTTTGCAATCACTTTGCAAACCTTGCAGTTCCAATCACCAGCGAGAAGCTGTGGAGCCATCCAGTGGGGTTCCGTGTTGAGGTTTCTGTCTGGAGAAGGCCTTCAGCACATTGAGATGTCATATAGAGGATGTGCTTGTAGAGGTGTTAGTGTGAGGTAGGAGATCTGACTTAACTTCCCTCCAGGTGATCAGCCAGGTGGTCAGTTCCCTGGCTGGTTCCTCCTTTGCTCACTGACCTTGAAAGTCAGGGTGTTCTCAGGTTGTGGAGTTTAAGATCCAAGCTGACATCCCCTGATACCTGTGGCTCCTCCCTACGTTAGACCAGCGTGAAGCCCTTTCTTTTGGTGTGGAATTCCCTATAATGTCAGATTACCTGCTTTGTCTTAGTTTATATTCTCCCAGAATCAGACTCTGCAGCACGCAAGGACGTTAGGAAGTGAGAACAAGGAGGGCTCCATACACTGTTTCAGTGATGCAGGTACCAGTGCGGGTAGTAAGTTTTGATCTTAATCTGTGCAATGACAGTTGCAAGAGCTAATGCTGTCAGAATGCTGATTATGTGCTAGGAACTGCTTTTTTTTTTTTTTTTTTTTTTTTTTTTTTTTTTTTTTTTTACAGGCAGAGTGGACAGTGAGAGAGAGAGAGACAGAGAGAAAGGTCTTCCTTTGCCCCTGGTTCACCCTCCAATGGCCGCCGTGGCTGCTGCACTGCGCTGATCCGATGGCAGGAGCCAGGTGCTTCTCCTGGTCTCCCATGGGGTGCAGGGCCCAAGCACTTGGGCCATCCTCCACTGCACTCCCGGGCCACAGCAGAGAGCTGGCCTGGAAGAGGGGCAACTGGGACAGAATCTGGCGCCCCAACCTGGACTAGAACCCGGTGTGCCGGCACTGCAAGGCGGAGGATTAGCCTATTGAGCCGCGGCGCTGGCCAGCTAGGAACTGCTCTTAACCCTGTACAAACCTTAGCTCATTTGTTCTTTGCATCAGCTTCGTCATTTTCCCCTTTTATAGGTGAGAAAACCTGGGGAGTTGAATTCTGAGACCAAGTTTCCATAGTGTGCGACTGGCAGATCCAGGCACCTATGGGACTGTCATAGACCACAGGACTGAGTGTCCAGGGAGAAATACTCTTTCTAATGAAGAGATCCAAAAGCCAGGGCTTCTAGAACTATGTCGCTGTGAAAATTGGAACAAAATGCTGCCTTTTCCCTTTGGGAGTTAAATATTTGTGAAAACCTACACATGGCCTCTCATCATACCATTCTAGTTTGAAACAGAGTGGGCAGTAATTTCCCAAAAAAATTTGTTTGTTTGTTTGTTTATTTGACAGGTAGAGTTGACAGACAGTGAGAGAGAGAGAGACAGAGAGAAAGGTCTTCCTTCCGTTGGTTCACTTTCCAAATGGCCTCAATGGCTGGAGCTATACTGATCCGAACCAGGAGTTTCTTCCTGGTCTCCCATGCGGGTGCAGGGGCTCAAGGACTTGGGGCATCCTCCACTGCTATCCCAGGCCACAGCAGAGAGCTGGACTGGAAGAGGAGCAACTGGGATTAGAACCTGGCGCCCATATGGGATGCCAGCGCTGCAGGTGGAGGATTAACCTAACACGCCACGGCGCCGGCCCCAGAAATCTTTCTTAAAAAACACTAGTTAGAGTATAATGTTCATCTGAATGATTTAAAAAAATTTTTAATAATGTAATGTGTGTGATACCAAGTGGGGAAAGCACATGAAACAAAGATCTTTTATTTTAGTTGAAATTAGTGTCTACAGTCAGCTGCTTTCCCTGATTGCTGTGTCAGAACTCGAGAAGTTGTTTCACTTTTTTATTGAAAATTACTTTTTTTAATTGAAATTTTTATTGAAAATTATGATTCTAATATCAGAATATACTTGATTTTTAAAACAATTGATTTATTTATTTGAAAGGCAGAGTTCAGAGAGAGAGAGAGAGAGAGAGGAACCTTCAATCTGGTGGTTTACTCTCCAAATGGCAGCAGCAGCTGGGGCTGGGCCAGGCTGAAGTCAGGAGCCTGGAACTCCATCTATGGTGGCAGGGACCCTGATACTTGGACCATCTTGTGCTACTTTCCCAGGCACATTGGCAGGGAGCTGGATTGGAAGTGGAGCATCTGGGACTTGAACCGGTGCCCACATGGGATGCCAGCATCACGGTGGCAGTTTAACCTGCTGTGACACAACGCCAGCCCCAAGAATCCAATTAACTTGTGATTTGCATTTCATTGTTCTGTCCCGTAAATGTAACTGGAAGTCACTGACCCCAAGACTCAGGTTAATGACCTCCTCACCCGAGGAGAAAACAAGGACAAAGTGGGATCCGCACTGTGGTGCACGTGGTGAGCTGCTGCATGTGAGGCTGGCATGTCATACTGGAGCGCTGGCTTGAGTCTTGGCTGCTCCACTTCCAATCCAGTTCCTACTGATGCACCCAGCAAGGCAGCAGGGGACGGCCCAGGGCTAGGGCCCCTGCCGCCCATGTGGGAGAGCAGGACGGAGTTTCTGGCTCCCGGCTTTAGCCTCACCCGGCCCTGGCTGCTGTGGGCATTTCAGGAGTGAAGCGGTGCATGGAAGCAGGCTCTCTCTCTCGCTCTCTCTCTCTTTCTGTGTTCCTCCCTGTTTCTCTGATGCTCTGCCTTTCAAATAGATAAATAAGAAATCTTAAAGAACGATAAACAGAACACAACATGGTTTAGGTGACCATTCAAGTTATGGTCTCTATTTCTCTCATTTATTTATTTATTAAATATTTTATTTATTTGAAAGAGTTAGAGAGAGGAAGAGACAGAGGGAGAGAGAAAGAGAGCTTCCATCCGCTGGTTCACTATCCAAATGCTACAATGGCTGTGACCGGGCCAGGCTGGAACCTGGAGCCTGGAACTCCATCCTGGTGGGTACAGGGGCCCAAGCACTTGGTCCATCTTCCACTGCTTTCCCGGGCACAGGAGCAGGGAGCTGGAGTGGAGAGCAGCCAGGACCTGAATTGAATTGACTCATATACGATGCTGGCGGTGCAGGTTGTAGCTTAACCTGCTATACTACAGTGATGGCCCCGTGGCCTTTCTCTTTGAATAATCTATTTCTTGGTCTTTTCTATCCATACCATTTTGGGTTTTCCAAAGCTCTGTTAGCCATTAAAAGATTAATTGCTTCAAAGCATGATTTTCAAAAGGATTGCAAATAAACTACTTTAAAAATTATTGGTTTATACAATAAAAGCCAGAGCAGAAAGTATTTCTACTTCACATACCTATGTTCAAACCAGAGCATTGTTGTTGGTGATTTAAAATAACACTAAATATTTTTCTTATTCCATCTTAAGAGCAGTATGAGTTAATGTTCTCTTGAAGCACATTAGCTAATTAATCTTGTGGAAAGTCATGTAAAGACAAGTTTTAAGAAATATGCAAAAGTTATTGATCAGAGAAGTATGCCAAACCAATGAAGTGCCTGTCATTAGATGTTATAAATAAAAACATGAGTGTGACAACTAACATTTCTGTGTCAGCCATGGTGAGCACAGTGCCTTGTGTATTTTAGCATCAAATAAAAGCTTGTATGAATAGATGGAGGGATGAGTAGTGGTTAATTCAATGCCAGCTGGGCTAGACCCTGGTAGGTACCAGCTATTTGGCCTAATGTTAATGTAGATGTTTCTCTGAAGACATTTTTAAGATAAGATGAAGACTCAAATCTTATTCATTTGATGGACAGAGACCAAGAGACAGACAGAACTCCCATCTACTGGTTCAGATGCCCACAATGGGCTGAACCAACCCAGCATCTGGGTCTCCCATAGGAGTGGCAGGGCCCAAACACTTGGGCCATCTTCTGCTGCTTTTCCCAGGCCATCAGCAGGGAGCTGGACTGAAAATGGAGCAGCTGGGACGTGAACATGGGGAATTCCAGCACGGCCGGCAGCGGCTTTATACCAGCTACACCACACGCGGGCTGCAACCACTTGGATTCTTTGAAACAAATTTGTCTTGTGATGAAATGTCTGCCTTTTCCTCTCATTTCTTGAGGAAAGACTTCTCAGACCGTTTCTCCTTCGTTCCCTTCTTCCCCACCCTTTGGTCGAAACCGACTTGTCTTTTTAAAGGTGTCCCTGTCCACCCTCGTATCGGGGTTTGATCTGAATCCAGGAACCCAGGAATTCGCTCAGCATTGAGTGCACTCTTCCTGGACTTTCTTCTGAGTGGGCAGTCACCTCACTCCTCAGTCTTGTGCTTTTTTTTTTCTTTAGATTTATTTATTTGAGAGGCAGAGCCACAGAGAGAGAGAGGGAGGGACAGAGAGAGAGAGAGAAGTCTTCCGTCCACTCCTCAGATGGCTGCAATGGCTGGAGCTGGGCCTCTGTGAAGCCAGGAGCTTCTTCGGGTAAGCACTGCATCTTCCTGCGATTTTATACAGCTGATGATTGGAAGAATTTCTTTATGGACTAGCTTCTGGCTTGGTACCTCTCAAACTTGTAAGATTCTGATTGGTCTCCTGACCCTGTTCCTTCAGGCTTTGTGGCTGCAGAAGAGTGGGCATTGTGGGACAGAGGCAGCATTCCTCCAGGAAGGCGAGCAGAATTGTAAATCGACAGGGAAGGGAACCAAAAACACAGCATCACATCCCATAATCCCCAAATCAGCACGTTCCCAAATCAGCTTTCCCTTTACCAAACATCACGAATGCCTGCTGGGACTCTAATGCCATCTGACACGAGGGGAAGTGGGGCAGAGAAGTCAGAGTAGAAAGAGACTGTGTCTCACCCAAATTACGGTTAAAAATATGAAAACACAGTGCTGGCACCACTCCAGGGCCTTGGGAAGGGGCCTGCAAGTGAGACCCTGAAGAGAAACATTGTCAGGATCACAGGGTGCCTCAGCTGGAAAGACGAAATGCAGTTTCCTGAGTTCTCCTGAAGTCCTCGCTTAGTCCTTGATACAGCTCAGTTTCTGGGGCATTGCCTTTTCCTGTTACCTGGGTTAATTTTTAGATCTAAACATTGTCTCGTGCACTTGTTATCTCCTTCTGGTGTTTCTCTTGCACCAAAGAAATATCTCTCTGGATCTCTGGATATGGGTGTCCTCATGAAGCTTTCCATGCAGTTTTTTTTTTTTTTTTTTTTTTTTTTTTTTTTTTGACAGGCAGAGTGGGCAGTGAAAGAGAGAGACAGAGAGAAAGGTCTTCCTTTTCTGTTGGTTCACCCCCCAATGGCTGCTGCAGCCCGCGCACTGAGCTGATCCGAAGGCAGGAGCCAGGTGCTTTTCCTGGTCTCCCATGGGGTGCAGGGCCCAAGCACTTGGGTCATCCTCCACTGCACTCCCGGGCCACAGCAGAGAGCTGGCCTGGAAGAGGGGCAACCGGGACAGAATTCGGTGCCCTGACCGGGACTAGAACCTGGTGTGCTGGCGCCGCAGGCGGTGGATTAGCTTAGTGAGCCGCAGTGCCAGCTTCCATGCAGTTTTAATTTGAGCAGGAGGACAAGTGTTTTCCATGACTTTCAAGGTTGCAGTTGGAAACGATTAATTTGTTTGCCGGCTTTGGTTGTGTGTAAGAGGCTTCGTTATATACCGTCATGCGTGTATTGTGTTAGCTGATTTTCATGTTTGGTTTGAAGAAATTGGTTAGGTTTACTTTGTGTTGAAGTATTGGTTTTAACTATAAGCGAGTTCTATATCCATGAGGCTTTTTCTCATCGGGTATGGGGATGTGGCAGTTGGGATGATGGCTCCTAATCAAAGATTTGCCCCACAATCACACACAGACGGTCTTTCCTCCTGTACCACAGCTACGCATGAGGAGCCTTTCTGGGGCAATAGGAGGAGCTGGAAGAGGGCTGATTTCATTCCTGGTAATACAAGTGCAGTGAAGGAAGTGGCAGAGGCAGGTGATCCGCTCACTGGGGGAAGACTCCAGGAACCCTCAGCCACCTCGGGTTCTGTCATCTGTAATTTTGTGAGATTAACTGAGCAGCTGTAATCCCAAGCCAGATTGTGCCTGGTGTCAGTGCTTAGGCTTGATTGTTTGTTTTTATTTTCAACGAAGCAAAGTTACTCTTGACAAAGATAATTTGCTTATGTCAGTTTGTCTAGGGAAATAATATCTAAAGATGCTTAAAAAAGCTATTCATTAAAAAAGAAAGCAATAGCTGAAGGTTGTCATTTTTTTTTTTCCCAAGGTTTCTGTGTTCATTGAAAGAACCCAAATTCTTTTATTTCCTAGGAAATTCATTGTAGTTCAGATGCGGGATGCCAAGAGAACAGTGTATCTTTTCTCACTACATTGCTCTAATCTCTTTCGGTCAAGGTTAAGCGGGTCTAGAAAAACAGACATCTGTGTTTGTAATGTAATAAAGTGTAATGAGTGTGGCGACTTTTTCTAATTTACCTCAGCTGGATATGCAAATGAAACAATTAAACTTAGAACCCATAACTCTAGGGGGAACTGATGGGTGGCCCAAGTGCACAGTATTTACTGTAGCTAATGGGAAAGTGGTTAGACGGTAGGAATGTAATATGTTCTATTTGCAGATGTACTAAAGAGCTAGTTAACAGTGTAAATGAGGATTTGGTTATTTAGGAATAACCTTCAAATTGGCAAAATGAGTCCCAGCAGCACGATTTAAATTAGAAAAGAGTCAATCATTTCCTTTATGGGGTTTGAATTTACTAAGGCTTGTGATGTGTGCTCAGAGATCTGGTTTTGTAAGGCGGAAGTGAGCAGTCCCGGGGTGGAGATGAGGCATCCATGCAGTATGCTAGTTCTTGATTTTGGGCACTGCTTTTCTTGAAGAAACTCAAAGCTTTTCACAATGATCACTTAGTGAATCCCATAACATTCTTGTTGGGAAGACAAGGGCCAAGGGTAGCAATGATAATTTTATACAACATAAAAATTATAGATGCAGACGTCTGCTTTCAGTTCTATCACTGAAGATACTCAGAGGGTGGCTGTTTGTGGTGGTTGTTAAGACAACACTCGGCAGGCCCTCATCCCATACCAGAGGGCATGAGGTCAAGACCTAGGCATTGGTTCCCAACTCCAGCCTCCTGCTAATGTGCATCCTGGCAGGCAGCTGGTGGTTCAGTCAAGTACTAGGTCCCTGTCACTCATGTGAAAGACCAGGATAGAGTCTGAGCTCCTGGCTTTGGCTTCACCCAGCCCTGGCCGTTGCAGGCACTGGGAGAGTAGATCAGCTGGTGGAAAAACCTCTTTCTTTCTGAATGACACTTAGGCCTTTGGTCTCAGCCAATAATAAGGCAAAATGATAATTTTTCTTCTGTAGCCAGGTTGAAGTTTTCCGTTTTCCCATCTGTGTATCTACAGTTTTTTTCTGGCTGCTTGTGGGGTCTTCTCCCTTTTCACCCCAATGACCTGATCCCAAATACTCTACAGTCACAGGGCTAGGGCTGCAAACAGTTATAAACACAGGATGGAAGAGGTAAATACATCACGTGAGGGCAGGCAAAGAGAAATCCCTTTTCTGACTCAGCCTAAAAGGGGTACATGCATAAACTATTCATGAAAACATACGCTCTTATGATGGAAAGGCACATTAAGGTCAATTTAGTCTACCTTCCTGATAGAGTATGCTGGATTGCTGATATGCAAGCATTTTTTTGACTGCTAAAGTGGCAATTTTATGTAATTCATTCCAATAACTTCCTATTTACTATATACCGAAAGCTATCTCTCTTCCATTGCTACATAGGAGTTTTCTCAAAACTGTTCAGGAGATTTAAATGCTGTGTTTGGGACATTTTTCTGATACACGGGAACTTCAAAATATTCATGGGAAATGGAGTTAAAAGATAAGTTTATTTTCGTGCAAAAAGTTCTGAAATCCATGCATATGGGGGATCTTCAAAAATAGTAATTGTAGAAAATGAGTGTTATGTAAAAATTACACAGAAAATTCAAAACCCTTTTGTCATGAAATAAACATCTTTTAGTTATACTTTTCCACAGCCTTTTTGAAGTTTCCTAATATTTCACATTTCTTCTACATCTTAACCTGTTTCATGCTTCTAAAACAAAGTTGCTGGGGCTGGGTGATTTATAAAGAAAAGAGGCTGGAGCTGGTGTTGTGACACAGAAGGTTAATGGCTGGCGTCTAGCCCCCAATCTGGCTCCCTGCTGATGTGTTTGGGAAGACAGTGAAAGATGGCCCAAGTACTTGGGGCCCTGCCTTCCACATGGGAGATCTGGATGGAGTTCTAGGTTCCTGGCTTTAGCCTGGCCCACACCCTGCCTTTGTGGCCATTTGGGGAGTGAACCAGGGGATGGAGGATCTCTCTTTCTCTGTCTCTCCCTTTGTCTCTCTTTCTCTGTCACTCTGTCTTTACAATAAATAAGTAAATCTTAGGGAAGGAGAAGAGTTTTACTTGGATCACATTTCTGGAGGCCCAAGAGCATGGTGCTGGCATGCGTGTGACTTCTGGCGAATGGTATCACGCGATGGGAGAACGTGTGGGAGTGGCAGGTGGGTTAAAGCGAAGGTGGTGGAACTCGAGGGGTGAGCTTGCTTTACAACTACCTGCACTTGAGGTAACTTTTCAAGTTCTGTGAAACACAGCTCCCCTTGTGAGACCCGGTCCAGTTTATTGAGAAAGACATTAATCCATTCATGAGCTGGAACTCCGATGACTGCATTACCTCTTAGAAGCCCTACTGCCGTACAACGCAGTGGGAATCAAATTCCAACACGAATGTTGCTGGGTACAAACCATATCCAAACCAGGCTGTTCTCTTTCCAACCCTTGTAGGTATTAAGTATAAGAAACACAATTTGACTTATGTTATTTCGAAATTATACCTTTAAAAAATGATCTATAAATACAGAATAGAATTGATTGCTACCGCCTTTGGCTTCAGTTCTGTTTGTACTCTGTTGATCTATGAACATTATTATATTCTACTCTGGAGAAAAGGAGCCAGGTGGGTAGGAGTGTGATACAAAGCCCTTCCCTGAATTTCCCTAAATGAGAATCATGTTCCTCCCTCTATCTCTGTATTTCTTTGAAACAACTTCCTCAAAGCTGTAAGATGGTACCATAAATTAAATAAAGCTCAGTGAATGTGGCATGAAAAGCAAGCCTAGTCACTAGAGTAAATTAGTATCCTGCTGAAATGTTTTTTGAATATATTTTACACTCATCTCGGCAATAGTTCAGTCAATGCAATTACTTAGAATCCTCTGTGGATGCAGTGACTCCCAAGTGAGAGTTTGATGAGCAACAGGGTCTTTACATAGCCTCAAATTCTCCTCCTACAAATGATGAGGGGAGAAAGAGCAATATTATTTTAAAAATTAAAAAAAGTTTTTTTCCATTATTTGAAAGGCAGAGAGAGAGAGAGAGAGAGAGGAAGGATATGAGATCTTCCATCTGCTGGTTCACTCCCCAAATGGCCACAATAGCCAGGGCTGAGGGCTGGCACCGTGGCTCACTTGGTTAATCCTCTGCCTGCGGTGCCGGCATCCGATATGGGCACTAGGTTCTGTCCCGGTTGTTCCTCTTCCAGTCCAGCTCTCTGCTGTAGCCTGGGAGTGCAGTGGAGGATGGCCCAAGTGCTTGGGCCCTGCACCAGCATGGGAGACCAGGAGAAGTACCTGGCTCCTGGCTTTGGATCGGAGCAGCTCTGGCCGTGGCAGCCATTTGGGGGGTGAACCAATGGAAGGAAGATCTTTCTCTCTGTCTCTCTCTCTCTCACTTTCTAACTCTGTAAAAAAAAAAAAAAAAAAAAAAAAAAAAAGCCAGAGCGGGGCAGGAATCAGGAACTCCATCCAGGTCTCCCACATGGGTGACAGGGACTCAAATTCTTGAGCCATCATCTGCTGCCTTCCACGGTGCCTATTCCCTGGAAGCTGGTTCAGAGGCAGAGGTAGGACTTGAACCAGGCACTCCAGAATGGGATGTAGGTGTCCCAAATCAGTGTCTTAACTGCTGCACCAAACAAACACCCAACTGGAAGGAAGTACTTTAGAGTAAGGACACCTGGCAGACGCCACCTTGACCTTGATCGGAGTCACTGCTACTGCTAATGGGGAAAAATGACCAAATGTGCTCCCTGATGTGCTGTGATACACTGAGCACACGATAGTACCTCCGTGGTGTTCCTGCCAAAAATGTGTTCAGTGGGACCTGAGTCTGACCTCAAGGCTGCCTCAGAGCAATCCAGACTGAAGACATCTTGGCACTCTCCTTATTCTGTTGTCTTCAAAATCATCTAAATTATGAAGAGCATAGGTTGATCCTTAGCTCAAAAGAGGCCTAGCAGCCAAATGGGATGGGTGGGTGTCGCTCCCCCTCTTCGTGGAGGAACGACACAGGACCCTGCGCTGTTCTTTCATCTGCTCGGCCCTCCCCGGGTTCGCTGCTGGTTCTTCCCGGGTTGGCTACTATCCCTTCCACCTCCGTGGAAGGGCAGTTCCCCCTGGCCACATTCCCCACTTCCGCAGGGGAGCGGCACACCGCCGGCCGGCTCTTCTCGGGGGCTGCACAGGTGTTCCTTCAGCTAGATGTTCCCCTTAGATGTTCCCCATAGATGTTCCTGGTGCATGCCGTCTCTCTCCTCCTTTATAGTCCTCCTCCGCCAATCCCAACTCGGCTGCCCACACGCCGAGTACGCTGCTCTCCTCCAATCAGGAGCAAGTCCTACAGTTTATTGGTTGAACTGGAGGCAGCTGTGTGGAAGCTGTTTACTTCTCTCCCAGCGCCATATTGTGGGAGAGCAGATGCATAGAATAAGTCTTAATTCCAGTAACTCAGTCCAGTCCGGGCTGCTCCCCACAGATCCCCCTTTCTTTTTATTTTTTGGCGTTGATACGCGCCTGTCTTCGGTGTCCCGCGGCACACACTCTGCTCTACTTGCTAGAGTTGCCACAGGTTTTTACAAGTCCTATCAATCAGGCAAACCGAATCCGGGTCCTCTCTTCGCCATGTTGTGAGGAGGTTTTTAGGCGCTGATGCGTGCCTGTGTTCGGTGACCTGCAGCGCATGCTCTGGTCGAGCCTGCAGGGGCTTACAAGCCCTATCAGGCAAACCGAATCCAAGCCTTCTCATTGCCTTTTTGTGGGGAGGCCTTACTGATGTTAATTCGTGCCTGTCTTCGGTGACCTGCGGCGCATAAGCTGCTAGCCGCCGCAGGTGCTCATCGTGCTCATCGCCTCACTTAATCAGGCAGACCGAATCCAAGCTCTCACATTGCAGTGTTGTAGGGAGGCCTTTCTATTTCTCTATTTCTCTATCTCCGGGCATTCCTATTTCTCCCATTTTACTTCTATCTTCAGCATTCCTATTTCTCTCACTTTGCTTCTAAACTTCTATTTCTCTTATCCCTGCAGCTTCCCGGCTCTGCGCCGCTTCAGCCAGCGCCTCTCTAATCTGCGCGGCTCCGCTTTCCACGCCCTTCGCGTCTGCACCACGGCCTACGCCAGCCCCGTTCCCTATCTACTTGTGCCCCGCACGCTCTCTCTGCGCATGGCAGCCTCCGCGAGTCACAGCGTAGCTTACGTGTCCGCCACTAGCATTCAATCTAAGTTCCCCGGGCTAGCCTGGCGAATTCAACCCAGCTTACGTCTCCGCCCCACGATTTGGCTTCCCGTCCTTTGCTCCCCGGGCTAATCAGACGGATCCCAATCTGGCTTACGTTTCAGCTTCTGGTTTCAACTTTTCGCCCCCTATTCCCGGGCTAACTTGAGAATCCCAAAGTGGCTTTCGTGTCCGCCTTGGCCTGCCCCCCACGGCTTCAATTTCCCTAACATTTTTCTCTACCCGGTATGTTTCCCCAAGCTTTCCTCCAACAATATTCCTCCTTCATTTCTCCTGGCCTCTCCCCACAGTCCGTATCCGAGTCTGTTTGTTCTAGCTTTCACTTTCGCTTTCGACCTTAGAGATTTCTCCCAGCTTCCCCCCGTAGTCCGTATCTGAGTCTATGCCTAGGCTTTCAATAGCTTCTTCTGGCACCTTTCTCGTCCGGCTTTTCCCTAGGCTGTTTGCTAGTCTCTCTCTCCGATATTTTCCCAATTCTTCCCGTTTCTTCCCTCCTAAGTTTCCTATCCGTCCTAGGTTTCCTATCCGAGTCACGGCACCATTATGTCGCTCCCCCTCTTCGTGGAGGAACGACACTAAGCCCTGCCTAGGCTTCATATCCGAGTCACGGCACCATTATGTCGCTCCCCCTCTTCGTGGAGGAACGACACAGGACCCTGCGCTGTTCTTTCGTCTGCTCGGCCCTCCCCGGGTTCGCTGCTGGTTCTTCCCGGGTTGGCTACTATCCCTTCCACCTCCGTGGAAGGGCAGTTCCCCCTGGCCGCATTCCCCACTTCCGCAGGGGAGCGGCACACCGCCGGCCGGCTCTTCTCGGGGGCTGCACAGGTGTTCCTTCAGCTAGATGTTCCCCTTAGATGTTCCTGGTGCATGCCGTCTCTCTCCTCCTTTATAGTCCTCCTCCGCCAATCCCAACTCGGCTGCCCACACGCCGAGTACGCTGCTCTCCTCCAATCAGGAGCAAGTCCTACAGTTTATTGGTTGAACTGGAGGCAGCTGTGTGGAAGCTGTTTACTTCTCTCCCAGCGCCATATTGTGGGAGAGCAGATGCATAGAATAAGTCTTAATTCCAGTAACTCAGTCCAGTCCGGGCTGCTCCCCACAGGTGGGATCAGGAATGCTCTCCAGGGAGAGTGGCTGGGGCACAGGAATATGGGTTGCTTAGTAGACAGTGGTGATGTGTTGATAGCAAAATTTGAAAACTGCCCAGCAATTGTAGAGAGGGTGTCCTCATTCTTTAGGAAACTGAAGCAAAGTGGTGAATGGGGCATGCTGTGTGCCGTCGATTCTCAAATGATTCAGAAAACACTAGGGAAGTTCTTTATAGGAGGAGTACAACTTCTTTTTTTTTTTTTTTTAAATTTATTTGACAGGTAGAGTTAGACAGTGAGAAAGAGAGAGACAGAGAGAAAGGTCTTCCTTCCGTTGGTTCACCCCGCACATGGCTGCTATGGCCAGTACTGCGCTGATCCGAAGCCAGGAGCCAGGTACTTTTTCCTGGTCTCCCATGGGGTGCAGGGCCCAAGCACTTGGGCCATCCTCCACTGCACTCCTGGGCCACAGCAGAGAGCTGGCCTGGAAGAGGAGCAACTGGGACTAGAATGCGGCACCCATAAGGGATGCCGGTGCCACAGGCAGAGGATTAACCAAGTAAGCCATGGCGCTGGCCCAGCTTACAACTTTTAACTTGACGAAACTATTTGAAAATAAAACATTTAGAAATATTCTGCAGGAAAATTTTTAAAAGTTTCTGGAATTTCTCCTATTGCTTCTTTTTTTAAAAACTCATTTTTATTTATTTGAAAGGCATAGTAACAGAGAGAGAATCTTCCATCTGCTGGTTCACTCCCCTAATGCCTGCAACAGCCAGGGCTGGAGTCAGAAACCCCATCCGCCCTCCCAAGTGGGCGGCAGGGATTCAATGACATGAGCAAGCATCTGGTGCCTCCCAGGCACATTAGCAGGAAGCTGGACTGGAAGCAGAGGCAGAGGCAGAGGCAGGAGTCAATACCAGACACTGTTTATGAGATGCATATAGTCCCAAGTGGCGCTTTAACCAGCTGTGCCACAACACCCTCCTGTCTCCTTTTGATTTTATGTCAGCCCATGTAACCATTAAAACAGTCAAGAGTGTCGGTTGCTATGAGTAGGCAGAGCAGCGCATAAGAACCATGGTCCAGGGAGGGTGTTTGGTGCAGTGGGTTAGATATCACTTGGGATGCCTGTGTCCCGTATCAGGGTGTCTGCTTCCCAGATAAATAAACAAATAAGATGAAGGTGCATGGCAATCTGATTTTTCTCATCTTTTCTGATAGTGTTCTCTCCCCCAGCCCTGGAATTGGTAGAAAACTCTCTGCCTTTCAAAAAAAAAATAAATTTTAAAAAATGTTAAAAAGGCACCACTTGGGATGTCTATACTCCAGGTCACAGCGCCTGAAGCTTCATTCCCGCTTCCTGCTGATGTACATCTTGGGAGGCAAGTACCTAGGTTCCTGCCACCCAGGTGGAGAGTTGGATTGAGATCCTAGCACCTGGCCTGGCCCAGCCCCAGCCACTGCCAGCATTTGGGAGAATGAAATGGCCGAGGAGGGAGTCTCTGTTTCTACCTCTCTCTCTGCCTTTCAAATAAGGAAATGGCTAAGCTAGGAGCCTGGAACTCAATATGGACGAGGGTGGCAGGGACTCAAACACATGAGCTGTCAGTTTCTGCCTCCTGGGATGTGCGTTAGCAGGGAGCTGGATTGTGAACAGATAGTTGTGACTCAACCAGGCACTCAGATACAGGATGTAGGGAGTACCAACTGGCAGGTTATCCCACTGAGCCACCATGTCTGCCCCTCACCAGCCTTTTTCAGTTGGGAAGGTTTGTACATATTCCCAGTGAGTTCCTGGCATTTCATGACTTGATACAACACAACCCTCGAAGAGCAAAGCTTTAGTAAACATTTGATGCTTGGATCCTTCCTGCACGTCCAGGTTCAATAGATCAGAGACTCCAGATGCTGTCTAGCATTTGGGTTCTCAAAGGGTGGTCCTCAGAGCGGTAGCGTACACATCACTTGGGAGCTTGTAAAATATGCCAGTTCCGGGGACCCACCACAGATGTACTGAAGCAGAAACTCTGGGACTCCCACAAGCCCATCCAGGGGTTCCGATGCATGCTTGAGCCTGAGCACTCTGATCTAAGGGAAGGGTGAAGTGCAAGGCACACAGGTTGTCACAGGCGCTTCTGTTTAATAGAGAAGGAAGTGCGAACACGAGGAAGATCACAAGTTGCTTATTTCAAAGCAGCGACCCTCTGTGTCGTTGGCAGCCCAGGACACATACTTTGTCTACTCGACAGAACAGTGTGCCCTTGAATGCTTGAGCTGCTGGCCCACTGCAGGTGCTTCCCTTAGGTGAGAGCGCTGGCTGGTGTTTCTGGAAGCCCTGGCCCTTGTGAGTGACCCCAGCATGTGATTTTGAAGGAGATTGTCCACATTCTGCCATTTTGCTCTCCATTGTCCCTTTTTGTTTTGTCTTCCTTTTCCTATTTTTTTATGGTGTACGGATACTGTGTGTGACATAAAGTTAGCAGATTTGATCTGTAGGGAACATTTTGTGCCATGCCAATGAACTGGTTGCGGACAGTTCCATGAGGGTGGAATCCACATTTCATCTGAGTCCCTTCTTTGTTTTTGTTGCCACATAGAAGGTATTATGGTTTTATTGTGATTGGTTTCAAGTGATTGCTTTTGTCTTTTTGTTGGGCCTTGTTCCTCTGCTGCTTTCCAGGCCTGTTTTGATCACATGCAGACTGTCTGAGTTTAACTTCCTTGGGTGACGGACGTATCTGCACTCCTGTAAATATTCCTGAGGTTTGTTTTGGGACACAGCTGTGTTACTTGGAATTTGCTCCGTTGTTTTGGGTCTTGTTGCAGGGTGCGTTAGGCAGGACAAGAGCTGTGTTTTGCACAGGCCTGGTTGTTTCCCACTGCTGAGGCCAGGCCCTCTGAGTACCCTGCCCGAAGCCTCTGCAGCCTTGAGGGTACCCGGTCCAGCTGACGGGAATAAGCACTGTTCTGAGCCCCGTGCGAGCTGCACGTTCTCTTCCCTTTAATCCTTCCAGGTGGTTCCTGCCCCAGCCGGGGGTGCTTTCCTCACACCTTGTGTTCATCAGTTTTCTGCTGAAAGCCTGAGCGGCAGCCTCTGGGCATTTCTGGAACCGTCTCTTTGGCGGCTCCCTCCTCTCCAGGACTCTGACTACTCGGTCTCCCAGACTTTCAGCTCTGTTCAACTCAGCGAGTCCCTGGGCTGTCCCTGGGCCCTCTCTTTGTGTCCTGTAACCTGAAAACTCCCTCCAGACCCCAAGTTGGGGTGATCAGAGAGCTCACCGGCCTTGTTTCCATGTCTGAGATCACTGTGCTTTGTTGTCCATGTCCGGTGTCTTGAACACGGTGGTTTCACCTACTGTGTCCTACTGAAAACTTCAGTCCAGTTAGTGCTATTTCATTGTGTCTGGAAGTAGAAATTCTTCGTGATTTTATTTAGTCTTGGCAGTTAAAATCATGCATACTTTTGAAAGGATGTTGTCTTCATTTAAAAATATTCAAAATACTGGTTAAAGCTTAAGGGATGCAAGGTGCTTAAACCACTGTAAATTAGTGAGCCATCAGACGTGTGTGTCAAGCACTAAATGAAAAGCTGCAGAGACAAGGCAGGGGGACACGTCTCACGTGCTGATAGGTTGCTTCCGTGCACCCATCTAAGTTCATTGTTCTGGTTAAATGTTACCAAAGTGAGTACACCGGACTCTGTGTGCATTTCACCAAAACCGTCTGCAAAGACACCCCTTTCTCTGGGTTCCTTCTTTGTCCTACAGTTTACCATGTGAGGCCCTTCGAAAAGTTTGTGCCAAATGGGATTAAAAGATAAGCTTATTGTGGTGCAGCAAATATTGAAATCCACGCAGAGTTTTTTCCAGAATGTACATTTCCCATGAATTTTTGAAGGCCTAAGACATGTCTTGAAGGTCGGGGCCAAACAGGAAGCACAAGCTGTTTTCGTAGTTCTCTTGAGTTGTCCCATCATCCTTGCTAATCAGTCTCCAAATTACAAAACTTCCACGTTGGTGGAATGTTTCCCAAATACTGGTGAGACAAGGCTCCCGTGGGAAGAGAGGCCATGGAAAGGCTCGAATAGTCAGGCAGGGAATTCCGAGAACACCTAAGACAGGTGAAGAGGAGAAAGCAGTAACACTGAGAGGACACGGGTGGGTCTGCTGGGTTGAACACTTAAGTAATACAGATGCTAGGCTTCTAATTAGCACTGGATTTTACCCTTCCTCTTTGTTTTAATTTGGAATTATGTTATTTATCAGCAAAAATAGGATTCAAAATATGCTGTTAGCCAAATGGCTTGTTTTCGTTGAAAAATTGCTGGTGAGTTGATGGGGTGTTTCCATGCATTTCTGCGTTCAGTTATTCAAACGTGAAGTACAACAGCTCACTGGACACCCATTGTGGTAAGTAGTCACTAAAAACTGCCCGAGAGCAGTTTCCTAAATACAGACATAGCGGTTAGAGAGAGAAATAATTTACTTCTTTAAAGACTTGACTTGAATACTAATTTAGGATGTAAATGTCACAGTTTGCAAGCTTTGAGAGTACTGTGATTATTGCCCAAGTACAATATTTGAATAATCATAACAGTTTTTTTCATTATGGAAGAGAAAAGATGATCATTCAGCCAGCTATGGAAGTAGCAGCAGCTACACTAGTCTCAGACATAATCCAAATTCTTGGTGTCCATCATGATTAATATGCCTTTTATAGTTAGATGTCAGTTTCTAAATAACATGGTTTTCCGGTTTTGATCTCTGATATATGAGTATGTGAATTTGCAGAAATGTATGCTGGTAACTAATTTTCTCAAAATAATTCACCAAAGTGCCATTTGAAAATGAGGATTTTAAACAATATCCAACTTAAGACAAATGGTAACTGTCTTGCCAGTGATTCTTACACTAATGAAAATTTCTGAATTGTCTTATAAAAGATATTAAGGTAAATCACTCCTGTGACTTCATTACTTGGAAAGCTCATTAGAGCCAGATTAAAATTATTTTCCTATGCTAGATATTTATCTAAAGCAATGCTTCTCGAAGTGTTTTTCTCTGAATAACGTGGGATCACTGTTAGACATGCAAATCATCCCGCCCCACCTTAGAAGCTTGGGGGATGGGGTCCCCATCACCTGTGCTGTAGCAAACCCAGGCGATTCTGATGCACGCCTAAGTGGGAGCATCTCTCCTGAGAAAGCGTGAGTCTCTGACTGGAAACAGATGCAGAAAAGCTGCCTGCCACAGGATTTCTCCCAGTAGTCATTTGCATCCCCGAAACGCCTGCCGTGGATTGGGTGTGGAACTGTTCGTTGAAGGTAATTGGGATTTGACCCTATTTGCAGTGAATAAGCACTGCCTTCTCACTTTAATACCCAAATGATGGTCTCATTGCTTCAGCTGCAAGTAACTCATTGATGCTGTGACTTCCAAACTGTAACTAACTCAGGTTAACCAGGACCAGGTCTTGGTGAACACACTCGGCAGAGGTTTGCTGCTCCTCCTCTCTCTCCACCCTCGACAGGGTAGAAAGCAGGAGCTGCTGATTGCGCTTGCTCTCATCTGTCCCATATCCAGCCTGGATTTGCTGGTCCGAGTCACCCTCGTGCGTGGCTCCACGTCCCTCTAATTGTGGTCAGCTGGAGGAAGGGTCGCAGGGGCGCTCTTCCAGGCACTCTCACGTTGAGCGTAAGCTCTTCAGAGCAGGAGACGGGAGGAAACAGCGTCACCCCCTTGTCTGGCAGGGAAAGACGAGCGCAGAAAGGTGAGTCTGAGAATTTCCCCCCCTTCTAGGACAAAAAGTTCTTTAACACTGACTCACCTAAAGGATTGATAGCATTATGAAAATTCATGGTTGTGCACAGTGATAGAAAATCATTGCTTGTGATGAGAAATTTCTCCTTTGAGTTTCAGTGAAGGATATTTGCTTTCTTTGAAACTTGCAAGGAGTATTGAGCATTTATGAAATTTAATCTGACAGTTAGCTGTTGTCAGGGGCTTCAATTTATTTTTCCTTGGATGACCCATTGGGATTCATACTCTGACACACAATTGAAGTTAGTAGTGGCCAACTCCTAGGACAAACTTTAGACATATCCAGGGCTGTTACTTATACTCAGAGGTAGTTGAAAAGTGGCCGGTTTATGCTGGCCGGTTTGATTTTAGCAGCTTTGTGCTATGTGGATTGACCACTCCAAAGTATTTGCCATAATATGCAACAAGATTGGAGAAGCGATTTCTTGTGAGATATATTTGCAAAGCGGTCCTTCTAGTGATCTCGTGTGTGATCGTTATGGGATGCTTTGTAATTTATTTTTTGAACTAAATGCCAGTAAGGTCACCATTTGCGGCTCCTGGTAGGATTCCCAATGGATAATGAGTATAGTTGGTAAGGGCCTGGATAGCTCAGTAGGTTTTGGACTATAGATTTCTTTGGCTCTGTCGCTCTTTTCCCAGTTCTGCCTCTTGAAGGCAGCTGCTTCCAACTCGTGTAGCTGTTGTGTTTAAGATTTTTCTCCTGAGACATCTACGTACATTGCTGTTGGCCCTTCCTTCACACACTCTGCTTGACTTCGTAGCAAGATGAGAGATGTTAGCCTTTTTGAAGTATTTGCTGCCTCTTCTCGTATCCACACTTTTCTATCTTCCCCAAATACTGTTAGGCCATAATTTTGGTGAAGTTAATACTTAATGTTTATATTCTTTAGATAATATAAATGTTTTCAACCGAGCCCTGTAATTTTCTACAATTTTGTCTCCTTTCTGAGGTCACTTCTTTGTTTCCTGGAGATAATCACCAACTTTGTGTGTCTAGTTTTCTGGGGTCCGTGTTACTGGGTCTATCCTCCAGGTTTGTTTCAGAGCCACAAAGCCCACTTGACTGTGGCCAGGCACACCAGGAGTTCTGCCAACGCCAGGCACACCAGGAGTTCTGCCAACGCGATTTTGGGGGTGATGTTGGGGAAGGGGTTGCAGCTGGGAGGCAGACAGCCCCTCCTGGGTTTACCCTTTTGCTTGTTCCAACCCAGGTCAGCCGCTTAGCCAGCAAACTCCAGCACACACTTAGGAGTTTGCTTCGACTCAGGCCATGGTGAGGGCAGAGTAATGTGTGGCTCAGGCAGACTCCACATCGTGGTATGTTTGCGAATGTTAAGGCAGCAGCAGAGTTGTGGTGGGGGTGGGACAGTGACATTTCCCTTGTGGCCTGCTGCAGTTCACCTTGCTGTGCTACTGCCTCTCCTAGCCTTGGTGTGTGTCGTTCTTTTTACAAAACTTTGTAGGTGGCCATGGCTTTGGCCTGAGCACCTGCACTGGGCCTATCAGACCAAGACGCTGCAGAGTTTAATCCCAGTAAATAAAAGACAGCTGGATGCAGAAGGCCTGGTAGCCAGATAGCTGATGAGGCTGTGAACAATTAACTAGTTGAGCTGTAACCAATTGACTGGTTGATTGACTAGGCTTTGGTCAATTGAGTTGTTTTCCTATAAATGCTGTCTGATCGCATTGTTGGTTGGAGTTTGCAGATCCTGCCCTGGTTTTGGAAGCCGCCTGATTTGCCAATCAGTTCTGTTTTGCTCAAATAAACTCTACTAAAATGAGTCAGTCTGAGAAATTTTTCTTTGAACCTTTCCAATGGGTTTTTGAGAAATATCACGTAGCGTATAATTCAGTCATTTAAAGTGCACAGTTCAGTGACTTCTAGTTGATTCCCACATAGGTGCAACCATCACTACAGGGAGTTGGGAGATACTTCATGGCCTTAGAGAGAAACTCCATATCCTTCAGTGATCCTCCCTGTGCCCTGTCCTCCCTCTCCTGCCCTTTTGCATCTCAACTATTCCTGTCGATTGGACTCTTCTACATTGCACACACATGGAGTCATGTAATAATCTTTGTGATTGGTTTCTTAGACCTGGTGTAAAGTACTCAAGGCTCATCTGTGTTGTGACACACACCACTACTTCATGGCTTTTTGTGGCTGGATAATGTTGTATGGATGCACCACCTGGAGTGATGAATTGCTACCCATTCATCAGCTGATGAACATGTCAGTTTTTTCCACATTTTGGCTATTCTGATGAATGGTGTCTGAACACTTGTGTTCAATTTTTTGTTTGGATATGTTTTAAATTCTTGGTTTCTAGATCCTGTGTCTCCATTCATCTTGCTTCTCTGTTTTGTTTCTTGGAGCATAACTTCAAGTAACTTCTTGAGAGTGAACAGGAGGTAAATGGTATTATATGTCTTGTGTGTCTTAAAAAGCTTTTACTCAGGGGCTGGTGCTGTGGCATAGCAGGTAAAGTGCCAGTATGGGCACTGGTTCGAGTCCCAGCTGTTCTACTTCCTATCCAGCTCTCTACTATGACCTGGGAAAGCAGTAGAAGATGGCCCAAGTCCTTTGGCCCTTGTACCCATGTGGGAAACCCAGAAGAAGCTCTTGGTTCCTGGCTTTAGACTGGCACAGCTCTGGCCATTGCGGCCAATTGGGGAATGAACCAGTGGATAGAAGACCTCTCTCTCTCTCTCTCTGCCTCTTGTTCCCTCTGTGTAACTATGACTTTCAAATAAATTTTTTTAAAAAGCTTTTATTCAAATGGTATGGAGTGTCCTGGGGACATTTCTTACTCATGATTTTGCTCTTTTTCTTAAAGAGCTTAACAAATTCTGTAAGCCTCAGGCTCTACCAAACCTGGATCCAGCCATGAGAGAGAGAGAGGAAGAGAGACTTTATTTCTTTGAAAGGTAGAATTACAGAGATAGAAAGAGGTCCTCTATCTGCTGGTTCATCCCCCAAATGATCACAATGGCCATGGTTGGACCAGGCCGGGTCATCCATGTAGGTGCACAAGCTCTTGGGCATTTAGCAGAGAGTTGGATGGGAAGCTAAGTAGCTGGGAGTTGAACTGGCACTTTTATATGGGATGCCCCCATTGCAACCCACAGTTTAACCTGCAGCACGGCTCTGATCCTGGAGATACTAATCCTTCATCTGTTCTGTGATTGCACCTGTGCCCCCCCCCCCCCCAAGTAAGGTGTCACGCCTATCTCCTGATGTTCTCAGGTGCAACTAAATATAATCGGGGTGAGTATTATAGGAAACTCACACGATTGATCCCCTAAGCAAAACTGGATTTGGTTAAGTACTGTGTGATGTTATGCTCAAATACTTAAAAACAAATGTATATATTTAAGCTGTATGTTGAAAAAAGTACTCCCCCAAAAAACTATCTGTATAATTTTTGCTCTCATACCACGTATTTGTAGTAACTCGATTTGGGAGAAATTTCCTGGAAAGGTCAGGATAGAAGGTTTTGCATAAAAGGGCCATGAGCAGAGCAGTTTCCTGCAGCTTGTCTTTTGATAATTCTCTCCTTCCCCAATACCGTGCCTCTCTAGGGAGCTGGGGGATGGAGTGATCATCTCGGTGCCCTCATTCTCTACTGTATTTGATTCTACAGTGGGATGCACTGTCATTTTTTGATCTTCTAAATTCCGGGGACATGACAGGTTTTTAAAAATTTTGAGAGGCAAAGAGAGAGATGCGTATACACAGGCAGTAAGCCTGCACATGCATGTTTCTATCCACTGTTTTACGTCTCAAATGCCCACAATATCCTGGGATGTGTCAGGTTACAACACAGAGCCTGGAACTCAATCCAGGTCTCCCACATAGATGGCAGGAAACCACTAACGTAAGCCGTTGTTACCGCCTCCCAGGGTCTGTATTAGCAGGAAGCTGGAGTTGGCGCTGGGGCTGGGGTTGGGATATCTTAAGCATTGGGCTAAACGCCTACCTAAATTGTCACCTTAAAAGGTTGTTGGGAACAGAGAGACGTCTTAATTGGGGGCTTTCTGTACAGACTCTGGCCTACCTCCCTCTACTTCCTTGGTTCTCACTTTGAGGGCAGCAGTGCCACTGGAGGGCTTGTGTGATAGTTTCTAACTCTGCAGACCTTGGATGCAGGCAGAGAGCTGTGTCACAAGTTTCCAGGTAGTACTGCTGCTGTGGCCTGGGGATCTCACTTTGAGAATTACAGCTCCAGACTTTGTCCTGTGCTTCTGCTGCAAGCGTTAATTTTCTACAACAAATCTGCTCATTATGGTGCTTGGCGTGCACATTTCAATGATTCCTGATAACCCAGGGGATGATGTTACTCCCAGACGTGTCAAGGAAATAATAAAATTTTTTTTAAAGCTTTATTTTTTTTAAAGAGTTACACAGAGAAAGGAGAGGCAGAGAGAGAGAGAGAGAGAGAGAGAGATCTTCCATCTGCTGGTTCACTCCTCAGTTGGCCACAATGACCGGAGGTGGGCAGATCCAGAGCCAGGAGCTTCTTCTGGGTCTCCCATGTGGGTGCAGGGGCCCAAGCACTTGGGCCATCTTCCACTACTTTCCCAGGCCATAGCAGAGAGCTGGATCAGAAGTGGAGCAGCCAGGACTCAAACCAGCACCCATATGGGATGCCAGTGCTTCAGGCCAGGGTGTTAACCAGCTGCGCCACAGCACCAGCCCCAGCAATAATAAAATTTGAAAGATCACTGTGGATTTTTTAACCCAATTAAGGCAGATTATTAGATGTGTGAGTTGCACAGGTGAACACATATTCCTCACTGTTCTTGACCTGGGAGGTTCAAGAACAAGGTGCTGGCAGAACCAGAGTCTGGTGAGGGCCCTCTTGATGGTTTTGCATAGAATCTGTGGATTCTTCACCTGGAGGAAGCAGTTCAGGGATGGAGAAAGAGAGTGAACTATTGAGAAGAAGCACACTCCTGTGTCTGTATCCAGGACACGCCATGCTTGTGATGCAGTCAGCCTAAAGGCCCCTCCTCCAAATCCAGTTACATTGGGGGTTATTGTTTCACTTAGGCATTTTGTGTCTCTGTGTGTGGTGTTCACAAATCCTTGTGCATTGGCAGTGGTCTGGGGCCTTCACACTGCACTCTTGGGGGGTGGTAGCCAGACCCTGTTATCCTCCTTTGCCTATGACAGGGTTGGGTTTGGGGACAGAAAGCAAAAGCCATGTATGTGTATACTAATAATTTTCTCCCTGGTTTTTGCTTTTCTAAAAGTGGATGCACTATAGGAGTTTGCAAGAGGGGGAGAAACAAGGGAGAGAGACTCCTGTAGCCTGGGAAGCTGCTGGATGGAGGTTGGAACCCAGGCTTGAGGGTGAGGCCGGAGACTTCCATATGGTATTCAACTTGGCTCAGAAACAGCCTGGGAAGGGCTGGCATTGTGGTGCAGTGGTTAAACCACCACTTGCGACATAGGCATTCAATGTCCAAGGGCTGGTTTGAGTTCTGGTTGTTCTGCTTCCTATCCAGCTCCCTGCTAATACACCTGTGGAGGAAGAGGGCCCAAGCCCTTGGCCCATGCCACCCATGTGGGAGATCCAGATGGAGTTTCAGGCTTCTGGCTGCAGCCTGGCCCAGCTCTGGCTGTTGTGAGCATATGGGAAGAGAACTAGTAGACGGAAGATGTGTTTCTCCCTCTCAGTCACTCTCTGTCACAGCCTGGGAAGATGTGGGTGGGGGCTTTATCTTTGGTCTGATGACTCTCACATTTCTTGGGACATCTATTGGATAACGTTTCTTAATTGGAGAAATAGTAAATGTGAGACAATAAGTTGCTCAGAGTAAAATACAGTAGTCCCCACTATTGGCTACCTTACTGATTTTTCAGGGCTGGGATAGGTGCCTGCGGTGTATCAGCTTCTGTTCTTGATTACCTGGACTGTTCAGATGAGCAAACAGGAGTGTTGAGGGGCAGCCCTGGCCAAAGTCACACACAGATGTGCCTCAGCGCACCTGAGTCACCCCAGCTTCCTGAGACCCTGGCTGCTTCTCCCAGACCCAGACAGATTGTCCACCTGTCTCAAAGCTGCCTCGGCATGCTTCACCCTTCTCGGAAGTCCTAAGCTGTGAGTCACAAAAAGTGATTACGTCTGGCTCTTAACAGCAGTGTGAAGGTCACTTCCAGCGTGTGTGAGCTGGATGGTTTTTGTGAGCTGGGAGTGGACGTGTGTGCAGTGCAATGTGGAAGACATGTAAGGAGCTGAGCAGAGTCACCTGGAAAGCAACCTCCCTGATGCCGTGGAGAGAGGGACCTGGAATCAGCCTGGGCTCACAATTCCTGAGGGCTTTAGACATACACAGCCCCTGGCACTGGTGCTGTGGCGCAGTGGGTTAACACCCTGGCCTGAAGCGCTGGGATCCCATGTGGGCACTGGTTCGGGACCTGGCTGTTCCACTTCTGATCTAGCTCTCTGCTATGGCCTGGGAAAGCAGTGGAAGATGTTCCAAGTCCTTGGGCCCCTCCACTCGTGTGGGAGACCTGGAAGAAGCTCCTGGCTCCTGACTTCGGATTGGCACAGCGCCAGCCGTTGTGGCCAATTGGGGAGTGAGCCAGTGGATGGAAGACCTCTCTTTCTCTCTGCCTCTCCTCTCTCTGTGTAACTCTGACTTTCAAAATAAGAAATCTTAAAAAAAATACACAGCCCCACTGAGCAGGCTAAATAAATGTTAGGCATAGTAATAATAGCAGCAGAAATATTGCCAGCTTTGTCCTCGTTGTATTCCCGGTACAGTTACTCTGCAACACAGTTGCTTTCTGGGACCTGGGAAGAAAGTACTCTGAATTGTAACACTGGAAAGGGATTGATCCAATTCAGTGGGTGACATGGAATGTGGTTCTTATTTGAAGCGTCTAGAGCAAAACTAAAGTAATGCACAAGCACTTCATAGGCCTTATCTAGAAGTTGCGCTAGAGTCCTCCCGATTTCTTCTCGCCTCCTTGAGTCTCATCCTGGCCTGCCTCTAGTCTCAGCCATGACTTGCCTTGGCCACTGGGATAAATGGCAAACAGGGAGGTGGTTTGTCCTACTCCAGAAATGATTCATAAAGTGACTTCCATCACACATTTTGACTACTCAACATACTCTTTAAATTCTCTTCATCTAGTGTGATACCTTCATTATTTTTAAATTTTTTTACTGGAGAAGCTGAGAAGCAGAGACAGATGACATCCACTGGTTCACTCCCCATACCCTGCAGCGCTGGGCCAGCCAGGAGCTGGGAGCTGAATCCAGGTCTCCCACATGGCTGGAAGGGGTGCACCTTGAATCATCACTGCTGCCTCCCGGGGTGCACCATAGCAGGAAGCTGGAACTGGAAGTAGAGTAGCACCCAAACCTGGGCACTCCTACGTGGGATCTGGACCTCTTAGCTGCTGTCCCAAAGGCCGGTCCCTCCCTTTGCTGTGTTGTAATCAAATTCTGTAGGATTATCATTAGGAATATAGCCCCTGAGGCTATCATTGAAGCACAGTGTGTTGTGCTGCCTCCTGCAACACCAGCCTCCCACGTGGGTGCCAGTTTGTTCCCCGGCTGCTCCGTTTCTGATCCAGTTAGCTGCTAATGTTTCTGGGAGAACAGTAAACGCATGTGGGAGACCCAGATGGAGTTGCAAGCCCTGGCGGTCACGGGCATTTGGGGAATGAACCAGTAGATGGAAGATGTCTCTGTCTCTCCCTCTTTCTGTAACTCTGCCTTCCAAAACAAATACTTTAAGAAAAAAGAATGTAGGCTCTGTAGTTGGGCCACCAGAGTTTAAATTTGACCCAGCTACTACCTGCATGTTAACAAAGGCGTGGAAGTTCTTCAGATATTTGCGACACAGCGCAGTTAGAAGTGGTATGAAAGCTTTATAAAGGGGTGCACTGGCTAACAGTGCATTCGTCCTAGGACTCCAGTTTCCCGTGGGCTTCGCTAAGGTTTGCAAAGGTCCGTTCTGAGGAATGGACTTGAAAGGACAGACCCCAGGCTTGGCGAGGACTCTGTTTTCACAAGCGCTGCCGCTGCTGCTTCGTCCTGGCTTCCCTGTACTTGCAGAGCAGTAACGGTGAGGGGCTGTGCTGCTACTATGTGGCATGATTTCTGGCCTGCCCCAGCACTCAGGAGGGGCCAGTTGATGGAATGGAGTCAGCAGCAGTTCCCCGGACACTCCAAAACCCTGCATGCTTTTGGCAAGACCCGCATCCCGCTCTGCCTTGACTCCTGCCTCCTTGCAGCCGTCCAGCTCACTCTCATTGTGTCTTTATCCCTGTTTATGATGGCCATAAAGCCGAGGCTGTTGGGGGCTTCAGAGCTCATGACCCCTAACCCGAGCTCCATCAAGCACGAAAGCTGTGCCACATTTCTCGGCCTCCCAGTGCCTTAGGGTCCTCATCATCCTCCAGTGGGAGAGGAGGCATCCAAGAAGAGGGATGCAGAGTGACACCGATGGGACCGTGAGCGGAGGCTGGAGCTGTGGCGGGGAGTGGGGGGCGGACGGATGCATGGAGCACGTGCAGCTGGCACCTTGGCCGTGGGTGCCTGACTTCCAGATGAATCCACTGTGGCTACTGTGGCCAGTTCCTGTGTTCCTGACAGCTTCCCGTCACGTGTCACTCTGCTGCTCCATCTGGGGGCTTTCTCCATCTCTGTGTGGGGCTGCCCAAAGGTGGGGGTTTAACTCTGTCAAGAACGGCTCTAAACTGCTGAGAAATGGGGGTCAGTGTTGTTGTTCTCTTGCTCTCCCCTCTCTTGGATGGACAGCTCTGATACCCATGGCATCTCAGAGTGGACGCAGGCACCCGGGCACCCAGGACAGTGGCTCCTTGTTAATACCCTTGATGGGTTTCTCTCTTCCTGGCTCATCCTCCTCCTCCCTTCATCTGCATTTCCGGGTATCAACCTTCCCTCCCAAGAAACCAGCTGTGTTCAGGGCTTGCTTTCAGGGGTCCCACGCTAGGACAAACCTCCTAGCCTTTTCCCAAAGAGCACTTGAGGCAGAAGGATGAGGACTGTATTCCTCCATGTTACAGTGCAAAAGTGGCTTTGTTCACAGCAGAAAAACAAAAACGGTGGTGGTGTGGGTGAGACATTCCCACAAGGTTTCTCGAATTCCAGCAGTGTCTAGAGAAATCCCGTTCCCTTGTTTCTGGATCCTCTGTGAGCCTTGGCTGCCCATCACATCGGGCATCCTGTCCGCAAGAAAAAAAGGGGCTGGCTTTGGGGCGCAGTGGATTGAACTGCTGCCTGCAAAGCTGGTATCCCATATGAGTGCCTTTCAAGTTCAGGTTGCTCCATTTCCAATCCAGCTTCCTGCTAAGGCACCTGGAAACGCAGTGGAAGATGGCCTGAGTTTTTGGGCCCCTACAGCTACCCGCAAGACCAGGGTGGAATTCCAGACCTCCAGCCCTGGCCATTGTGGCTGTTTGGGAAGTGCACCAGTGGATGGAAGATCTTTGACTGTCTCTGTGTCCCTGACCCTCCCCGACCCCCACCACCCTTGCTGTGTTACTCTGCCTTTCAAATAAGTAAATCTTAAAATATAATTAAGAAAAATAAGCTAGAAAGTACTGCAATGGGGCACAGTTGAGAAATCTGTCCTATTGAACTTGAATGTGCCAACCGCCCAGAGAGAAATTTCTCTTCGTATGTTTTGAGCCCAATCGGCACTTAATTTATTTTGGTTGAATTATGCTTAAGGTTCTTATGTTCTAATTAAGGAGGCAAGACCTATACTCAGTGGTTAAGTATTTCTTAAAGGTGTTATTTAATTAAGGACAATAATTAACAGAATAGGTAATACATGCTTAGAGTTATTTCTCCAGGGTCTGGAGCCGGAAGAGAGCAGAGCGATATTAAGAAGTGGTTAAAAAGGATCCAGTTCTTTCTTTAGATTGCACAGAAGCTGAACCAGGAGCAGGCTATGCAGAGTGCCACCTCTTGGTGGACCACTCTACCCAGTGCAGTCTGCTTAGGATCAGTAGTACCACTCTACCCAGTGCAGTCTGCTTAGGATCAGTAGTTAGCGCTGTGGTTAGAGCATATACCTCAGCTAAGGAAAGGATGCTATCTCGCTATCTCTCTCCTTAATAGAGCCTGGCTCTCCAGTTTTAGGGTTGCTTGTTTTTTTTTTTTTTTTTTTTTTCTTTAAACTACTTATTCTTGTACTTCCCATGAGTTCTTCTAATGTCAGGAAAGTGATAGAACAGGCTATTAGTCTTGGAACATTTTCTCCTATTGACTCATCAGCAAAAAATAAATGCAGTCATGTGCTACCTAACAGGGTTTGATCAATGATGGCATATACAGTGCTGGTCCCATAAGGTAATACTCTTGAGTGACACTGTAGCAGTCTTAGTCAATAAAAGTATTTAAACTACCACTTAGGACATCCGCATATCCTACAGCAGAGTGCCAGGGTGAAAGACCCAGATTCACTGTTTTTTTGTTTGTTTGTTTGTTTTTTGTTTTGTTTACTTGAAAATCAGAGTTACACAGAAAGGAAGAGAGGCAGAGAGAGTGAGAGAGAGAGGTCTTCCATCTACTGGTTCTCTCCCTAATTGGCCACAGTGGCCAAGCTGTGCTGATCTGAGCAGGAGCCAGGAGCTTCCTCTGGGTCTTTCCACATGGGTGCAGGGGCCCAAGAACTTGGGCCATCTTCCACTGCTTTCCCAGGCCACAGCAGAGAGCTGGATCAGATGTGGAGCACCTATATGGGATGCTGGCACTGTAGCCGGTGGCCTTACCTGCTAGGCCATGGTGCCAGCCTCTAGATTCACTCCCTACCCACCCCAGGAGGAAGCAGGAAATGGCTGAAAAGTGGTTGGGTTCCTGCTACCGGTGTGGGAGACCAAGATTGAGTTCTGGCTTTGGTCTGGCCCAGCTCCGGTTGCTGTGGGTATTTGAGAAGTGAATTGGTGCATGGAAACTCTCTTTCTGCCTCTCAAGTAAATGAATAAATTTGAAAAACTTTAGCAACTTATTAATAAATAAAACATAGGTCAAGTGTGGGAAGTACAGCATTTTGTAGGCAGGGGGATAGGTCCAGTGCAAAACACCTTTGGAAACTATGGGTCTCACTTTTAAATTTAGAGGACATTTGTCATTTCTATCAGATTCATTGAAAGACAGTATTCAATTTTGGTGGAAAAACTTGTAATATTTGCATTTAAAATCCCTTTTCGCTTTAGGTTTCTGTTCTCTTTCTATTCATGAGTGTTTCTACCAAATGACAATTGCGACAGAAGTTTGTTTCTTGTTCTTAAATGATGGTGTCCAGTCCCCCAAGACACAGTGAATGGTGTCCCAGCAGAGGGTCTTGGCCTGGCCACACACTGGCACTAGCAGTGTGAAGCCCCCTTGGAGAAGAAAAGCAGATGTTACTTAGATACTCCCCTTTCATCCGACCGGTAACATTTTTAAGATTGAGCTCCCAGTGCCTCCACGTTAAAATTCTTTTCCAGATCCCAAATTACGAATGCTCCATGTTGCTTTAATCCATTCCTTTGCAATGGCTTTATTAGATTAAACATCCTGTCGAGCAGTGAAAGAACAGTGGGATTATCACATTTCCCTTTGAAAACCCAGTAAAGACAAAATAAATGGTTAACAAAACAGAGCAAAGTCAGCTTGCAGGTGTTCACAGGCCATGCAACCCCGATAGAATCTGAGCGTCTCTTTTCTTCCTTGCTTGCAAAATGCCTTTTAAGCAGGCCAAAGAAATTCTTGAGGGGGGAAAAAAATCAGGGGGCAGAAGTTGCTTTCCCCTCCTTTTGATGTGTTGTTAATTGCATTGTGCCCACTGCAGAGACAGTGCGATGGAAATCTGAAAACTTTATTTTGTTAAGCTTCACTTTTGACTACACCCTGGGTGTGCCAATAACAGTTCTTTATCATCTCTATCTCCTAGAGTGTAGACTCTTAACGATTGATTTTTTTTTTCTTGGCAAATCTAATTAACTATTTGAAGTATTTCATCAATCCGGTACCCAGTTAGTACACACACTTGGTGGGTGGCTCTTGGGAGATTCTGTTAAAAACTCAGTTATGTCCCAGCATTCTAAAAATTCCCGTCTGCCAGAGCAATTTGAATTTTGTTATCGGTGTCTGCTGGAAATCATAATTCAATAAAGACGAACTCATTTAAAAATGCCTCATACTGTGCATGCACTGGTTAACTTGGGTAGCTTAGGAGACGTGCAAAGGCACCAGCATGCTGGTAGACGCAGAAGATGGGAGTGGGACTGAACAGTTTAAAGGAGGCTTTTTATATTTTTTAAGAAGCCTCGACCAGATTAAGAGGAGTGTGTGTGTTCCAATCAGTGGCACAAGTCGCCTTTTCTTTGGCTCCCCAATTGTGCTAGCATTCTCCACCAATTCTGAAATGCAAGCTGGCGGGTACAAAAAGACCCTCTGCCAGCATTTAAGATAATCGTCAACAAGAGCCCTGCACATGCCTTTGTGTAATCTGCTTGTGTGACCCTGGCTTTTCCCCTTGAATGAGATTGTCTCCGTCCCCTGTCGTCCTCTCTCTTTCTCCTGTTCATTTTATGGACAGAAGATTATTGCTATAGAAAATGTGGTCTTGCCACAGGGGGAAGGGCCTCCTGCCCTGGCTGTGTGCGTTTCAACTGCATCTGCAGATTGCAGCTGCTGCAGCCTTTGCAGGGGTGGGGGGTGGAAGTCTGGGTCCTTGGGAGACCGTGATGGCTAAAGAACGCAGGACCCTGTGCTTCTCCAGGGCCGGGGGCTCTGTCGGCCGGGTGCCCTCCCTGCCGTTGAGCTGCTCCGGATTTGCCATCTGACGTATGTAGGAATGTTGAAGCACGTTCTTTATCGCAGAGAAGTCTGTCTCACCCCTGGAAGTGAGGGGTTTCCTGTGAACTCCATAGGGCCGCTCGTATTCTTGGCTCCTCTGCTTCTGTGTGTGCTTTACCTGTGCTAACCCCGGGTGCCCCTTCTCCATGTCACCAGGTTTGCTCGCATTGATGTCCATTTGCCATGCGACCGGGCTTCAGGAAGTTCCATCCATCTCCTATCTTCCCCTTCTCTTTATTTTTTTAAAAGATTTTACTTATTTGAAAGGTGGAGTTAACAGAGAGGCAAGGGCAGAGAGAGAGAGAGAGAGGTCTTCCATCCACTGATTCACTCCCCAAATGGCCACAATGGCCAGAGCTGGGCCAATCCGAAGCCAGGAGCCAGGAGCTTCTTCCTGGTCTCCCACGTGGGTGCAGGGGCCCAGGGCCTTGGGCCGTCTTCTACTGCTTTCCCAGGCCATAGCAGAGAGCTGGATCGGAAGAGGAGCAGCTGGGATTTGAACTGGCACCCATGTAGGATGTTGGCACTGCAGATGGCGGCTTTACCCGCTAGACCACAGCACGGGCCCCACCTCTCCATCTTTTGCAGAACGTCGTCGAAGTTCTCATTTCTCCTCTTTGTTCCTGGTTGAGTGTGTGTGTCCTTTCCTTTGCCATTCCAATGAAACCCAGTGTGATAGATGACATGATGACACCCTTCCTAAAACTGGGGAAACTAACACAATGAGAACCTAATTTTGGTCCATGGCCCTGTTCGGTCGACATTACATATGAGTCCCTGCCTCCTGTAGAGCAATAAGACAGAGTATGAATGGTTGATAACTCCTCATGGAGAAAGAGCTTTGTCTTGTGAATCTTTGTTGGTTTGTCAGACTGAATCAACCTGGATGTATGATTTTGGAGCTTGACTTTATAGTCAAAGGCTTGAAAAATGAGTGTTTTTGGAGGCCAGCGAATTATCCTTTTTCTTTCAGACTTCAAAAGTGAAGACAAGTTACTGACAGCTGTTGAATGATAAAATATTTATTGGCAGTTTTTTTTTTTTTTAAAGAAGTGTTCAGCTAAGAAACTCCAAGTTGGTGCTTTGTGATGGGGATGGAGGTCTGTCCTAACATGGAGACTTTGGGGTTCGTTCCAATTTTTGTGGGAACCTTGGGGAGCCTTTCATCTTCAGATAGTAGAGGGAAGGGGCTGGCGTTGTGGCGCAGAAGGTAAGCTGCCATCTGCAGCACCATCATCCCACATGGGCACTGGTTTGAGTCCCGACTTCTCTGCTTCTCATCCAGCTCCCTGCTAATGGCCTGGGAAAGCAATGGAAGGTGGCCCAGGTTCTTGGGCCCCTGCACCCATGTGGGAGATGTGGAAGAAGCTCCTGGCTTGGGCCTGGCCATTTACAGCCATCTGCGGAGCGAACCCATAGATGGATGATCTCTAGTTGTCCCTGTCTCTCCCTCTTTGCTTTCTTCCTTTCTTTTCCTTTCTTCCTCTCTATCTATGTAACTCTTTCAAATAAAAAAATCTTTAAAAAAGTGGTAGAGAGAAAGCAGTTGGGGTATTGACATTAAACTGTATTGGGGAAGTAGATCCCTGCTCCCTCCATCTGTTGACTGTCTGGCCTTTCATTTTCTAAAATGGTACATATGGAATACACATGTCTTTCTGTTCCAGTACCATAGGAAAAAAGAAGGAAGAATTAAAAAAAAAAGAGAAATCACAAAGAAATCAATAAACACCTGTTAATCCCAGATCTGCAGTTACTTGGGCTCAGAAGTGCCTGCAGGCAAAGTTAAAACAGAAACTCAAGTATGTCTTCTGCCTTCATGGATTTCTTTTAGCTGCTATGTGGGATTTTTTAAATTTTATTTTATATTTATTTCATTTTGTTTCATCGTACTCGATTCCAGGGTGGACCCTGACCTCCTGTTATTTCTCTGCCTGGGATTTGTTCTCTCCAGTGTCTATTTCCTCTCTCCTTCTATGCTGTATTTTGTATGCAGCAAAGGGGAGATTTTTTTTTTCCAGCAGCTCTGGAATGCAGCTCTGCTTAGTCCTCACCACTTCCGCAGCAGGTTTCCTAAGTTAGATTGCCCCCTGCTGCTTCTGCGACATTAAAAATAAAGCAACAAATAAAAAATATCTGGGAGATTCGCCACTTAAAAGGATCAGTTCAGTGAAATACCAGTATAAGGAACTAAAGTATTTGAAAGCAAGTTTAAATACAAGTAATAAATGGTAAGTGCTTTGCTTTGTCATAGGGAGGTTTTAAACAAGCCTGAGAGTGCATGTGTGTGTGTGTGTGTGTGCATACACTTGAACAGACACATGGCCCTTCTCCATGGAAAGTTAGCTACACATTAGAAAGCATCATTTAAAATAATTGAGTCATATGGTGTGCTTTTCCCCTTTGTTATAGGCAATGTGGCATTGCCATCAATAGTTTTTTAGCCAATGATACAGTACACTATGTCTTAAAACACTGGGTGTAGTGCTGTGATCTCCTTAAGGATAGAGACTGATTTGTTTTTGTGTCTGTCTTTAAGTTACTATAATGAATTACTTGATGCTGGGCACTTAGAAAAGTGGTTTACTTAGCTTACAGTTTTGGAGACTGAAAGCCCAGACAGCATAATGCTGGCACTGGACAGGGCCCCCATGACCACATCATCTCATGGCCATGATGGGGGTATCTGCAAAATAGCTCACGTGGTGAGACAGGAAGCCAGTATTAGCTCCTCCTACCAGTCCCAATGCCCCTCAACAGCACCACAGTGGGACCGAGCTGCCTCTCCCTGGGGAGCACACTGTGGAGTCTTCAGTCCAGTGTGTAACACACGGAGACACTAACTTTGATCAGCATGAGATTCATTCCCTCAACAAAGAGTAAGATCTCTCAAGTTTCATCGGCCAGATTAATTTTTGTTGGACTTAGGATCCAGATGAGTACAAAATAAGCCAAGCTTTTGGTAGAAATAACTCCCAGAAAGGCACAGGAAATTTGTTACATTCTGTAATGTCAAGGTGCCTGACCCAGGAGTGGCTGGCATTTCTGTCTTTCCGAATTGGCTTTCTTTCTATCACTGTTTGCGTCTTGTTCACATTTTATCCTCAAATGTGACTGTCATGGGTACCACGCACCCATGTCTTTTAGGAATAACACATCTGATGTGGAGGTGTCTGTGTCTAATGCCAAAACCCATGACTTGAGGGCAGAATTCCTGTCTGAGTCATTCCTACATGATTCCGGAAATGTCTGTTTCTATTAAATACTTGTCCTTTAAATGGGATTCAAGTGTTCTCCACAGAAAACAAAGTGAAAATAGGGGGAAAAGGAACTAAAGGGACAGTGGAGGTGGTGGTTAGTTTCAGTGGTGACTCAACTAAGAATATAGGACAGCTATGGCTGTGGTGTTCTCACTTTTTGCTATTCCCAGTGTTGCCACTAGGAACACTTGCACGTGTGTTTCTGTAGGGTATGTGACTAATATGAGAATTTCTGGGTCGTACAGCATGCCCATTTTCACCCTGGCTTGATAATGCCAAATTAATTTCCAAGTTGGTAGAACCAGTTTGCCATCCCTCTAGTACTGTTGATTCCTACCAGCTCCTGGAACATCAGACTCCTAATGATGGCTCCTTAGTGATCTATAATTATATTCCTCCGTGGTTGTGACGGATAAGAATCCTGTCAAGTGAATATTGGCCATTTGTGTTTGATCTTCTGACAGATACTTGATCATGTCTTGGATCCATTTTACTACTGCCATTTGTATTTCTCTTAGCACTTGGTAGAATTTTCTTATAAATTATGAATACTATGCTGTTGTTTGGTGATAGTGGTGTAAGTGTATATTCTGAGGCTTGCTTTTACATTTTCTTCATGGTATCTTTGATAAATAGCAGTTGGTAATTTTAATAATTCCTATGTATCAGTCTTTCCTTGTCTGGTTTGGATTTATAGCTTCTTGTTGTAAAAAATTGACCATTGTGTATGGTGTGAGGTAGGGATTCGTACTCATTGCCCACCCCCCTCTGTAGATAATGAATTAACCCAGTACCACTCATCAAATGCTGCATCCTTTCTTGTTCTAAAGAGTCAGCTCTGCCATCAGTCAAGTTGCCAAAGATCAGGGGCTCTATTTCTAGTTGTTTTGTTGGGATCCTTTGGTCTAGCCATTCATCCTCTGCTTTTATTGGTTCCTTTTTTTCTTCTGTTCTCTAAGACTGAAACAGAATAAATTTTGAAAATTAAATGAATGTTTGCATGGTCTTTTGTAAAATGGCCTTGATGTGACTTACAGAAAGATGCATTTGGAAATAACTCGTTTATATTGCTAGTTCATGGTAGCTGTTTATGAGCACATTTTGCTCTCCTTTTTAAAACCTAAATTTCTATATCAATAATTCAGTCTTTGATAGTTCAGGTTCTTTGTCCATAAGTCTTTGAGTTAGTCTTATCACTGTGATTCTATTTCATTGAAACGGCTAGAATTGTTGGCTTTTTCCTTTTATACCCTCATGTAGAAAGTCACATAGAAATAATGATAGCATTTCCACTAATGATCATTCAGATAGAATCTCACTGTGCAGGTGGTATTACAGCATGAGTCTAATACGTGTCATGTTGGACTTACTGGGGTAAGGTGCAAGAGATGCTGTGTACATACAGGAAGCTTGGTACACAGTTGGGTTCATCATAGCTGAATGCTTGAAAAATTGAGATCCCTGATGAGATTTTGTTTGCTTTACTATATAAAGGATCTTCAAAAAGTTTATACAAAATTCATAATAGGAAAAAAAAATATAGATTTCAAATTTGTTTTTGCACCAAAGTCAGTTTATCCTTTAATTCCATTTTTTCTCTAAAGATTTATTTATTTGAGAGGCAGAAGCAGAGAGAAAGAGAGTGAGAGGTCTTCCATCAGCTGTTCACTCTCCAAGTGGCCTCAACAGCTGGAGTAGGGCTGATCTGAAGCCAGGAGCTTCTTCAGGGCCTATATGCATGCAGGGGTCCAAGGATTTGGGCCATCTTTTGATTACTCAGGCCATAGCAAAGAGCTGGATCGAAAATGGAGCAGTCTGGACTTGAACCAGCACCCACGTGGGATGCTGGCACTGCAGGCTGCAGCTTTACCCACTATGCCACAGTGCCATCCCCTAAATCTGTTTTTTACAAGCTCTATGAAGCACCCTCATAAATTAGAAATTGTAAGAAACTTCAGATTAATTTATTTTGGCAAAACATTTCCTAAAATTGCAATCTTCCATTAAAAGAACAGTGTGACTGATTTCTGGAGTGTTGACCATTTGTATTTTTTGTTTGTTTATTTTTTGACAGGCAGAGTTAGAGAGAAAGGTCTTCCTTTTCCATTGGTTCACTCCCCAAATGGCCACTACGGCCGGCATGCTGCTGATCCGAAGCCAGGAGCCAGGTGCTTCCTCCTGGTCTCCCACGCGGGTGCAGGGCCCAAGCACTTGGGCCATCCTCCACTGCCTTCCTGGGCCACAGCAGAGAGCTGGACTGGAAGAGGAGCAACCGGGACAGAACCAGTGCCCTAGCTGGGACTAGAACCCAGGGTGCTGGCACCGCAGGCAGAAGATTAGCCAAGTGAGTTGCGGCACCGGCCGACCATTTGTATTTTAATAAAATACTTTTATGTTTATTTCAAACCTGTAATGACCTATGCATATCCATTGCATCTCAAGGGTCTGTTGTTACCATGAACTGTTGAATGTTGACTTTTAGCTAAGGTGGTATGCACTGGAATTGAATTGCTGTTCCCTTAGATTATATTATGTATGCAGGTAGAGCTGTACAGATTATAGTAAATGATGGTCTCCCCACACCATTTATGTTCAGTAGAGATTTATGCTCCCATTTCTGTGACATGTGCCACTAAACGTAGGAATTGAATTTGAGTATTTTCTGTTGCTGAAGAAAGTAGTAGTTTCTCTTCTGATGTTACTTTCATGTCAAATATCGAATCTGTTACTCTGTTTTACTGATAATATGAACACCACATTTTTGCACCTGCTGGTCGTCTGTTGCAAGATAGGATGAAATGCGTGATCTCTGATTCAGGAGCCACTAAGGGAGGAAATCCCCGATAGTTGAGTATCAACGTTGCTGGATTAATTCCTGGTCTAGGCACTGCTGCTCCAGCCTGCATTCCTTTCCCACTTACACACAATAATAAAATACAGCTGAAATACTGTTCCCTTGGAGAAAGAACAGCACCAGGTGGCTAAACCAGGTCGGATTTATGTGAAACTTCAAGGATTGACTATCTTATGCTTCTTAAATAGTGTTCTCAAAGAAAAGAACTCGGGTGGAGGGAAGAGGCATGTGTGGGCAAAGGGTCATCCTGTGACTGTGTAAAAGCGTAAGTAAGGGAGTCCCAGTGTAGGCTGTTTGTTGCCAGGTTGGATCCCAACCACTGCTTGCAAGGTGTGTCTGAACCAGTGGGATCCTTGTCGCCCACTGGAAATTTACTAGGAGGTTGGATTTGGGGCCTCACCCTAGACGTGCTGGATCAGCATCCGTAGGGGTCAGGCTCAGCGACCCGTGCTTAAACAAGCCCCTGCTTGGTGGTCCTGACACACAAAAAATGGAGTCACTGATCTAAGCTTTATCACTGCGTATTCAAACCAAAATTCTCTCTAGGAACACAAACACCTCCATAGGCACTGAAGCTCATCAGGTGTCCTGTGTTCCCTTATTGGTAAGGGATGGAGGAAAAGTGGGTCCTCACTTCTACTTTTCCATTAGCATTCGCCCATTCCTTTTTCTTTCTTCACTAATTTTGCCCTTCAATCTCCTGTTGTTTTCAGGTATGATAAAATTTTACTTGGACTTGATGTCTTTGTAACAGTTCAGTTTTCTTTCTGAAGAGTGTCATATCAAGTTTCTCAGAGGGAAAAAAGGCAAAAACATGCTCTATCCTTGGCGAGGAGGAGGAAAACCTATTTAGGACAGCAGCACTTCCTGGGCTTGAAACTTCTTTACAGTTAAAACAGCATAGATGAGGAAGGGCCCTGTGAGTTGGAGTAGACAAGATTTTTTGCATGGAATAAGGGTTTTTTAATTAACTTAGAAAATGTTGTAAAATACATAAAACAAAATTCACCATCGTAACTGCCTTTAAGCATACAGTGCAGTAGTCCTGTGTGTGCTTAGGTTATTTTGCAGCCCGTGTTCAGAACTGCTCCATCTGTTAAACTGAAACTGGGTGCCCAAACTTCTGTCTCTGCCGCCTCTGACAATCCCCAGGCTACTTCCTGGCTCCATGGGTTTCACTCTTCTAGGTCTCTCATAAAAGAAAAGTTAAATACTTGGGGTGCAGTTGTATACTTGGTTGGTTCATTTCACTTAGAATAATATCCTCACCATTTATCTATGGTGGCCTTGATGCAGAGTTGGGGAACGTCCTATGAAATCATTTGGTGTGGCCCTGCCAAGGCATCACAGTTGAGACTTGAAATTCAATAAATCTTAGCAGGCTAAAATTAAGTCGGTAATTTTGTATGGCCCTTGAATGATGCCATTAATATTGAAATGGCCCTTGGTAGGAGGGTTCCCCACCCTTGTATGGTGTAGCAGGTGTCAGAATGTCTGTCCCTCTTAAGGCTGAACAGTATTGTGTCAACTGTATGCACTTGGGTTGCTTGTGCTCTTGGGTAGTGTGAATAAAATAGAAATGTGGGTATACAGAGACCTCTTTGATACTCTGCTTCCATTCTTAGGGATAAACCCCCGTGAGTGGAAATGCTGGGTTGTAGGACAATTCTGTTAATTTTTGGAAGAACCTCCATAATTTTTTCTTTAGCAGCTGCACCATTTCACATTCTTGCCAACCATGCACCAGGATTCCAATTTCTCTGCGTTCTCACCAACTAATTGGTTATTTTGTACTGTTTTTTCAGATTATCCATCCTGTTGGATATGCAATGATAACTTACTATAATTTTGACTTTACCTAATTCGTGATTCTGAGCACCTTTCCATAGGAAATAAATTTCTGAATAATGCTTACAGATCATTAAGCTCTATTGGTTGGCATTGTGGCACAGTGGGTTAAACTGCCTCTTGTGACACTGACATTCCATATGGGCACTTGTTTGAGTCCCTGCTGCTCTGCTTCCAATCTAGCCCCCTGCGAATGCACCTGGGAAGATAGTGGATGGTGGCCCAAGTACTTGGGTACCTGGCAACCCCATGAAGACCTGGATGGAAGTCCAGGCCCCTGGCTTTGGCCTGGCCTGCACCTGGCTTTTGCAGGCATTTGAGGAGTGAACCAGCAGATCAAGGACAGTCTCTGTCTCTCTGTCACTCTGCCTTTCAAATAATAGATAACTCTTTAAAAAGGTTACAGGCTGAGGAAAAGGGAAATAGGTAACTCAAGTAAGCCAAGGGCCTTCTGCAAAAAACAGAGAAGAGCACTTTGATGGTATTGAGGAAAAGGAGATGATTGACAGGAGGGACAGAGGCGGTGCTGGCGGGTGGAGCAGTTTCCCATGCTCAGCATCTCGCTGTGTTACCCCCCACAGGAGGCCCAGGAGAGTTGGGAGCGCGGGATGCGCGCTGTACCAGTCATTGCTCTCGAGGTGTGTTTTTCTGGCCAGGGTTGATTGAATCTCAATGGCTAAGGATGGAGCCAAGAGAATGTTTTCCTGAGATCTGTCACCTCATCTACGTTTGGGGTTTTGAGTGACAAATCAGTGATACAAAGATGAATGTTAAATTCTAATGAGTGTGTGTTAGAATGTTGGAATAATGTTTCTTAAAGATGTATTTATTTGAAAGAGTTAGAGAGACTGATCTTCCATTCACTGACTCCCCAGATGGCTGCAACAGCCAGGGCTGGGGCAGACTGAAGTCAGAAGCCAGAAGCTAAAGCATCATCTGGGTCTGCTACATGGGTTCAGGGGCCCAAACGCTTAGACCATCTTCTGCTGCTTTCCCAAGGCCTGTAAAAGAAATCTGGATTGAAAGTGAAGCAGCCAGGATAAGACCTGATGCTCAAATAGCAACCTGGTGTCAGAGGCGGCAGCTTTACCCGCTGTGCCACAACACTGGCTCCTGTTCTTATCTTTCATTGTGAAACCTTTACCTACTTCTTAGTCTCTTGAACTGAGAGTTTGACCTTGGGATATCATGATACACATTTGGCCTTGTTCCCATTTCTTGGCATACAGCCCCTAAAATCCTTAGAATTTCTGGAACACTAAGTGTTTCTGTGTTTGCTAAAATGTTGAGTGGTTGTTGAAGACTTCTAAGTGGCTTCAGGATGGAGGCTGATTATCAGAAAGAACAAGGCAGGGTGAGAGGGCTGGAGTTTTCGGTTCCACCTGCCAACTTCCGGGGAAGGGTGAAGGACTAAGGGTTAAGGTGATTGCCAACGGCCAGTGATGTAATTAGTGCTTAGGCATTGAAGTCTCTGTAAAAACCAAAAAGGACAGGGTTCAGAGAGCTCCTGGACAGCTGAACACATGTAAGTTCTTGGAGGGTGAAGAGCCCAGAGAGGCCCGGGCAGCTCAGCCCCCTTCACCAGCGTCCATTCATCAGATGCCTTGTGAGATCTTTTATAGTGAAAGGTTCCCCTTAGTGTCCCCCTGAGTTCTGTGAGCCGCTTCAGCACCGTCGTTAAATCCGTGAGGGTACTGCGGGAAGCTGGATTTCTATCTAGCAGGTCAGAAGCCCAAGTTCTTTCCGAGTGGGGGTGGGTGCACAGTCTTGGAGACCAAGCCCTCACCATGTGGGGTCTCCCGTGCTCTCCAGGTAGAGGCAGAGCTGGCCTCTGTCACTCCACACTTGATGGTGTCCTGTGTGCGAGGAAAACCCCAAACACCTGGAGTGCTCTGTGTTGAGAGAGTCTGGTGGGAGCACGTTTTTTCCAAGACCCATAGGCCTCTTGCGGAAGTATGATCCTTCAAGCAAAGGAGGGCCACGCCATCTTCCTGGAACAGAAATTAGGACCCTGCAACCTTGTAGCGGCTGCCAAGACGGCCATTGGCGCTGTGAGGACTTTGCTCCGCACCTTTCTCCTCGTCCCTCTTCTGCTCCTCCTCCTGCCTCCTTTTTTCTGTTTCTTCTCCCCTGTCCTTTTTCTTTTTCTGTCTACAGTTTGTCTCAGTCCTTCCCTACTTCCATCTGAGGTGGAGTCAGTTCTTGTCCCTTTAGAATTTATAGTCAAGACACTGTGATAACAACCCGAGCGTTAGATGCAGGCATCCGATAGGCTGTGTACTTTTGTGGGATTATAAAACTAATCAGTAAATAATACATTTAGTCACTCAATAATTTGAAAAATCACATTCTTGAGAAATCTCTTTGGTGCTTAACCCTACTCATCTGCTTTGGGTTACCTGAGGTATAGCGACTTGGACCTGCCAAGAAGACCATGGCTGCCAGTATGGTTGGGCTTGCTAAGAACCACTTCCGGATAATTGACCTCCAAGTGCCAATCCCACCGATTTGCCTGAAAGGAAGTTGGCTCCATGGGAAAAGGACCTCAACATCCAGAGACCTTGGGTTCTATAACTCCTTTAAATCTTACCTAATTCAAATTTTTGCCTTCATCCCACATGGGATATTCCTTCATGGAACAAATGTTAGCATTGAATGCCGACTCCATGCTAGGTATGTAGGTTGTTTCCAGTAATAACCAAGGTATGGTTCACACTTTCCAATGGACTAGGGTATATAGGCAATGGAGGGGAAATTAAAGCAGAAAGGGAAAAGGCACTGGATGTAGTGGTTAAGATGTTTGTATCCTACATCCTAGTCCTCATGTTGAATTCCTGACTCTGGCTCCTGACTCTAAGTTCCTGCCAGTGCAGACACTGGGCAGCAGTGGTGATAATTCAGGTAGCTGGCTTCCTTTCACTCATTGAGACACGCACTGTGCTCGCGTTCCTGGCCCAGCCACAGCCCTCACAGGCATTTGAGAAATGAGTCAGTGGATGGGAGCCTTCTGTCTCTCTGCTTCTCAAATAAATAAAAATAATTGAAAATGGATTAATGTTATCACTGGGAGAGTTCAGAGCAAACGTATCAGTGGCTCTTTTCAATGGATATGCTTTCCCTGAAATTGAGTCAGACCTGTCTCTTTTCTAAAAACAAAAAACCCAGCTTATCTACTTGACTCATGCTGAATGTTTACAGGATATGTGTGAAAAGATTATAATGATACGCTTCCTTAGGTATCGACTGAATTTCTGAGTATTCACATGGCTAAAAGCAGCTTGGGAACAGATTTTTCTCCTGTCTCTGGCACACTCAGAGAAGTACTCAAAATTCTGAAGAGGCATGAAAATGGCAGATAACAGGGTCTGGACAAAATGTTTCATTGGGATTGAATTTTGAAAGCATGTTTTGCTTAATTTATTAGCAAAACAGTTTTTTTCAAATCAACAGACATTTGTAAGGAAGAGGAAAGCTACCTTTGTGCAACAGCATATTTTTCCAAACTTAATTTTGAGATAAAAGGGTTGAATCCAACAAAAATGAGCGCTGATGGCATATCTGGTGGTTATTTTGTGCTCATTGTGTGACTTTGTCTTAACCTGGTTTACTGTGAATAAAAATAAAATTCCAGACAGGTCAGTGATGCTCTTGTGGTGGGTGACAAGGCTGTGAATAGTCGCAGCAGTCAGGGATGGTGACTATGGGACCTTTCTTTTTCTGGCTTACACATCTCACACTTGTTAGGCTTTCCATGAATTCATGACACCGAATCACCTGAAGATGTAATTTCATTGTCCACATGGCAAGATTTCACAGTCACATGTTCATTTTTCCAACAGAAGGGGAAAGACCCATGCCTTAATAGGAAAAGCTTTCCACATACAGCATTGAAATAAATTCTCTGATTGACTTTAAAATCTTTGATATTGAGAGACCCTAATGTTACATTGAAAGACTTACGGGTTATTTGAAAGGCAGGGCTTTAGAACCAAGATAAATGGGCTGTGTGGTTGGATAATTTCCAGATATGTTTTGTTGTTGGTGATGGTGGGCTGCCCTTCACAAACCTCTACCCTGCTACTCATTAGGGATTTTCCTCTTCATCCTTATGATCATTTACATTGCCGACTATTCTGGGCTACAGCTTCTTCCCGAAGTAATGCCATTCAAGGTCAACCTATGTGCAACCAGAAGCTGGAAGAAAAAATAGCTCTGAATGAGGCAGGACCCAGAAAATCCCTAAATAGCACTACTTTCCCCATAACATCTGCTGGTATTGCTTGAATTTTTCAGTGAGTCATTCTTCTTAGCAAACATCATTAGAAAAAAATGTCAGTATCTGTCAATCATTCATGCCCTTCTACAGATCATCTTCCTGACTTGTCTCGGCTGAGAACTAAATGTGGAATGAAAGAGGAGCATGGTTTGGGAGCGGAAGTTCCACGTAGAGGAGATCAGGACTTCCTGTAGGGGTGATGGTCTAGGCTTAGAGGAGCATTTGGGAGTGCAGAGAGGGAAGAGGGGGAGATGCCCACTAATGACCTCATAAGCTCGTGGTTTAAGCTTGTCTTGCTGATCTACCATGTTGAGATTCTTAAGGTATAAATGTTATAACCTCCAACTGGAATATAAGCCTTGCAAGGATGAGAGCTGTTCATATACTGGGTGTTTGCCACCATCTAGTATCATGCAAGGCATAAAATTTGTGGGCAGTGACTAGTTGTGAATGAGTGGCCTACTACACGGAGGTTACTGCAAAGATGTTTTTCTGTATACTGCCATCGATGTTTATTTTTCCAGTTAATTTTAAAATGCCCCTTTTCCCCCAATCCTCAAGTGTTGTAAAATATGGTTCACTTTGGGCTGGGCATCATGGTACCACAGATTAAACCACCAGCTGGGATGCTGAGAGTGCCTGGGGTCAAGTGCTGTCTCTGCCATCCAATCACGTTTCCTGCTAATGTGCCTAGGAAGCAGATCACAGTACACGAATCCTTGCCAACACGTGAAAAATTACATGTGGTTCACCATAACCAGATACAGGTAGTTTCTACTTTCCTTCTACTGCTTAAAATACTAAGTGACCCATGTTCTAGCAACAAAACAAGCTTATTGCAGGAATCAATCAAGTGTTTATTGACCACATATTCTGGGGCCAGGAATTTTTTTTTTCTGGAAGAGGGAAAAAGCCAATCTGTTAATCCATATTTTACTTTTATACTTGTGGGAACCTAAGGCAAGCAATTAGTACTCTTAGTATTTGGGGGTGCAAATACACATGAATAATAGCCATCATTGGGCTCTTTCAGATTTCATTTTACGACTGCATTATGATCATTTGTCTGATGTATTTAATTTTCTAAATTTCTGTTACATGAAAAATGGAAACTTTATTGATTTCACATCAGAAAAATGTACAGCAGGTAATATATTTAAAAAGCTGCATCTCATTTTGTTAACAAACTATAAGTGGTAAAATGACTCAGAATTTAGATTTTCAAAACAGTGAGAACCCACATTTTTCTGTAACATTAATTTTGTAGTTTTACTTTTAGCAGCAGCCTAATGCTGCAGTGTGATGTTTGTACTTTAATGTTTCTCAAAATTGAGCATTAAAGGTTGTTATGGTATAGAAAATTTTCCCTGGTCAGTTGTGGACTAAGCTGGGAAGGTTTGTTAGCATGACAAAGTAACTCACTGAGATTTGCAGGATGTGCACTATGGTTGTTATTACTATGCTTCACTTAGACTTGGAAGTACTTTCATGTCAGTTGACATCTGTAAATCATTATTTATCATGAATGCAAGCACACTTTGCTCTTCCTCACTATCTCTGGAATAGCAGTCAAATTTAGTAATTAGCTCTGGAAACTGATGGCTTGGTTGGAATCCTGCCTACTCTGCTTAATAGCTGTGTCCTCTCTGGTTTAAAATTTTTGACATAGTTTCATCATCCATAATGGGGATAATAAGTATATCAACTCTGAGGATTGCATGGATTAGTGCAAATACATGTATAGAACTCTTAGTCTAGAACAGATTTCAGCATGTAGTAGGTGCTTGATAAATATTAGAATTTCTGTTTCCTGGGCTGAGTCCTGCAGGTGCCCAGCATGCTCTCTCCCTCAGCTTCTTTCCCCCTGCGCCGGCAGCCCCTGAGGATTCAGGGGAGTTGCTCCTGCTTACCCATCGTTCCTGTCCCCGTGTGACTCATCAAGTCCTCGATACTCCAAGTTTTCCTGGGAACCTTCCTGCTGACTCCTGAAATCCGATGCCTTGGAGCGAGGTTTCTCAGCAGGCTGGGGCTCCAAGAGGAGTTAGCTCAGGTTCAGCCAACTAAGAAATTCACCTTATTTCATGGAGCGGAGGTAGTACACAGCACCACAGAACCTGCTCTGAGAAAACAAATCTGAATGCAAGGTGAGTTGGCATACTGGTGGGAGGTGGGTGGGAATTCAAAAATTAATGTTGTTCCGAAATTAGCAATCCAGTCTTTCACGAGGCAGCGGAGAGAATTGTTCACTGGTGTGAATGAGAAGTGAGGCTTTAACGTTTGCTTAATATTAGATATTAAAGAAGAGAAAGATTGAAAGCATTTCAAAATATTGGAATCGCCTTCCTCAGGTGATCATTATAGCAAACTTGACTGAGAGCAAACAGACCTTTCTTGCTTCTTCAGTAGACAAACTGGTGGTGAGAATGAAATTAGCACTGCAAGTGTTAAAATATTGATAGCCATGGTGCCTTGTCCAGGCTTTGCCAATTAATAATTAATTTTACCTTGAAGGTAACTGTAAGAGTCAGACTTGTTCTTTTCACGCTTACACTAGATAAGCATGCTTGACGTTTGTCTCTCAATGGCTCTAGCAAATAACTCACATTTTTATGTGGTTAGTTGCTGGAGTTTGTGGGTTTGTAAAAATGGGGAAAAAGTTGTGAGCGGGGAGGGCAGTTGTTAGTCACCTCTGTGCTTCCCACGTGGTGTTGCCTCCCATACCCATCTTGTGGTGGCCCTGTGGCTGTGAAAATTCTCAAAGATCCACAGTCCAACATGGAAAGAATGATCTCCAGCCTCTGCGCACTGAAGTCTACCAGAAGCTTAAGATGGCGGCCGGCATCTCACATCAGAGCTCTGGTTTGGGTCCTGGCTACTCCACTTAGATCCAGTGGGAAGGCAGTGAACAATGGCCCTAGTCCCCGGGCCCTTGCCACCCACACGGGAGACTTCCCAGCTTCAGCTTCCGTTGCAGGCATTTGGGAGAGTGAACCGGTGGATGGATGATCTCACTTTCTGTCTCTGTCAGATAGCCTTGGGGTCACTATTTGAAAGGTGCAGTGACTGTGTTACTGCTGAAATAAGAACCCTTGAGTTTCCATGGCTTTTATCTGGTTGAGGTAGGCTTATCCTACACTTGTCCCAGGATCATGTGTGAATCCTATCCTTGTTCTGGAGGTTTTTCTAGGGATAGAAGAATTTACACCATCCAAGTGCTGACCTTGCTCTCACAGTTGACGGCAAGAGCACGGGAGGACATCACCAACTCTGTGAGGAAATAAAGATCAGTTTGTGTTGGTGCGATAAAGCTTTTTTTAGTTTCTGCATTATCCGTTTCCAGGAACTTTTGAAGACCCTTTACGTGTCCTGCTTGGCTTTCTGCTTCAGTGGTTACCCATTCAGAAACCCATGGGAATGTATTTCACATTGTTGTATTTTTGGATAATTGTGGCTAAAATATTCACTCAATAACTGTTAGCAAAATACTGGTCTCATAGGTGCCACACCCTGCCCTAAGATAGAAGCAGACTTAAAGCATGTTGATGTCACTCCAGACTGGCTATTAAAGAGCATTAACGAACTTCCCATTTTCTAAAATTTGGTGAGATATTTATCATCTTCAGACCTTAAGCCAAGATGTCTTCACTTTTATAAATTGATTGTTCCAATTAAGTGCTCAGCCTTAATTATTTTGAGTATGCAACGTTGAGTCTTTCAGTCATCTGTGACTCTAGGTTTTGGAAATGTTTTCATTTAAACAGTGGCTCACATACACCTACAGGAAAGTCTAATTTTTATGCTTGACTGTTGAAATGTTTACAAGCTTCTCCTACACCGGTACCTGGAACACATACTTGTAGAGTGGGGAGTGTGCCATAATCCCAGACTCCAGTGTCCAGTACCTTGGCCTCCTCTCTTGTTAGCTACCACTAGCTTGCTTTCTTCCTTTTTTTTTTTTTTTAAAGATGTATTTATTTGAATGTCAGAGTTACGCAGAGAGAGGAAGAGAAGCAGAGAGAGAGAGGTCTTCCATCCGCTGGTTCACTCCCCAGTTGGCTGCAACAGCAGAGCTGCGCTAATCCGAAACCAGGATCCAGGAGTTTCTTCTGGATCTCCCACATGGGTGCAGGGGTCCAAGAACCCTGGCCATCCTCTACTACCTTCCCAGGCCATAGCAGAGAGCTGGATCAGAAGTGGAGCAGCTGGGACTCGAACCGGAGCCCCTATGGGATGCCAACACTGCAGGTAGCGGCTTTACTTGCTTTGCCACAGCACTGGACCCATAGCCACTAGTTTTCTTGCTTTGTTTGATTTGCAGTGTGTCAGGTGCAACTTGATCTGCCTATGACTACTAGTTTTCAGAATATAAGACTTTTAAGTACTAACTATAATAAATACAAATTTAGGAATAGTAGTATTTTTACCACTGTTCCTGAATGTGAGGGTACTGATTAAGTTTTATAAACCATTATGTTTATTGATAGGATTTGTGTGGCTTATAATGTTTCTATCAATTCCTACACTATGGCTCTAGAAGCATAATCAGTAACACCTTTGCCAGCGAGTCAGCTACTGATGGTTTTCTGAAGTTACATGTGAGATTGATATGGCTGTGCCAGTAATTTAATTTCTATAATTTTAAGGTTCATAGACATTGCTACTTGTGAAATGGAAGTGAGCAATTAGTAATGGTGCTTAGATGGACTTATTTATACATTTATCTGTGGTCTTGAGATGGATTTTATTTGGCTCTTGATAGTTACTCATAAGAAAAAGAATATCTGAAAACAAAGATGGCCCAGTGCAGTATGGTAGACATCATTTTTCTCTATTAGGTAGAAAGTACACCTGTAGGTTATTTCTCTTGGTTACAGTAGGGTTCCCAGTGTAAGTTGATAAGAAATGCTATAATGTTTTATATTCAACCTTGCAAAACCCTGTGAATTATGCATAAGATAATATTCTTCAAAACATCACAGGTAGCGAAATGATTTGTTGTATATTCCAGACAACGATGAACATTTATTGTAACTGGCCATTTGAGTGCCCCACCCTCATTTCTCAATATCGCTTCCTCACACATAAGAAGTGAGAATGAACAGTACTGTAGTGTGGATGAAACTGTGTCAGAGATGAAACTGTCAGAGGACCTTACCTTTTGAGAATGGCAAGCGTAGCTCATTGACTAGGAACGGATATTTGCTAGTCTGTGACATTGACAGGCCTCGTGTTGACCAACTGTTTACCACTGTCTGTATCATGAACTAGGACTTTGACAAGCACGTCACCCACTCCCGTGGGCTTAGCATGCTACCATGACAGTGGCAGTGTGGAGAGAAGGGGGATCTGAGCAGTCTTATTTTCGAGGAGCATGGGGTTCAGCTAAAGAGAGGGGCTGTGGCTTCTTGCTTTGATGGGATATGCAGGGTGTGTGCATATTCCTGTAAGCCTGGTGCACTGTAGAGAGTTATGTGGGAAGGGAATAGCAGAAATGCACAGCACGCATTTAAAATGTCTTAGTAAAATGACACGATTTGCCGAAAGTCTCCTTACGGTAATTTAGCCAAGATAGGAGGTCAGTTGAATGTTCCCAGGCATGTAATTGTCTAATGCTATTTTCAAGACCCTTTCTGATAGGGTTAGCACAGTGCACCTTTTTCTTTCAATATCTAGTTGGTTAGAAATGCAGCCATTACTTTTTTTGGCTACTGTAAATACAGGTAATAGGTAATTTCTAATAATACACATTTTTTCCCATTTTTGTAGTTGAGGAAATTACTGAAAAATACTGTGTGTTACCTTAAAATTCACTCTAAACTGTACATTTGCTTAAAATCAAAGGAAAGTATAATCTGAGAAAGACAAGCACATCCAAGTTTGATTAGAGTGCAGTTGTAGCCTAGAGTTCTAGGAAGGAATTCAAAACAAGGAGAGACATGATCTCTAAGTTTCCACTATAAAAACTGAATAATAGGTTTTCAAATTTCACTGTGTTGATACTACCCAGAAACAATTAGAATAGAGAAGTTGGATCATATTATAGAAATGACTGTTTCAACTGGGAAGAGCCATGGTTTGTATGCTGGTGGATGAACCGGTCCTGGCAACAATTCAGGAGTGAAGTCCTGTGCCAGGTGACTGAGATTATAGTGGAGCAGAAAAACTCCTGTTTGCCTACGATGTATTTGTGTTTTGAGCTTTGTAATCAGTTTTGAGCACTTGTAATAAGTGCTATTACAAAAAAGTTGAATAGTTAAAAACTGACAAGTGGGGCCCGTGCTGTGGCATAGCAAGTAAAGCTGCCGCCTTCAGCGCCAGTATCACATTATAGGTGCTGCTTTGAGACCCGGTTGCTCCACTTCTGATCCAGCTCTCTGCTGTGGTCTGAGAAAGCAGTAGAAAATGATCCAAGTGCTTGGGCCCTGCACCCATGAGATAGACCAGGAAGAAGCTCCTGGCTCCTGCCTTCGGATTGGCCCAGCTCCAGCTGTTGTGACCATTTGGGGAGTGAACCAGTGGATGGAAGACTCTCTCTCCTTCTCTAACTCTGCCTTTTCAAATAAATAAATCTTAAAACAAAAACAGTAACAAAAAAACTCTAAGTTTGATATTACAGTAAGCTGAGATTCCTTATTGAAGGCAATTTTTAAAAACTTTGGTGTAGCCCAAGTGCTCAGCATGTGTATAGTCCACACTTGTATGGTAACAATCTAGGCCTTCACATGGACTCACTGAACAACTTCCAGACCTGCAGGCCCCACTCGTGTGCTCCTTATTTTGCCTTTTATACCATGTTACTCTTATACTTTTTCTGTTTTAATAGGCATAGACTTGCTATAGGATTACCAGGACCTGCAGTATTCGGTACAGTAACATACTGTACAAGTCTCTAGCCTAGAAGCAAAGGACGGGCCGTGTAGACTAGATGTGTGGGAGGTGGCGCCAGCTAGGTTCAAGGGCTCGGTGATGTTCTCACAACGATCAGATCACCTGACGATGGGGTTCCCAGAATGTGCCCCCATTAAGCACCTCATGGTTGTATGGACACATGAACCAAACTATGGGAAGATATTTTCTCTAACCTAAAATCCATTACTGCTAGTAAATGTTAAATATATTTTTGGAATAATGTTTGAAATACAATGGCATACATAAATAGTAAACCTTGTAAGCTGTATCTCTCATGTCTTCCCTGCGTGTTGACAACTGATATTGCTAGGACATACAAGAGGCCATGTTCCCAGCCTGGTCCCATCTCTAGTGGTCTTTGACCTTAGAATACTAAATTAAATTATTTAAATCTGTCTGTGCCTCAGGTCCCTTATATGAGTGAAAAGTACTATTTCTGTCTCCAAGATGCTATAAAGATTAAAGTATTTAATACAAGTACCTAATGTATAGATGTAAATGCTGTGCTAAGCTATGCTATATTAATAAGTCCTTAATCATAAAAACACAAGGTTTTTCCTAGTTATAAAGATTTTTTTCATTTAAAATATTTTAAAAACATAGATGTAAAAAAATAAGATTGCTTCTTATTCTCCATAATCACTATTAATATTTAGTTACAAATCATTCCTCTTTGAGAGAACTTCCACTTTGACTATGACCTTGTCTAAATAAGATAAGAGTCGGTGAACTCAAAAGGCTTCCATAGCCTTGGAAACTCATGACTGGAGCCTAGGGAGATTACTGATGCCATAAACAGGAGTGTCAATTCGTAAAATCAACAACAGGAGTCACTGTGCACTTACTCCTCATGTAGGATCTCTGTCCTTAATGTGCTGTACATTGTGATTTAATGCTATAACTAGTACTCAAACAGTATTTTTCACTTTGTGTTTCTATGTGAGTGCAAACTGTTGAAACCTTTACTTAATGTATACTAAACTGATCTTCTGTATATATAGAAAATTGAAAATGAATCTTGATATGAATGGAAGAGGAGAGGGAGCGGGAAAGGGGAGGGTTGCAGGTGGGAGGGAAGTTATGGGGGGGAAGCCATTGTAATCCATAAGCTGTACTTTGGAAATCTATATTCATTAAATAAAAGTTAAAAAAAACCCAAATCATTCCTCTTTGTCACCTCTACTTTCTTAGTGCTATTTGCATAGCACATGCTTCCTTATCATTTGATTCATTAAGTGCTACTCCATGAAGTGTCTCTAACGAACCATGTATCACTGTACTTTAACTTTGATTCAGTTTGAGAGGCTTTTTCAAAAACATAGTCTAGGGGCCAGTGCAGTGGCGCAGTTAATCCTCCGCCTGCGGTGCCGGCATCCCATATGGGTGCCGGTTCTAGTCCCGGCTGCTCCTCTTCAAATCTAGCTCTCTGCCATGGTCTGGGAAAGCAGTAGAAGATGGTTCAAGTACTTAGGCCCCTGCACCCGCATAGGAGACCTGGAGGAAGCTCCTGGCTCCTGGCTTCGGATTGGTGCAGCTCTAGCCATTGCGGCCATTTGGGGAGTGAACTAATGGAAGGAAGATCTTTCTCTCTGTCTCTCCCTCTCACTGTCTGTAACTCTACCTCTCAAATAAATAAATCTTTTAAAAAAACATAGTCTAAATCATGTATATTTATTGTGGTAATTGAGACTTAAAATATTTTTAGCATCTTTTTCTGTTTACCTCTTTTTCTTTCCTTTCCTGCTTAAAACTGAACGACTTGTTTTCCACGTTTTGTCTACTTTACTGAATTTGAAGTTTGCATTTGAGTATTTTTAATATTTAAATTGTCAGGCATTAAGACAGACAAGAAACTTGGAACCTAAACATCTGCTACTCATTTTAGTTGTGAAGAATTTCATCATGGGGCTGGCACTGTGGTGTACTTGGTTGAGCCACCAAATGCAAACATCCCATGTATGTGCAGGTTCGAGTCCTGGCTGTTACACTTCTGGCCCAGCTCCCTGTTAGTGCCCCTGGGAAAGCAGCAGAAGATGGCCCAAGTGCTTGGGCCACTGCCCCCATGTGGGGGACAGAAAAGAAGCTCCTGGCTTCTGCATGGCCCGGTCCTGGTTATTGCAGCCATTTGTGGAGTGAACCAGCAGATGGAAGACCCGCTTCTCTCTGTAATGCTGACTTTGAAATAAATGATTAAATCTTAACTGATTTTCTTTAGGTTTTCAAATAAAAAAAAAAACACTTGACCAATTCCTTTCTATGAGTTCTTGTATCCCATTCCTTCCTGTGGAATTTACTTTTCGTCTGGTTGATCACAATCTTCAGTAGTTCTGGAGGAGGATTTATGCTTAGCAAGCTCTTCTTAGGTCTTTGAAATCCTCTTCTTTGTTGTTTAAACTCTTGAATGAATGTCTAGTTGGATGTGAAAGTCTAGGTTATATTCTTCGGTACTTTGAAGTTATTGTGGTCTTTGTGTATCTGTTATTGCTGTTGATAAAACTCCAATTTGTGCTTTTTTTTTTTTTTTTTGAAGACGGTTCATCCTTTCCTGTGGCTACCACAGTTTCCCCCTTTATCTGGTGTTGGTAGTTTGACTACAGTGTCTTAGTTGTGGCTTTGTCTTTGCTTAGTGTGGCAGTTGGTAAGCTTTTTCATCCCAGGATTTATAACTTGCTTCAGTTCCGGAGAATTTTCATACAATGCTTCATTCTCTGTAGCCTCTTTTTCTCAGGTGACTATTTATTATATGTTAGAGATTTTTATTCTCTGCTCTCCATCCAAATTGCTCTTTGATATTTTCACTTCCTGTGATATATCTAGATGATAGCTTTAGATCTGTCTTCTAGTTTATTAAATTTCCTTCCTCTGTGTCTTGCCTATTCTTTAATATATGATTGCTTTATTTTTCAGAGACAGTTCTTTGATCCCAGAGTTCTTTACAAATTTTCTATTTGTTGTAATATCCTGTTACTACCATGTGAAATCTATTAATTTTTGTCCACATTTATTTTAAGGTTTTTGTTAGATTCTTTTATCTAAAGTTATTTGGGTGTCACCTTTTGTTGTATTTATTGCATTGGATTTTTTTCACTTTTCATTTGGGTTCATCAGTAATTATATAGGAACAGGTTATGTGCTGAGTTCTGGGAGCATCTTCATAGTTCAGTTTGCTGCTTGACACTGCCATGGACAAAGGGACTCCATGGGTTTGGCTCAGTTTCTACATTAATTTCTGGATGTGAAGTTTCTTCACGGTTCTAACAATTGTGCCTGCATTGTCCTGCATGCTTTGCAAGGCAGAGTTCCAAATGGTCAGCATGGCCTCCGCTTCCTGCCCAAGCCTTGTCTTGAGGCTGGGAGAAGAATCATTTCTGGTGCGGTTAACACCTTGTCTTCCTTCAGGGAAGGATCCAGGACTGCAAACAACCAGCCCAGAACTCTTCATCTTGTCATTTGCATCAGTGCTAGAAGTCTGGCTCTATTGCTTCCCCTGAGGGCCCAGTGGCTTACTTTGATGGCCCCTATTAATGTGTTTTTCTGATTTCCAAGTCCAGATATGAACTTGGAAAATATTCTTGAATTTTGATATAGAATTTCTAGATGTGTTTGAAATGGGAAGAGGTTCTTCATATTTGAGCTTAATCTGCTCTCTTGGCTAGAAAGGCTTACTAATTTCTGTTGTATTAGTTTCTTTTTATAAAATTGGGATTCTACCATGTATTACTTTTTAATTCTGAGAATTTATTATGATCTTAAGCCATCATTGAAGAGTTTTCTAAACCATAATTTCTTTGAATAGTACTTACCCAGAAGGAGGATGTATAATTTTTTTTTATTTTTTTATTTTTTTTATTTTTTTATTTTTGACAGGCAGAGTGGACAGTGAGAGAGAGAGACAGAGCGAGAAAGGTCTTCCTTTGCCGTTGGTTCACCCTCCAATGGCCGCCGCTGCAGCCGGCGCACCGCGCTGATCCGATGGCAGGAGCCAGGAGCCAGGTGCTTTTCCTGGTCTCCCATGGGGTGCAGGGCCCAAGCACCTGGGCCATCCTCCACTGCACTCCCTGGCCATAGCAGAGAGCTGGCCTGGAAGAGGGGCAACCGGGACAGAATCCAGCGCCCCAACCGGGACTAGAACCCGGTGTGCCGGCGCCGCAAGGTGGAGGATTAGCCTATTGAGCCATGGCGCCGGCCAGGAGGATGTATAATTAAGCAACCTCTGTTGTTGCATATTAAGTTACGACCATTTTATTTTGCAGATATAAGTCAAGTTGCTGTGAACATCTTTAGTTTCATACCTTTGTATCTCTGCTAGGTAGGGTTACATTCTCACAGGTGGGAGAATTGTTATTAAAATCTCGTCCTGCTATATAACTCGAAGGAGTGAAACAGTAGTAGTGAAATACACAGGGGATGTGTCAGGGTGATTCTGAACTGTAAGACAGCAGGTTCGGATGGCAAGAGGATAAAAGTGCAGTGAGATTAGAACTCCATGCTCTTAGAAACTTGTCACCTGTTCATTCCGTTCATTCAGACAACAAGTTTAGAGATAGGATGCTGAGTATTATAACTCAGTAGAACAAGTATTGTAACCCAGTATAATCTGAGGGTCACAGAGACAAAGAAGATACAGTTTTTGTTCTCAGAAGACTAAACTCAGAATGAAGAGAAATAGAACTACAAGGAATTCTGAAAAAAGGCAGACCTGAAAGGTGTGTACTAGAGGTGATAAGGAAGTGCTGGTAGACCTCGCAGAATGGTCTACACATTCCAACTGGAGAAGAGGCTATTTCAGCCTAAAAATTTATGACCCTAAAATGACAAAAAAGCCTAAGAAACAAGTGAACACATGGTTATTGGGTGGCTGGTTGCCTGAGCAAGTGACTCTGTGAGTTTGGTGTTCTCAGGAAGCATTTCCTTGCGTGTGTAAGCTGTGTCTGGACAGGGCTCCATGCCAGTCCACGTGGTTTGTCACTGCATCTGCAGCCAGAGCAACACTGCCATGTTCTTTAGCTTCATAAAAATCCACACCCTGTAGTCATTCCCTACTTCCTCTCAGTAGAAAATTCTGTGGGGCCATTTTCCCAGCTTTCTCCTACGTGGGACCATGAGATTCAGAGGAAGCTAGCCCATCTGGTTCATCCAAGTTGATCTCAGAGCGTTCTCCTTTGTAATGACTAACACAGGCAGAGGTGGGTGATAAGGTTTTGGCAAGAGGAACATCCTGGTAGGATCGTCATGAAAAGGATGCCTGCACCAGCAGAAGCAGGAAAAGCTAAGAGGTGGTTCTTTGTCCGTTGTTGGGTCTGGATATCGTACTGGGGACTGTTGCTGTCATTTGCCATCAGCCTCTGAGTGACGACAGCACACAGGAGAAGGCAATGTGCAAGGAGGGAGAGAAGGGACCAGGATGTTGTGATGTGTGCCCCAGTGCTGGGATAAGTGTCCACGTGGCTTGAACTGTGGTTTTGATCACCTGAAGCCCCAGTCTTGCTGGCTGATGAAGGAAGTGAGGTGAGGAGGTGCCCGTTTACATTGAAACGCCAGTGCTACTTGGGAACAATCCTCGCAGTCTGCTAAACTGTCTCAGGCAGGGGCGCAGACAGTGGGCTCCTTGGCTTTGACTGCTTTTCTGGGTGTTGCCTTTGAGTTAACTGGAATCACTGGATGTTTTGTATTATCATAACACATGTCTCTTTCTTACTCTTCTTTCACAGCTGATTTTTGAAAGGCCGATAAACTAAGAATTATAGATACTACACGATACTGATCCATGTATTTCCTATTCAATTCCTTAACCACGAGAATTAGAAGAAAAAATGTACATTCAAAACTAATTTTGGACAAATACCATGAAAACTGAAGCTTTCCAGTTTGCAAATGTGAAATGAGAGCCTTGATTCATGGCTGGCTTTGTGCATTTTTTGCTTTGTACCTGAATTCACTGTGCCATGACCACATTTTGTCAGCTATGTAGAAACTTTTTTTTTTTCCTGGAGTAATTTTTTTTAAACTTTTATTTAATGAATATAAATTTCCAAAGTACAGCTTATGGATTACAATGGCTTCCCCCCCATAACTTCCCTCCCACCTGTAACCCTCCCTTTCCCGCTCCCTCTCCCCTTCCATTCACATCAAGATTCACTTTCATTTCTCTTATATACAGAAGATCAGTTTAGTATTTATTAAATAAAGATTTCAACAGTTTGCACCCACATAGAAACACAAAGTGAAAAATACTGTTTGAGTACTAGTTATAGCTTTAAATCTCAATGTACAGCACATTAAGGACAGAGATCCTACATGAGGAGTAAGTGTACAGTGACTCTTGTTGTTGACTTAACAATTTGACACTCTTGTTTATGGCATCAGTAATCTCCCTAGGCTCCAGTCATGAGTTTCCAAGGCTATGGAAGCCTTTTGAGTTCACCGACTCTTATATTTAGACAAGGTTGTAGTCAAAGTGGAAGTTCTCTCCTCCCTTCAGAGAAAGGTACCTCCTTCTTTGATGACCCGTTCTTTCCACTGGGATCTCACTCCTGGAGATCTTTCATTTAGGTCATTTTTTTTTTTTGACAGAGTGTCTTGGCTTTCCATGCCTGAAATGCTCTCATGGGCATTTTCTGATTCATGTTAAGTACTTGAGAATTTAAGGATTTTGTTTGTTTGCTTAAGCAGCTTGCTTTGCAATTTCTAGCTTCTTAACCTAAATAAGAAAGGGATCGTTTATTCAAAGTTGAGAGAAGGAAGTCTAACCTGGTGGTAGACTTGGATGTGTTGTTTCCAGTGTGTTAAGATTGGTAGATAATATTCTTGAGCATGCATGTTTTAAAATACTCATGTAAGAAAGTTGCACTAGTTAACTGAAGAGGTTAATATGGCCATTTTCATAACCCCTGAAATAACTCAGCATTGCTTGATATCAGAGACCACTCCTTTTTTGAAATGATTGCTTACGTCACTTCACATATCACCTAGCAATCATTTGGTCACCTTTCCTTCTCCCTGTGTTGTGTGGACTGTCGTTTTTTTTTCCCTTTTATTTAAGGAATACAAACTTAATAAATTTCATAATTACAAATTAGGAACATGGTGATTCTTCCCACTGTACCTAGCCTCCCACCTGCTCTATTACCCCTCTTCCTCCTCCCTCTCCTATTCACCTTATTTTTTACTAAGATCTATTTTCAATTAACTTTATACACAAATGATTAAACTGTTGAGTTAGGAGTTCAACAAATAGTATGAAAAAAACTGTTCCTGAACAGTCGAGACGAGGGCTGTTCAAGGTCATTGCTTCTCAAAGTGTCAGTTTCACTTCTATAGACTGCCTTTTCGGTGCTCTCACAGTAGGGACTGGGTTTTATTTTTCCAAGGCTGCTCCATCCTTAGATTTGGTGACAGCTTCCCCCAGCCATCTTCTTCCTCCACATTGTGCAGTGCCTGGTGCATCTACACACTTGACTGTATTAGATTCCAGGAAGTATTTCTTTGCTCATTTTGATCATTTCACTTTACAAGAGATCAAATTAGGGGTTGATGCTTCCCCCAGCCATCTTCTTCCTCCACATTGTGCAGTGCCTGGTGCATCTACACACTTGACTGTATTAGATTCCAGGAAGTATTTCTTTGCTCATTTTGATCATTTCACTTTACAAGAGATCAAATTAGGGGTTGATGTCAAGTTTTCCAGCTTCTCTAATGCATAAGATTAATAGACAGTAATTGTGGAAACTGAGACACTGTGAAGACAATAGCGACTGTGTGATGTTTGCCTTTTCTTCCAGTCTTCCCTGCATCTGTGCCTACAGTCATTCCTTGGGGTGTAGGGGGAAGGCTTCCAGCTCCTCCCTTCTTGGTGACCACATTCTGAGGGTATTCCACTCCCTTGTCTCAAACCACTAGTATTTGCATGTAACATACACACATCGTCCATTGCACTTGAAATCATTTCTAGGTTATATACAATACCTTAGAGTGAGTGCTAAGTGCTATGTAAATAGTTGTTAGACTGTATTTCTGTTTTTTTTTTTTTTTTTTTTTCATTCCCTCTGAGTTGCTGAGTACAGACAGGTTTTTTTTTTTCCCCTCTCAACATTTTCCATCCACAGTTGGTTGAATCCATGGAGGTGGAGCGTGAGGATGCAGAGGGCCAACTGTGTTAGTTACTTAAATGACATCCGAATCCTGCTTTCTTTGTTCATGAATGGTGTTTCTGTGCTTTTAAAAAGTTCTAATAAACACTTAAATTTGTGGACTCTTGCACCTCATAAAAGTACTGTGGAATATTACACCATTGTTGTGAGGCATATCGTTTCTCATCTGCTTTTGTAAATGATGCCTGATACAATGCTACAGTTTCCTGCCATATTACGTATCAGTTGTGCAAAGATTTATTTGTTCAGGGTAAATTCCTCTAAAAAGTACCAGGTCCAAGGTACAGACATCTTCAAGGCTAATGTTTTATTTTTACATTAAATACATCTATAAAGGTGCCTATGATAATAGAAAAAGAGAAACAGTAGCCATTTGGTTGTGGTTGGTGCCTCAGTATTAAGAATTTGAGAATTTAGATGACAATACAAACAAAGGCTAAGGTAGACTTACCAGCGCAGGCGGGTGAAAGAACCAGGCCACTATGCTACTGAAGGAGATACCACGTTCTGAGTTTTGGTTCCTTGGGGATTCCGCCATCCAGGACCTGTAGTAGCCCTGGTCCTTGCTGGGTTTACATGTCTGGAGTTTCATTTGCATCTGACCTCTGCCTAAGGAGAAAGTGAACAGCAACAGCAAGTGCCCAGGAATAAACTCAAGACCCAACACCTGTTTCCCGTCTGACAAGTTGAGCCCGGGTTCTGGACAGAGAAATACAGCCTGAGCTTCTGCTCTCAATGTTGCAGTAACAAAGCTTTTTGAGGATCACACATGTAGAAAGTCTCGATACGTTGGCAATGTCATTTTGTTTCAGAGAAAGGATAATCTGTGGAAGGGGAACTGTTAAACCGAATATTTATATATTTAAAAAATTGGACTTGTTTACCCAGAGGCAGAAATTATTTGGGACTTAGAAAAAAAATCACAGATAATTTGAAATGCATACATTATTATTCAATTTAAAATCAAATCTTTTTTTAATCTAGATCGTATCAGTCTAATTCTAAGAGAAACATCTATGGGATTTGAATGGATATTTTTCTAATGTAAAGAAACTGCTTTTTTCTTTACCTTTTTTTCTTTCTCTTTTTTTTAACAAATCGGCTTTTCACAGTGGTAGACTTGCAGCTGTTAACTAATCCCATAACGAGCAGCATTTACCCACACATTTTCCAAATTAAATATGGGTATATACAGGTCTGGCTTAAGATCCTATAATACAGACACTTTTCCTGCTAAGGGAAAAAAAAAATTAAGACAAAAATCGTCTGCAGGATTATAAGCACTTTGGGAGAAGAAAAAGGGTGTGTGACCCACGGGATAGGCACTGGGAGGGCAGGGAGGGGTGGCAGGCGTGGTCGCAGAGTAACTCAGGGGTCTGCTCATTGTTTGCATCTGAGCAATTATTCTTGGATGGCGAACTCTGATCTTCGCTACAAGACGTTAAAAATTGTGTGGTTTGGTTTGTTTGTTTTCAGAAATATTATGTACTTTGTTTCTCCTTTCCTGGAGCTTGCTTTTTCAAAGAGGCAGAACATTTTGAGCCTTCAGTTTAATTTAGGTTCAGTTCAGTACAGTTGAAGAAATGAACCCTGCGCTGGGCTCAGATCTGGACTGCGGGCAAGGTGGGTTGTAGACTCTGCCTAAAGCCAGTGAGTTTTTTGAGAATCCCATTAAGTTTTATTCAGGAGTCCCTCACCAGCCACATGGATTGTTTCCATGGATACAATTAATGGGGAAAGCAATTTATAAGACTGATGTAAAAAAATGAGCACTCGGTCAGCACCCCTGCTGGCCACGTTGAAGGACTGGAGGAAGTCGCCGCTTGTGGATTTGGCAGAGCTCTGGGGTGTACAGGAGGCAAAACAATGAAAGCAGAAGTCGCAAGTGTCTAAGTGTAAGGCATCAGCCTTGAAGACTGCTAGGAATTGGGAAATGCCACTAAATGGTGACATCTTGTCGCATGCTTTCTCTTACAGCATCCACTCCATGACAACCTTAGCAAAAAAAAAAAAAAAAATCTCCTTAAAGAAAAAAGAGCCCTGTCTTGTGCTGGAACAGGTGATACAGTATTTGGTACAAGACAAGTAGACCCCAGATAGTGAGAATCTTGGTGAGGTTAACTCTCAAACTCTTGAATGTCACTCACTTCCACCACAGCATTTAAATCATAGGTAGTTACGATCCAACCACTAACATTTCCCTTGATTGGAATTTTATTTATTTTGCAAAACACACGCAATGAAGTGAAATCAGTCTCAGCTCAGCTCATTTTCCAAAATATTGAAGCGGAAATCAAAGAACCACAAGGCAATTTGCTAAGTATTTAAGAAGGCTTTCATTCTGCCAGCCCAAGCCCACGCCCAGAGTAGTCATCTGGAAAGTGTTCTGGAAAAATTCAGGACCTTGCTATATGCTGATCACAGGGCATTTGCATGGCTGTTAATTCTGTTCTTGTGCCGCCTCTAAGCATGGTGAAGAAATGATACTGGAGCAACTGTGTGTTCAGTTTCATGTCGCCGTGCAGCTCGCGACAAGAACGTGTTGCCTGTTTCCTGTCACTGGAAGGGTTATGGGACAAACCAATACGAAAAAAAGTCCAGTATGAACAAGGTTATTTTAGGGTGAGCTAATGGAGTTTAATTGCGTATGAGCAAATCCATGTGAGAAGCCGTTTGTTTATATTTGCAGCCGCACAGCTGTTGCCGTGGCTTTCCCCTGCAGGAGGGCTGCTCGGAGGCAGCTTTCCCTGCAGAGGGCAGTCTGCCTCCACAGAATACACCTGTCCCCACAGCGTTTACATGGGGAGAACAACTACGTGCAATTATTTTGTAAGCTATGAATGTAAATAATTATTTTTCTTTGGGATGAGGCTACGGGAAGAAAAATCTCCTCTATTAGAAAATTACTGATTTTGTGCAGTTCTGCGTGTGTGTTTTGCTGCCCCCCCCACCCTCCCCATGCATTGTCTCCTAGGCCAGTTTTTAAAGATTGAAGACATTTTTGAATAAGCATTGAGTGAGAGATAACAAATCAGTTCCTACGTGGAGAGGGCAGTGGTCATCAGGAGGATAAGAGGGACATCAGGCTGGGTTGTGGATTAAAAATGCATTAAGAATTGAACAGCCTAGGCATTGCACCACCAATGGTGGCGAAAGGAAGGCATTGCACCTGAGCTTTTTTTTTTTTAAATGCAGAAATTAATTTCAGTTTGAAGAGGTTTCTATCTGCAGCTGGAGATACTTTATCCGAAAAGGGCGAGGAGATAGGTATTTCTTTCCGTCATATTTCTCTCCCGTTTGATGTATGTTTCTGTCTGGGAGAGGAATGGATTAAATAGAGGCAAGTGGTCCAGATGAGAACGGAGACCTTTCAGGAGGAGGCGCTGAAATGCGTGTAACTGATGCACTGATAACACACGACAACAGAATTCCCAAACAGTTAAATCGTGGAGCTCCCGGACTTTAAAGGACATGGCCCACTTGCAGCTGAGCCCAGGGAAAGTGCCCAGGGATACCGTGGAGGCTTATTCTAAGGGTATGTGAGTATGTGTGGGGCGAACATTTCAGTGAATCAGTAAAGCTTCCAAGGGAAAAGCAAACTACTTTCCTAGTGTGGACATTCATATACCTGGGGGGAAAATAATTTTTGGTTATTGAAACACATAAAAAGAAAGGCGGAAAACACTCCTTGAAAACACAGTTGCTAGTGCGGGAGGGAACGCTCGGAAACTCGCATCTTAGGAACGCGAGCGGAACCTGCCTCGTGCCGGTTCTCACGTCACCATTGCAAGTGCAGAGATACCTTCGAGAATTTCCCTCACGCTGTCTGCCTCTTCGCCTGCAAGCGTTTCCCAGTCCCTTTGCTAAAGCAGCTTGAAAATGGGATTTTTGTGGGCACGTGATTTTTTTGAGGGGCCATTTGTTGATTCACTTCTCCCTACGTGGGTTTTTCTTAATGTGTATTCATTTTGGAGCAAGATAATGTAAGCCCAGAATTTAGTGTCTTGAAAATGAAGTGTGTGATTGACAGTGGCTGAGGTGGCGCCAGGTGGAGCAGGAGCCTCAAGATGGCGGGACAGTTACGTGCGGGAGCAGCGTGGACAGTTTCCTCCACGCCCCGTGTGGAATTCATTCAGCTGCTGTGGGACAATGAGATCTATCTCATTATCCTGATCTGGAACAGTTTTGAAAATACAACTGATAAGCCTTACAAAATTTAAGACGTAGATAGACTGAGAGCTGCCTGTGTGTTGTCCAGGTCTTTATCACTGTCATGAGTTTTCATATTGGCAAGTTGATTTTCGTCTAGTGACCCCATCTCTATTATATTGACATTGTTCATGCCGTCAAGACCGTTAGGGTCCATCACTCAGAAGGCATTGTGTTTTGTCAAGTGCATTGTGAGCAAACACCCTATTCCGTGTTAACGTTGTTACGGTTTTATCTCAGTTGCCAAAGCTCGCCTGTGGCCGTGTTGTGGAATCAGAGGAAGGTATTTACCTCTCTCAAACCACTTTATCTTTGAGGGGTGTTTTTGCCTGGTCAGTCATGAACAGTAGGGCATTGCTTTTATTCTATAATTTAAATTTTTAAAAATATCTGTCATGTCTCTTTGTTTTAAATGAGCACTACCTACAATTCCTTGAAAAGTTAGACATGATAACACATTGGCAATATATTCTTAAACCTTCCAGATATTTAGAGAATTATGAGGTTTGGTAGATTGATTAATTTTCTCCAAAACTGGGGCATGATAACACATTGGCAATATATTCTTAAACCTTCCAGATATTTAAATAATTATGAGGTTTGGTAGATTGATTAATTTTCTCCAAAACTGGGGGACTTGGCATTTGTAAAGTTGGTGTGTTTGTGTCATCAGTATTGACTGATAGAAATCTGTACTTGCACTCTGTAAATGGGTGTATGTGTGTATAAACACGAAATGCTTTTCTATGAAAACATACCCAGCTTCTAAAATCAGTGTACCTAATCAACTATATGCTAATTAGTCCCCTTGCCAAAAATCTGTTGAACTTTAGGGTCTATCAGCTTAATTTTGCATGCCACCAAGTCTGTACTACTGGCTTTGCCTGTTTGCTTCTGATACTTGGAGAACAATATGTATGGAGCAAAACGGAAGATAGCGTTTATATGGCTTGAAAATTTAAATAGTGTTCCAAGTTGGTGTTTGTATGTGCTAAGAAATGATCTGAACAAGTTGATTTTCAAAAGAATTGTCATAAAATTTTAAGCAGGTCTTGAAGTTAAGAGAAGGTCAACTAAATATTTTCTGTCATCTCATGGAAATTCTCTGTAAATAACTGTGCTATTTGATGGGAAAAACAGAAGCATTCAGGCTCTGGGTCACCCCTGTGTCTTGAGGCTCCATTGCCATGTTGTGTGTTTTTTTAAATTTTTTTTTATTTTTCCACCGTCTGCAGCCATGTGCAAAAAAGAAACCGCACCGTGGTAACTGACATTTCAACCGTCCTGTATGTTTGTGGCTGCCAGGCTCTTCATTCTGCTGGAGTTTATAATATTTGCGTTTGCTCTTGTTACACGCAAGAAATTCCTTGGAATGCCTACTCACTTTCTCCTCTTTCATTTGCAGATAAAAGGCAAATGCAGATTTAAAAAAAAATAAATAAATACGATCTGGTTAGGACCATTCATCACACACCCCATCTGCTGGGTCTTTGTTTCTGTGTCACGCTGTGTGCATTACATTACGTTTCTGAACCTGTTGTGAGGGTTTAAGCATTTTTTTCTTTTGTAGTTTATTAAAATAAAAATATTTTCAGTCACAGAAATCCCATTGGATCTTGAGGAAATCTTGCCCCACAGGCCTTGGCAGGACAAGAGCGGATTGTCTGGGGCCTAATTCTGAGCATTGTTTTTTAAGAGGAAATCAAAAGTCTAATTGTTAAAACCCGGTGTGTCCTATCATGTCTGGAAAGGAGAATGAAACTGCTGGTGGCAAAGCAACAGGGGATAGAGAGAGACTGGACTCATTGCAAGCTCTCTGGAAGCGGGGGTTTGTTGTCCCATACGAAGGGTGGGTCTGTTTCCCAGTGCGCCCAGCAGGGAGGTCACCACCCAGCCCGGGAGCCTCATGTCCGGTGCCCTTGGGTCCTCGGCTTCTGCCTTCCTCGTGGTTGGGGTCAGACTCCTCCCTCAAAGCCCCAGTTTGCAGATGGTGGCGCCCATGCTTAGCAGCCCGAGTGTAACCACCTGGCAGCTCCGGCACTTCCTAGGACAAACACTATGCCCCGATCCAGGGCCTTGGGCTCTGCCAAATGCCTGCTTCTGCCGCATTCATAACGGAACCCATCTTGCTGTTTAACCTGTGCTTTCCGTTTGAATTCGGGGGAGGAAGGGCTCAACGCTGGCATTTGCTATGAACTAATCCCACGCGCTGGATCTCACAGCTGAACAGGGTGTCTGGGTTGGGAGCTCCCCCCTCCTGTGCCATTCTCAGGCCATCCCCAGGGCGCTGTGTTCGACTGGAGCTCGGAGGCAGCTCTGCCTTTGGCCCGATGACACCCAGCCGCTCTGTGTGTTGTAGGGTACCGGTGTAGGGCAAAAGACTGCCTGCAAACACTGGGTGCTCTGGTTTTCATTGGGAGGCAACAGAAATCGATTACAACCGAGAACACGTGGCGTGCATCCTGCCAGCGCCTCCTGGCGTGCCTCGGTGGACAAGTGGTTAAAACCCAAAGGCACTGGAGTGTGAAGGCAGTTCTTCTGGCTGTCAGAGAGTTTGACCAGTGTCAGGCCATCCTGCGAGAGCAGCATACCTTCATTGCATCATAAATAAAACAGACAAATGACTTCCCCCCCCCACCTAGGATGGAATAGGCACCCAGAGCGAGGAAGAGGCGGGGCATGAGGATTAGGGGGGAGGGGCTATTTGGAGGGTGCATGTGTGGGGGCTGAAGAATTAGAGGGGAAAGGGAAGGAAAGGAGATCCTTGCAGCCCCTCTCTGAATCTCGGCACGGCATCCGAGAACAATGAGAAAACCAGACAATTACCTGGAGTCCTGCTCTCTTATCCAGACGTAGAAAATATATTCTTGCACTACGGCTGCCTTCCCTCCCCTCCCCTCCCCTCCCCCAGCTCTCTCCTTCAGTTCCTTCCAGGAAAGCCCAGCAGCTGGAACAAAGGGAGCCGGTTTCTGCCCACGGCTGGGGCCTTCCACGTGTGCAGAACATTTTCTGTTCTTTTTTTAGAAATGCATCGTCCTTACGATCATAGGTAACCTCTGAAAGCCGTAGCAGTGACAGATGAGCAGGAAGGTATTTTAGAGCCCTGAACTCTTCCCCGGAACCCCCAAGAATGCAGGGGCAGGGCCCCTAAGTCACCCAGCCTGCATGCAGCAGGCCAGGCCTTCCCTGCAGCCTGGGGGACTTCTAGTCTGGGCTCCTCCAGGGTTTTCCCCGGGAGGTGGTTCCCGCCCTTCTTGTCCCCTCCCTGCCCCAACCTTAAGACAAACTGGTGGCATTGGTGATGTCACAGGTTTTGCCAGAGGACAGAGAGCAGTTCTACCCTTCCTGGCCACGGCCAGGTTAGATATGGAAAGGAAGGGGAGACCCACCTGACCACTTCCCTCCCAGGCTTACCGCTGGAGCGTGGGCGTCCTGTGACGTGCGGAACAAGAGCAGGGACTGACAGATCAGCCGCAGAATGACACTTCAGTGAGTGTGTGTGAGTCTCTGCCATGTGGATTCCTGGATGGCAACAGCTGATCCCTCCATACATACAAGGGGTCTCCAAAAAGTTCATGAAAAGCCAGGCGTGCATTTCTTTTTTTCTTTTGTATCAGAATAAACTTGTCTTTGAATTCCATTGTCCATGAACTTTTAAAAAAATGATTTTTTTGGAAAGGCAGAGTGACAGAATCTTGTATTGCATTGGTTCACTTCCCAAATGGCTGCAAAAGCTGGGGCTATTCCAGGGCAATGTTGGGAACTAGGATCTCCATGTGGTTCTGCCCCATGGCAGGCAGGAGCTCAAGCACTTGGACCGTGATCATCTGCTTTCCCAGGCACGTTAGCAGGGATCTGGGTTGGAAGCTGAGAAGCCTTGAACCAGTGCTCTGGTGTGGGGTGCTGGTGTAGCAGGCAGTGGTGAATGCCAGCCCCTCCCGTGAGCTCTCTAAGGTCACCTTGGATGTATACATGAGGTCCTTCACCCCCTTTGTCCACCATCAGCAGACTTTGTATTATCTTGAACGGCAATGGCGTCTAATGCACCATCCATACTTCTTGTCATGACCTGTGCCTCGTAAAGTGAGACACTACCTGAGGTTGGGGTGCGGTTGGCAGCCGCTCACCGAAGCTCCTCCCCGTGCCCTTCACACTGGCGGTAGAACTGTAAAGAGTGGCTTCTGGGGGCCTGCCCATGGCAAGGCTGCCTCGGGAAGTCCCTGAAAGGTACTGGAGTGTCGTCTTGGAAAAGCAATGCGCCAGATCTGCAAGGCTAGCCGTTTGCTGAGACCACCTTCCCACGGCAGCCAGAGGACACTTGCTGGCATTCCCTGGCCTGCTTAAGCTTTCCCTCTGAGCAGAGCAGATCGACTGGAAGGACCGCTGTTTCCAGTGGCTGGGAGGTGTGTGCTGTGTGTGGGTGCCAAGTGCTTCGACACCGGCTGTGCCTTGCAGTGTGATGTGCATCTCATATCATGCCATTCCCACTGCGTGCTCACAGCTTGAGAGAGAGTTACGAATGGCTCAACTCTGGGTTATGCTTTTCTCCATCATCCTGCAAGAGGTTTGGAGTTGGAGCCCGGTTCGTGTTCCAGTTTTGCCTCTTGCCTTGTATGAGGTTGGGGGAACTGATGTCTCTTACTGAAGCTCAGCTTCAACTTCCTTAATCATTTTGGCAAAAAAAAAAAAAAAATTTCTTGAGTCTGAAGTTTAAAAAGTACGAATCGATTGTGTCACTTGGTGGACTATGCGATGCCTAACGGCATGCATTCTGATTGCTCCAGGATGCACAGTTGGCCTCCACATTCATGGGTCCCACATTCAGGGGTTCAGCCAACCGTGGATCAAAAACTGTGCTTGTACTGGGACATACACAGGCTTTTTTGGGTCACTAATTCCAAAACAATGCAAGGAATATTTACACAGTACTAGGTGTTCTAATTAGTCTATAAATGACTTAAAGTAAATGGCAGGGTGTGTGGATGTTAGTAAGTGGATACTGCAGCATTTTATACAGCAAAGGTTATGGTATCCATGGGGGGGTGCTGGAGCTAAATCCCCACAGATACCCATGGAAGGCTGTACCCATCAGTATTTGTGGACTGGTGGTGAAGTAAAGTAGCCAAAAGCCTACACAAAGCATCAGTTTCCTTGAGGGATTTGGGTTTTTTAGAACAAACTGGTTTTTTAAAGAAATATTTTATTTATTTGAGAGGTAGAGTTACAGTGAGAGGAAGAGATAGAGAGAAAGGTCTTTGTTGGTTCACTCCCCAGATAGCCACAATGGCTAGAGCTGTGCTGATCCGGAGCCAGGAGCTAAGGAGCTTCCTCCTGTTCTCCCAAATGGGTTCAGGGGCCCAAGGACTTGGGCCATCTCCTACTGCTTTCCCAGGCCATAGCAGAGAGCTGGATTGGAAGAGGGGCAGCCAGGACTAGAACTGGCGCCCATAAGGGATGCCTGCACTGCAGGTGGAGGATTAGCCTACTGCGCCATGGTGTCGGCCCCCGAATGTCTTGTTTTCAAGAAGTCTACGTTACTGTCTACTGCAGATGACCCTTCATTGGGTGAAATCACCTAATTTCCCCCAATGTAACTCCCATAATCTTTGTGTGTTCACAACACTTTGCTACAGATAATGTTTTGTGTTGTCAAGGGAATTTTTCAACCTGATTGATAATTCCTTTAGTGCAGTTGAGTCACCTTAAAATCACCCTCATTCTCCATCTTTGAGTGGAAGAAGCGTGTGCTTTGTGTGATGTAGCTCTTACATAGAACAGTGGAGCAGATCAGGTGACTTTAACTTAGATCTGGTACATAAGAAAACAAACGTATAAAATCTGAGGAAATTCTACAGGTCCGTACAAATGAAACGGAACGACCTCTTCTGGGCGGTGCTTACACGGAACAGACTGTTCCCTGTGTGCTGGGCTGCAAGTGAAGATTCTATGGGAGAATCCCCGCCCACTGCAGGCCAGGACAAGTCCTTAATGATGGGACTCTCACTGGAGTGAATATTTTTTAAAAAGTGATTTAAAGCAATAACCCTATTTCTACACTAGCGTTATTATTTTAATAGTGTACTTGTTAAATCCAAGTTTAACATGCAAGAATTGAATGTTGGAAGAAGAGCAGAAATGGAAGAAAAGGGATAAATGTCATTGACTACTGTAGTCCATGGTGACCCTTTTCTGAGATGCCCCTCTGGATTCTTAGATTTGTTTCTCAAATTGGGGGCAGGGAGGGATGACAAGTAATTCAGAGGACAGGGGAGACCCTATTGTCTGAAGATCAGTTTTGTGCACCCGGACACGGCCTTGTCCTTAATAAAATGGAGAAGTGTGCCACGCCTGTCATCTCGCTGCTAGGGGCCTGTGTTGAACATAATACCCAGCGTCATGGAGGCCAACCTTGACGGCGTGGTTGCTGCTGTTGACAGTCATGTGCTAGTGACGTGAAACCTGAATGGGATTAATAAATTAGGAGAGATTTTCATGCTTTTGATAATGGGTAACCCTTTCTGACACCACACAAAAAGGAGGAACAGGCCATTAGCCAGTCTGGGTAGACTGTTCCCCTGGTCTGTAAGGACAGGAATCCTGGAAGGCTGTCGCTTGCGCGTGTCCCTTCCTCCCAGCCCCACACTTTCATATTCTTGTCCTTCCTTCCCACCTCCCTTTTTTCTCTTCCTCCATCCCTTCATGCATCTGTCCCCCACTTCCTGCCTCTGCTCTCGCCCTCCCCTCCTTCCTCACTGTTCCCCTTCCTCACTGTCCTTTCTCCGTGGGAGGATGCCTTCTTCAGAATCTTGCGTCCTCCTGGCTTTGCAGTGGTTCCACGGTGACCATCTCGAAATTGACCCTTGCCTTGCAATCGTGTGTGCGCCTTCGGCCAGTACACCTCCTGGCTCAGCCTCCTCCCCTCCGCCATGCTTTCTGTCTGCCTTAACCCCCACTGTCTTCTGGATTCTAGGACTTGAGCCTTATGCTCTGGTGGGCGCTTCCTGGGGTTCTTTTTGAGATAGATGCTATGGAAAGCCATGACATGGTGGCAAAAATAACCTAATTGAAAGATCCTGGTGAACAAGACCCCAGCAGAAGGGAACAGGCCATCAAGGGAGGGAGGCGCCTTTCTCTGAAGGGAGGAAGGAACCTCCACAGTGATACGGCCTTGACTAAACAAGTTCAGAGTTGGTGAACTCAAGGGGCTTCCATAGCCTAGACAGCTCATGGCAGGAGCCTTGGGTGATTGCTGATGTCATGAATAAGAGTGCCAATTGTTAAATCAACAACGGGAGTCACTGGGTACAGGCTCCCCACGTAGGATCTCTGTCCTTAATGTGTTCTACTATGAAACTTAAAGACAACACTACTAGTTGAACAATACCCTATACCTTGAGCGGTTGTGTGAGGGCAGCCTGTTGAAATCCTTGCTTAGTGTATACTAAGTGGATCTTCTGTATATGAAGGTAATTGAAAATGAGACTCGATGAAGGGCGGGATGGGAGAGGGAGTGGGAGGGGGGAGGGCTGAGGGAGGGAGGTGGGGGGGAGCCACAAAATACAAAAGTTGCACTTTGTAAATTCACATTTATTAAATAATAAAAAAAGAAAAAGAGACAGATGCTAGCCATTTGTTATAGTCCCTCTCTGACTTGCTGGGTCGGGCAGCTCTCAGCCTCCCAGGACCGCGCTGGGATGAGTTTTGGCTTGGCCAGGCTGGTGAACAATGCGTCGCCGAGTGCCAGCTTCCTCAAAGCCTGCAAGGTGCTCTTCCCAAAGGCTCCGCTCAAGCTGAGGATGCCAAAGATTCCTGTGGATTTTGAAATGATGTAGTCATTTTTGAAAAACCTCACCTCCCCCGTAGAAATGAACTTGATTTTCCAAGAAACATAGCGACTCTGTGATCTTACTAGTTCAGTATTCGAATTTTCCTGGGAGCCATGCTGTTTGGATTCAGTAATTATTTTATTTAAATTTTCAAGTCTGGTCAATCTTCATATGGTTGATGGTCAATTATCTCTTGTCTTTGCTGTCATTCATATGCGTTCTTCTTTGTTGTAGTCATAATTGCTATAAAGGATTCCATCATACATTTTCTTAAATGCTAGTTACTTCAAGAATGCTTACAAAGTTGCCCATACTTGGTACAATTTTTTTTCTGAGGTTAGAGCTAGTTATTTTAGCCCAAATTATTTAGCTCTGCATGTACATAGGAAAAAAAAAGTCTGAATTAGCATATACAGCTCTCTGTATCAGTGGGTTCTGCATCTGTTGATTGAATCAGCCACTGGTGGAAAATACTTGGAAAAAAATATTGGTGCCAGCATTATGGCACAGTAGGTTAAGCCACCTATATCACCTGCATCCCGAATGAGCGCTGGGCTCCACTTCTGATCCAGCTCCCTGCTGAGGCTCCTGGAAAAGTAGGAGCAGGTGTCCCAAGTACTTGGGCCCCTGTAACCGTGTGGAAGACCTGGATGGAATTCTAGGTTTCTGGCTTTGGCTTGGCTCAGCCCTGGCTGTTGAGGCCATCTGAAGAAGTGAACCCAAGGATGGAAGATCTCTCTCTCTTTCAAATACATCTTTTTAAAAAATGTCAGTACTGCATATACAGTTGTTATTCCCGAACAGTAAAGCATAACAACTTTTCACTTAGTGTTTGCGTTGTATTAGTTGTTGTATGTAATATGGAGGTGATTTAACATGTGGAAGGGTGTGTTCAGGGTATAGGTAAGTATTATGCCGTTTTATATAAAGGACTTAAGCTGCTGCAGATTTTGGTATCTACAGAACATTCTGGAATCAATGCTCTGTGCATGTTGAGGGACAACTGTGTTTCATTTTCTGTGGTGATTACAAAGATTTACCTTTCAGAATTATTCTTTTTATATCGATGTATTGAGAGCTTATTATGGTCAGCAGAGAGGTAAGCAGTGGTTTTTAAGGGCAAGGAGTTAGCAAGTCAGACAAGGGAGTAGCCCTGGGCCTCTTCTGATGTTGGACCTGAATGAGAGCAGTTACTCCTGGCTTATGTGACTGTGGGCACAGTCGGGGGGCGCCTTGCAGCTCTGCTCTGGGGTGATCCCCCGGCCCCTGCAGCCCCTGTAGAAACAGAGTGAGAGGAGCGCGTGTGTGCGCGTCCACGGAACGCGATGCGCACTCTCGGGAGGGATAACTTGGGCTGGAGTTCACAGTGGCTCCGTACCCTCCTACTTATCCTGTCTGGGATTCATTAAGTTAATCCACTGTTGCCTGCTCGGGCACCTTCTTTGATGGTGAGTACAGTTAAATGCCTATTTAGACATGTCACGGACTAACCAGTGCAAGAAAGTGCATGAAGTGTGGCCGCGCCAGGGTGCGCGCCGGGGGCGGGGGGCGGAGGTAGTTAGGGGAGCAAAAGAAGTGTTGCTCTGTATTTTTTAACTGAAAATGCTTCTTCCTAACAATCCCTTGCAGCTGGCAGAAGGCTAAGGTTTCTCACACTATGAAAGGAAGTCAGACCATAAATAAAGCAGTCAAGCACACCTGGAAAGAATAAAACGCCGTTCTAGGCTTTACACTGCACTTAGGACGGACGCCAGGCTGGTGAGTGCGTGGGGACAGCATGGAAGAATGTGTCAGGGCCACATCAGGATAAAGCCGGGGAACCATTTCCACCTTTAATCTCCACTTTCGAAACTCAGGGTTTACGGGAGCAAGCCCGGAGCGGCGTCTCTGGGAGCTGATTATCTTGCCGTCCTGTTGGGGAGATGGACGTCTTTTAAAACCTAGCAGTGGGAAGTGGCGGTGCTCGCAGACCTAGAGGCAGTTGTTAGAGCTTTACCCCAGGGGCCCCCACAGGGTGCAGATACTGGGCAGTAGAGAGACCCACTGGGATCTGTGCTTCCCAGCTCTTTCTACCTCGTGTGCTTTGAGGACCTTACCCAAGATTCTGTATCCGTGGAGTGGTCAGACACACCCGGAAGGCGGTTGTGATGCTGGAAGTCCCGGATGCTTCTGTGAAGTCTTTTGGCTGCCGGTACTATCTCGGAACTCCATCCCATCTGGCTGGGGCCTTTTGCAAATTGTAAGCCAGGGTAACTCAACCTGCCCAGAAGCCGCGCACAGCTGAAACAAGTCAGCGAGCTTCTGGCTGCATTACGTGTGTCTGAAAAGTGTGCATTTGCAGCCTCCTTTATCTGTGCTAAATAGAGTTCATGTCTAGGCCACAGGATGGAAGGGAAACCGTTGTGTGGGACTGCGCAGTGCACAGGTAGAGAACAAAGCCCCTGAGTCCTGCACGGGCCATTCCTGAGTCTGCTCATTTTGTCCTCAGAGCCCACAGTGCAGGTGGAAAAAGACATCTTTCTTTTTTGCTTGGTTTACAGTAACTTGTACAGAGGAATGCTAACTGCAGGTCGATTGTTCAATATGTCTTAAAACCTTTATGAGGCTAGCAGGAAAGCACAAAGAAGTGGGAGGGTGCTTCAGAAAGTTGGTGGGAAGTGAAATTTACAAAAGGTGTGGAGCCCATGCATCACGCTGTCGTCAGACACATGTTCCGTGAACTTTGTGAAGATCCTGCACGTGGTCGGGTCTAAATGCTCCCTAATCGGGCTCCTCTCTCCTTCAAAGGTTACCTCTCATTCTTGCCTTCTTTTCATGGCAAACAGATCTTTCCTGTCTTCCTTTCTGGGCTCACGGATGAGCACAGCCTGGAACAGAGGCAAATGTTGCCCCACGGAGGACCCAGGAGAACCTGCAGGGGGTCTCTGATGGAATGCATTACTGTTTACCCAGGTAGTCTCTTTGCAGAAGGACGTGGGAGGAAATGAGTAACCGTGAGCACCTGTTGTGTGCACTCGTTGCCAGGAGAAGATTAGACTTGAAGTTTTTTTGGTATCATGTGATGGTGTCTTTGGAAGGGATTTTTGGTGACTGCTTTAGGAGTTTCTCATAGTGTCGTTGGAACTTTGCAGATGAACATTTCTTGACGATTGCTTTATGCCAAGAATGTGTTTAGAATTCCGCTGTGCCGAATACTCGCATACGTGTGTGACTGTGGAGGTACCAACTTAGTGCTTCCAAAAAGAGTAAGAAGGAAAAGGTCTTAGTGTCTGTTTCTTCGTTTGGGGAAAAAATAAGTTGCCTGTTTCCATCTTCTAGCCATTTGCTTACTTTTGTTATTTGGTAACCATGTAGTAGGTGGCTCCTTCATACAAGGTGTTCATGGTGTTGGAGAGGGGGAGTAAGAGCACTAGACAGCATGGTCCTTGTCTTCAGAAAATACGTGTGCTAACATGCATCATTTTGAGGGATATGCTGTAGTTTTCATAAATGTTAACAACAACTATTTTCTGGATCAGTCAAGTTTTTTTTTTTCTTTTTTTATTTGATAGAGAAGTGAAACACATGAAAAACTACCTCCCTTTTTTCAGGGTAATGATAATCCCTGTTGATCCTAAGTTTAAAAAGGAAAACTATTGACCTTGAAGTTAAAAAAAAAATTAGATTCGATTACACAAATTTGTATGTTGAACAATCTTAGAATGATTCTAAAAGAATAGTTATCTTACTTGAAAGTTTACAGCGCCGAGTGGCTGGCCCTGTGGTACAGTACGTTAAGTGCTTGTGATGCAGGTCTCCCATATCGAGTCCTCACTATCTTTGAGTCCAACTCTGCTGATGCTCCTGGGAGGGCAACAAATGATGCCCTGAGTACTTGGCCCCTGCCACCCCTGGGGGAGACTCGGATGTGTTTCTAGGCTCCAGGCTGTGTAGACATGCAGGAAGTGAACCAGTGGCCAGAACGCTCTCTTTCTCCCTCTCTTTCTCTCTGGCACTCTGCCTTTCAAATAGATAAATAAGGGGCATGCGCTGTGGCACAGCAGGTTAAGCCACCGCCTGCAGGGCCAGCAACCCACAGGGGCACCAGTTCGAGTCCCAGCTGCTCCGTTTCCAATTCAACTTCCTGCTCATGTGCATGGGAAAGCTGTGGAAGATGGCCCAGGTGCTTGGGCCCCTGCACCCACGTGGGAGATCCTGATGAAATTCCTGGCTCCTGGCTTTGGCCTGGCCCAGCCCTGACCATTGTGGCCATCTGTGGAGTGAACCAGTGAATATAAGATCTCTCTTTCTTTCTCTCTACCTCTTTCTGTAACTCTGTCTTTCAAATAAATAAATAAAAAAAAATCTTAAGACATTCTTTAAAAAATGAATAAATCTTAAAAAAAATTAAAATCCTGAGTTGATACTGTGCTTCAAAAATAATTGAGGCTCAGGGTCTACTTTTTTTCTTTTTTTTAAGATCTATTTATTTATTTGAAAGGCAGAAAGAGAGACAGAGATCTACATCTGCTTTACTCCCCAAATAGCTGTAGTAGCCAGGCCAAAGCCAGGAGCCAGGAGCTCTGTGTAAGTTTCCCATGTGGGTGCAGGGGCCCAAGGACTTGGACCATCCTCTGCTGCTTTCCCAGGTGCATTAGCAGGGAGCTGGATCAGAAGTAGAGGAGCTGGAACTTGAACCGGCACCCTTATGGGCTGCTGGCACTACAGAAAGAGGCCCTAACCCTCTATGCCACAGCATTGGCCTCTCAGGGTCTACTTTGATACCAGTTGGTTTATAGACAAAATGCTGAGAATCCTTGTTCCCTGATGAAGATAGAATTCACACAGAGTGACCATGCATCCAAAAGAAGAGGAGCATTTTCACGGTAATGTGTTGTAAATGTGCAAGGGTGGCTCTTCGGTTAGTACTACTTAGACTTCTAATGGTGTAAATTAGACCTTCTAATCCTTGCCTCAACACGAAGCAGTTTTCATCCACATGGGAGAACGTAGTGCGTAGTTCCAAAGTGGTAAATCTCTGTATCCAGTGGACTTACGTTGTATTTTTGAGTTCCATTATTTTGGGGGAGGGGAAGAATGGCTAAATAATATTTTCCTAGGTGATTAGCAGCAGAGGCACAAATTGAGTAAGGAAATAAATGGGGTTAGCCATCAATATACATTGATTATATGTTAATAATTCTACATGAGACTATGCCTTTAATGGGCATTTCTTAGATTTGAGTCTAGCTTATATTTTTCCTTCAGCAACTTTATTCAACTCTTGTTCATAATACTTTTGACTTAACTGAGGAGAAATATTTTGGTGATCTACTTCATAAAAGCAGTTTTAGTTCATCTTTTAGTTCCTTTTTGGTTCAGATTCAAATGAAGGAATGAAATGAAAGGTTAAAGGGGGCTCTGTTATTAGGTTGCTGGGAACACCATGTAACACAAGTGGGTATTATATATCATGGTGTTACATACATAAACCTCTACTGGGCTTATAACTTGACTGTCAAAATTCACCTGAGGGTGACGCTCTGTAGGTAAGAAATCTTAATTGAAGAGAGATTTACAAAACCAAACCTTAAAGAAAACAGCAGAGAATGTTTCTCATTTTCCTAGGAACAGTTTTTATATTTGTATTCCTCTAATATGGCACTATGATTTTTAACACGAAACTTGACAGGCAGTAAATCTAATTATTACTTACTGGGACTGTGAAAAATATATATAATGTAAGAGAGCTGGCATCTAAATATTTTGCTTTCATATTCATGGAATATTGGTTAACCAAGTTTCATAAAGATTTGAAAAATCATTACATATTGCAGTTATACCTCTAATAAACCAATTATATATGTTGTTTCTACTCTATAATTAGGTGTAATTACACTAATTGCATAAACAGATGATAATCAACCCGAAATTACTTTATAAAAGAAGAACATTTACACAACAATAATGTCATTAAAAAACATAAGCCTCCAAGAATGAGACAAAGCGAGCACCACCAGGAAATTCAGTTAAGGATTAAGTGTCGAGTGCTCTAGGTATAATAGGGACGCTGTCACCTTCCCATTACCCTAATGCACTCCCTTCCTCTTAGATATAGTATGTTTAAATCCTGAGCTGTGAATTTCTAGGCCTTTGTGCCTTTGTCTCACCACCTTAACATTTTTAATGTAGTTTTTGTTGTGTAAATCTATATAAGTGCCATCACCCGTCAGCGGTGACAACTGATGGCATGAGGCCGACCCAGTCTGCATGTATTAGGGCTTTTTGTGTTTGTGCAGTGGAACCTGCTTAAACAGATTCCAGTTGAGGGAGTCAACCTGTTAAAGGAATACATTTTCCCGGCTCTGAAACAATAGCCCTGTGCTGAATGGGTGCCCCTGAAAGGAATCAATCACACAGGAGGATTAAGTCCTTTTCCTCCAAAAAGCAAGAGAAAGGTAATGACGATTTTGACCTGGAGAGGAAATGAATCTCTGGGTTTAAGTTTGAAGCGCGGTGCAGTCTAGAACAGGAGCTAGGAAGCCCCCCTTGAGATGACTGCTAAGTTTTGCATCGTTCACAAAGAATTTCAAGGAACAGAAACAACGTGAAGAACTCCACAGAATGCATACAAGTTGCCGAAGGCCCTGTGGCCAGGCAGGAGCAGCCATGACATTCCTCACGTAGCTCCTTGGCGGTTAGCTGTTCTATCAGGCTGGACAACGGCAAAGCGAACACCTGGAGGCCTGAGTTAAAATGCAGTGTTTACCTTGCAACTGACCTTCAGTGTTGTCTGTGAACAAGAGCTTAGGAACTCTGGGGCTGTTATTAGCTACAGCTTGAGTGGGAATTGCTGTTGTTGGCCATGAATTTGGGGCCCTCGGGGCTTCAGGTCCTAATACTTGGGGGATCTGTGCCTTACAGAAGGCCAGTGCCTGCTCTCACTGGAATCTGCAGCAGAACAAGTGCAGTGTATTTAAGAGCATTTAGAACTTGACAGGTCAACTGAGAACTTGAAGTTGTCAGTTTTGTTCCTGTTTTTCTATTGATTAAAAAACAGAAAAACAATAAATGTCATTTTCACCAACACCAACTGTTGGTATGTTGCAGACATACAGGTGCTGGACAAACACTTGCTGGATGAACACGGGAAGAAGTACACACAAACAGCATTGGGCAGCTTTCTCTGTTAGCAGAGATGGGTGGAACGGATTCTTCATGCAAAGAAGAATTCAGAGGTGAGGCAGAGAGCAGTGGTAAGTGAGGGAGCGAGGTTGAGTGGGGTAGGACATCCATCAGAATGGATGGGCACCTCTCTAGGCAGTTTGAGAGAGAGTGCCCAAGCAAGGTCACATGTTTAATAGAATATACTGGACAGGCCACGTGGGTGGCTCGGGAAAGAGCTGAGAGCTGAGTGTGCACTCTGTATCAGACTGAGACTTATAAGGGAATGGGGTCCAGTTCTTGCCATTTCTCCTTCCCCTCCTCCCTTTTCTCTAGGATAAATGCAGGAGTATGAATAGGTACAACAAATGCAGGAGTATGAATTAGGTACAACAAATGCAGGAGTATGAATCAGGTAAGATTCCTCTCAACATCAGTACTCAGTGATGCCAGACAGAGACGCTTCCCTAGGCTGCCCTCCTTGGGGGAAAGCTGTGAAGGTTTGTTCCCAGTGTTATCGGGCTAAGGAGCCCATCTGATGCTGAGCAGAGAGGATTTTCCTGGTAATCTCCCTTGAGGTGAAGCCCGAGACCACCTGTTAATTACTGGGGCCTGAGCAGGACTCCTGGTGTGAATCCTGAGCTGCTTCCAGGGTTTCTGAGTTGCCCTGGATACTTTGTTTTCCTTGGGTACCTCTCACCCACACAGGCTAATTTCTTTTTTTTCAATCTTTTCAATTATTTATTTATTTGACAGGTAGATTTATAGACAGAGAGAGAGACAGAGAGAAAGGTCTTCCTTTGCCATTGGTTCACCCTCCAATGGCCACAACGGCTGGAGCTATGCTGATCCGAAGCCAGGAGCCAGGTGCCTCTCCTGGTCCCCCATGGGGTGCAGGGCCCAAGCACCTGGGCCATCCTCCACTGCACTCCCGGGCCACAGCAGAGAGCTGGCCTGGAAGAGGGGCAACCGGGACAGAATCCGGCACCCCGACCGGGACTAGAACCTGGTGCCCATATGTGACGCTGGCGCCACAGGTGGAGGATTAACCAAGTGAGCCACGGCACCGGGCCCAAAATTGTGTATATTTAAGATATAGAACATGCTATGATATGTGTGAGAAGTCTTCAAAAAGTTCATGGAAAACGTGTATGATAAAAACCGTGCATGGATTTCAGAGGTTTGCTTTTGCATTAAACGTTTTGGTGGAGGCGTTTGGCATAGTGATGAAAATGCTCCTTGAGATCCAAAGCACCCGCCTACCTGACAAACCGGAAATAGCCTCCTTGCAAAGTGAATCTCGTCTTCCTCTGACCCATTCTCAGTATCACGTCCCATCCCTAGACCTACACATGGTTTTAACAATTGTTTGAGATGCAGACACACAAAGAGAAACATAGCAGCTTCTGTACCTCCCTCAGATGTCTACAGTAGCAGGGGCCAGGCTGGGCTAAAGCCAGGATCTCGGAGGGCAATCCAGGTGTGCCATGTCCGTGGCAGGAACCCAATTACTTGAGTCATCATTATGCCCACACCTGTACTGATGGGAGGCTGGAGTCAGGAGTCAGAGCCAGGAATTGAAACCAGGCACTCCACTGTGGGACCCTGGCTTTTTTTTTTTTGACAGGCAGAGTGGACAGTGAGAGAGACAGAGAGAAAGGTCTTCCTTTGCTGTTGGTTCACCCTCCAATGGTCGCTGCGGCTGGCGCACTGCAGCTGGCGCACTGCGCTGGGGATCCTGGCATTTTAATCAGTGTTTTAACCACTAGTCTACACCCCCAGGCCTTCCTTCTGTCTTACATATAAGGGCACATCCCAGCATGCCCTGGAGTGCCAATTGCAGTCAAATCTGCCAAATGTTACTAATTTTCATTTGTAAATACGATAATACGTATGCAAGTGTTTTTGGAAGGTAAATGAACAAGGAAGAAATGTGTGTGTGTGTGTGTGTGTGTGTGTATAATTTTACATTTGACTGAACTGATGGGCCATGGCTTTACTTCACATAGATTCTAGATTCAAGATGGTAGGTCAAGTGAGAATTCCCAGTGCCATGCTAACCATTCAACTACTCAGGAAGTTAGAGATGTTGAGTCAATTTATCATGACTACATAACTCTACTATGTATTTTAAGGGAGTTCAGAAGATAATCTCTCCAAGTATTAAGAAATGCATTAACGAGAATGTTGCAATTCTTTTTTTAAGAAGTAGAGTTCCAGACAGAGATAAAGGTTTTCCATCTGCTGGTTCACTCCCCAGATGACTACAATAGCCAGAGCTGAGTTGATCTGAAGCCAGGAGCTTCTTCTAGGTCTCCCATGTGGGTGGAGGGGCCCACACACTTGGGCCACCTTCCACTGCTTTCTCAGGCCATTAGCAAAGAGCTGGATTGGAGGAGGTACAGCTGGGACATGAGCTGGTGCCCATATGGGATGTTGGTGCTGCAGTTGGAGGCTTAGCCCATTATGCCACAGCATCTGCCCCAGTATTACAGCATTCCAAGAGTCCAGAAGTGATCTTCTCTGTAAGCCAGGCGTGCTGGTGTGAGGCAGCAAAGTTCTGTGATTTCAATGAGGTTCTCGGGGGTAGAGACTTAGTCGCAGCTCACACCCACTGGAGGCATGGGTATGGCTATGTTCATCAGAGCTACTGTGACAATGCTTGGGCCAATTTGAATGTTAGGTTCTATTTCATAAGAGTAATGGAGAAAAGTTGCATCCCAGTGAACTGAAACCTGAGTTGAATCACAGTATTCATGATCTTGTAAAGTCCCAAATCTATGTAAACTTATTTTCACAGTTACTTAAATGAAGAGGAGACCAGATACCCTTGAGAGGAAGTAATCTACAATAGCATCTCAATTAGTGTCTATAAACCTTATCTTTTCCCAAGGAAATTGTTTTCTACCAGTAGAACTGGGAACTTGAGTGAAAGAGAAATAACTAGACATTTTGGAAAGTATTAGACATTATCTTTGACCTGATATTACATCCTAGGAGCCCAGAACACACTGTACTGCTTCTGTCAGAATGTGGGTTTTATAGAAGGGAGGTGATGGAGATTGGACCCAATTCTGTCTCATGGAAGCCTCAATGGGACTTTATTATATCTTCGATTCATGAATTTGTCATTGGGATATGTATCATCAGCAATAGAAAAACACCATAATGGCTCTTGACCTATTACATTAGAAAAGACCAAGTGGAAACCACTGGAATTTGGCTACCAAGAGAATTAATGAAGAGTAATCCTGCAACCCTGGAGGACGTGCACAGATAAGTGTCACATGAGTCACAGGAAAGAGGTAGAAGTATTGATTGCTCTCACTTCCTGGTGTAAGTCTTAGAGAATGTTGGTGGATTATCAGAAGCTTGGTAGGTGGGGACTTCCATTAAATCAGGTGTTCTAGATATGATAAATGTACTGAAGCAAGTGAACATAGCCTTAACAATTGATCTTTTCCCTCTGTCTCATTAAGTATAGAGCACCAAAGGCATTTTTGCTTACACTTGGTATGGGTAGCAATACACTTTCCCCACTTCGCCTGAAAGTTGTGTGAACTCTGGGACCTTGAGCTGCAGTTGAATCTCTAATCATCTGATTAGACCAAACACAGCCAGCCAGTCCCTGACGTTAATGACTTTGTGCTGGTATCATCTGGAGAACAATGACAGAGCAGACCCTCTGGATCCTTAGGCAAGATTCCCATGTGCGTGCTAGTGAATGGGAGGGGTATCTGTAGAAACACAAGTCCCAGGAAGGTGTCTGGTGAGGGGTGGGTTCGGTGGTTTCATGCTCTTAGGCTATCTGCCGTGGTTTGCATCCTCTACTGCTGAAAAACAAGCACAGCACTGAGTGGGGCTGCTTTGCAATCTGAAGCCGGCACTTAGCCCATTTGGCGGTGTGGCCCGAAGTCGATTACTGGGTATAGCAGGTGCTGTCAGGGCCTCACCCCTGATTCCTCCTCATTACTTAAGGAAAACACTGAACTTCCTGAACCTGTGTTCTTTGCCTCAAGGCATTTATGATGGCTAGAACATGCTTTGTAGCCTGTTAATCGGGTGTTTTTATACACTTGCACAGTGGTGCTGTATGAAGTCTCACTTGGAGAAACGTAGAGCTCCTGAGGTCCGAGATCAAGGCCGGGTCCTCTTGGACGAACACTTTGTTGAGGAACAGCTTTCAACGTGCCTTCAGGCCCTATGGACACTGCATGTTTAATGATGGCATCCCAGATAACCACTCAACCTGAGCTGCCAGGCTGTGTGGTGTGTGATTGACCTGACTATGTAGTGGGTATGGTAGCCTTTCAAGTGAGAGTGGATTAAGTAGGTGTTTCTCAGTTGACTTGAGGGTACATTTAAAAGTTCATGGAAGGAGGCGGTGCTGTGGCAAAGAGGATAAAGACAATGCCTGTGATGCCAGCAGCCCATATGGGCAACAGTTTGAGTCCTGGCTGCTCTACTTCTAATCTCGCTGGTGTACCTGGGACCACCATGGGGGATGTAGAGGCTTCTGGCTCCAGCCATTGTGACCATTTAGGGAGTGAACAAGTGGATGGATGGAAGATACCTCTCTCTCTAACTCTGCCTTTTGAGTAATTAAGCAATCTTTAAAATAAATTCATGGAAAATGGAAATACATGCTATGTGTATTTTAGTGTAAAAAATTAGAAGTTCATGTATGAGTTTTTTCAAAAATTGTATAAAAATGTTATGGAAAAACTATGAATTTCAAAATGTTTTCAAAATATTTTTTCCTGAAATACCCAACTTGTAATTAAAATTTCCATGAATTTTTTGATGTATTCTCCTGTGACCTCAAGGGGGAGGTTCCTGTGAACAACTGATGTAGGGGAAAGAAATGGGTGTGTAATTACTACTGGTTTTGTATGGCAAATTTGTATCATCCCCAAAGGGGTGATTTTTACTGGTAGAAATACACTCAACATGGCCTGACTTTAACTTACAATTTTCATTTCTTTTTTTTCTTTTGACAGGCAGAGTGGATAGTGAGAGAAAGAGACAGAGAAAGGTCTTCCTTTTGCCGTTGGTTCACCCCCAAATGGCCGCTGCAGCCGGCGCACTGCAGTGATCTGAAGCCAGGAGCCAGGTGCTTCTCCTGATCTCCCATGAGGGTGCAGGGCCCAAGCACTTGGGCCATCCTCCACTGCACTCCCGGGCCACAGCAGAGAGCTGGCCTGGAAGAGGGGCAACCGGGACAGAATCTGGCACCTCGACCGGGACTAGAACCCGTTGTGCCGGTGCCGCAGGTGGAGGATTAGCCTAGTGAGCTGTGGCGCCGACCTATAATTTTCATTTCATTGTCAGCTGCCACTGAGGAATGGCTAGCCCGCTTGCTGCAGCCCCTAGTCCAGTACCATATCCAAAGGGGGTTATTCAGATCCTGACTGTATCAGACTGTGCCATCATGGAGCAGAAGTAATTTTGAGTCTGAATTTGCTCTCCCTGCCTGCTGCGTGTCACCAGCTCCATGATTCTTAGATTCACCCAAAGCCTTATTTTTCATCATGGTGTGTCAGCCCTCACGGTGCTCACACAGGAGCTCACTCTGTACGGAAGGGAGTAAGGCCATGAGAACAGCACATGAGGTTGTTGCAGTCTCCTGGAAGCTGCAACAGAATCTGAGGAAGAGAGTTTTGACTTTGCAGCTTCTGTAGCTGGAAAAGCAGGGACGCTGGGTAAAAGCCCACCAAGCTCTTCTTGCGGTTCATGCAGGATGTAGAATGGCCTGTTGACGATGCTGTTACAGTTCCATCTATGACGCTATCTTGTGAGGCTGTGCTGTAGTCCCATGGGATGTAAGTGTGCTCTGAACTAATGATGAACACGTGATTGTGTATCAGTCAGAGAATGTGTAAATTGGAGAACCAAGGGGAGGGACGAGGGGTGGTATGTCTCAGAGTAAATCAGGGATCCATTCAAAAGGGTTCGCTTTCCCTGTCACTCAGGGTTCTGTGCAGGAGACAACAATCTGTCCAGGTATTTTATGCAGATAGGGCTTTAACGCAGGTGGTTAGGAAATTACTAGAAGGGTGGAGAAGTGACAGTAAGGAGTCCTCTCAGGAGCCGCTGAGATTAAGGAAATCCCTGGTAGACACAGTTTGGGGACCAGAGAGTTGAAAAGAAACAGCTGGACTGGTGAGCGCTTATGGACTGTACTTGGAACATGTCCCATCTCAGAAACTCTGGGATCTGTTGTTGTAGAGGCTTAGTACCAACAGGAAGATGGCTTCTCTCTCAGAACAGTTTATGCCTCACATTAGAGGCTGAGCCAACTCGCCTATGCATTTCAGACTTCTTGGGCCATTTGACAGTTAGGTGGAAAAGGGGTGTTCCTGTAGCAGGTACTGCTGTAAAATAGCAACAAGGTGCGAGGAACCTGGAGGATGCTTGGGGGTGCTCCTTCCTTTGCTCCTGAGATAAAGTGCAGTGAAAGACTATCAGTGTCTCAAATCCATCAGCAGTGAAGGTTTTGATCAACACACTGGGTAAAGAACCTCGATCAGCTGAGTGGCAGAATGAAATGGAAGAGAACCTGGGAGAAGGAAGGGAAAAGCACACTGTGCCATTTAAAAAAAAAAAACATTTATTTATTTGAAAGTCAGAGTTACACAGAGGAGAGGCAGAGAGAGAGAGAGAGAGAGAGGTCTTCTATCCAAAGGTTCACTCCCCAGTTGGCCGCAGTGGCCAGAGCTGGGCCGATCTGCAGCCAGGAGCCAGGAGCTTCCTCCAGGTCTCCCACATGGGTGCAGGGGCCCAAGGACTTGAGCCATGTTCTACTGCTATCCCAGGCCACAGCAGAAAGCTAGATCAGAAGCAGAGCAGCTGGGTCTCGAACCAGCGCCCATATGGGATGCCAGTGCTTCAGGCCAGGGCATTAACCCACTGCGCCACAGTGCCAGCCCCTACACTACGCCTTTGTAACCATTTGCAGATGGCTGGGCAACTTGTGTCCATGCACCTGCTAGGTCTCACAGATGTTGATGTCGCCTAACAAATTTTCCTTTTCTCCACTATTTTAAATTGTGTATGTTAGTGGTTGTTAGCTTTCCAGCTGAGTCTGTAGGTGACAGAATATTGAACAGTGACAGAATCCGAGAAGATCCTGGATTTGTAGTCGGATGCAGAAACAAGATGTTCTCTGCTTTTCTATTACCAGAAGAAGAAATGAAGGAGTGCTTGAATCCATTTGAACATTTTCCCCTTTATTTGTAAGACAGCAGAGACAGAGATTGATCTCTCATCTGCTATTTCAGTGCCCAAAATGCTCATAACTGCTTGGCCTGCTGGGCTGTTTGGGAGTCCAGAATGTGGCTTTCCCTGTGGGTGGCCGGGACCCCAGTACTTGAGCCATCTGCTGCTACTTTTTTTTTTTTTTTTTTTTTTTTTTACAGGCAGAGTGGACAGTGAGAGAGAGAGAGAAAGAGAGAGAGAGAGAGAAAGGTCTTCCTTTTGCCATTGGTTCACCCTCCAATTTCCGCTGCAGCTGGCGCACCACGCCTATCCGAAGGCAGGAGCCAGGAGCCAGGTGCTTCTCCTGGTCTCCCATGGGGTGCAGGGAGGTGCCATCTCCACTGCACTCCTGGGCCACCATCTGCTGCTTCTTACAGTGAACACCAGAAGGGAGCTGGAATGGGAAGCAGAACCAGGACTCGAACCCAAGCACTCTGATAGGGGATGCAGGCACACCACTGACTTAACCACTGTACCAGATACCTACCCAGGAATGTTTTTAGATCAGGTGAGGTTGGTTGCATGATGTAAGAACTTCTTTCAGGAGTGAGGTGAGAAAAAGTAGGAGGAAAACCTCCCGCTGATGTGGAGCAGTCAAAGGGTGGTGTTAGCCATCAGCCTTTGTTGTCTTCATCGGTCGCCCAGCGTCTGAAACTCCTTCCAATGCTCTGGGTTCTGCTTGGTTTCTGGTCTCGCTGCAGGCAGTCCCTGCCTCTAGGTGGACAAGCAGAGTGTGCCAGTGGTCGCATTCATGGCCCCATCCCCCTCCCACCTGCCTTTGGTGCTCTTGCTGCTGGAGGGCAAGTGCGTCATCTCGACTCCAGGGATGACCCCTAGGGTCAAGGACAACATGCCCACAAAGTCGTCTCCCCACTAGGGGGTTATGTTCCTCGGACAGCAGAACGGCTGCATCATTGAGAATGTTCCTGTCGCCTGCTTGTATTTCTGTGCATTCTGAATTCTGTTCATTTTTTTGTCAGCCTTGGTTGATTTCCATCACTTCCCTCTCGGAAAACCAAACAGTTCAGTGATAGGAAGAAGCGAGCACTGGACTCTTAGACAAGTGCCTGGTTTGGAACCAGGAGCTGCTGATAGTTGGTAGTGATGTGTTCTGGGGCCTGTTACTTATCTTGTTAGGAGTCATAGCTCTCTTGTATGTAAAACAGAAAATTTTCCATTTCAGCCATTTAGCATAGATTAAATGAGCTAATATGTGCGAATGTTCATAGACCTGTGCCTGTTAGAACATCTTGTTTCATTGTTTAAGTAAGTGAGATATTCAGTGTTTGAACAGAGTAACGGTGTTTTTATTGTAGTCTGTGACTATATTTAATATGCTTTTATTAAAATGTCCCAGGAAAAGCGTATGTTGTGTTTCTTGCTCCTGAAAGTGTGTGAGGTTAGGGTGCTGCAGTTGGCATTTCTGAATGTGAGTTTCCTTTACTTTTTGTTCAAGTATTTCCTTAGCATGCCGTTCAAGTTTTAGAGGGTAATCCTGGAAACTTCAGAGTTGCAAGATGTACATTTACTGTCTGCTTGCTGTTGGAAAGTATAATAAAGTCGATGACTATTTTGATGAATATGCCATTTGTGACAAAAGGCAACTTGTCTGTTTTCTCAATTAAATTGCTTTACTCAAATGAAAAAAATGCTGTATGTAGAAGGTATAGATAATCATTAAGTGAACGCCCATCATTTACCCATATATGTCCATCATTCCGCTGAAGTCACTAATTCCTTCCAATCCCTTCTTCCGTTGCCTTTTCCCTGCTGTGTGCATTAACACGGGCTTGGGATGATGTGTGACAAATTGTTGGCAGAGACAGCAGCAAACTTAAGATGTTTTTACTTTCTTCATTTCTTTGTAGTTTGAATTTTTTAAAAAAGATTTATTTACTTGAGAGACATTGGGGGCAGGAGGAGAGATGGAGAGAGTGAGAGGCAGAGAGATCATCCATCCATTGGTTCACTCCCCCAGTGCTTGGAATGGCCAGATCTACACCACACTGAAGCCAAGAACCAGGAACTCCATCCGGGTCTTCCATGGGTAGCAGGAACCAAAGCACCTGGGTCATCATCCACCACCTTCCCAGGTGCATTAACTGGAGGCTGGATCAGAAGTGGAGCAGCTGGGGCTGGAACTGGCACTCCAGTCTGAGCCTCTAGCATCACAAGTTAAGGCTTTAACTGCTGCACCACAGTGTCAGCCGCTATAGTTTGAATTTTTTTGGAAATGTGCATTTTTTCCCATTTAGGAAAAACTAACACATTAGAAAAGAAAAATAAGAACCATATTACTTGTATTGGAGCAGTAGAAATTAACTAATGAGTTGGAAAACATAAATAAAACAGACTTATTAAACATATACATTAAGCTTTCAGAAGCATATTAGCAACAATTATTTAGACAATGAGTAGTTTCTCTAGTTAATTGCTCTGTGTGATGTGTGGTAATTAACAGAGTAGGCCCTGTGGACGTTGAGTGTAGTTTGAAACCCAGCTTCAGCAGTTAGTAGCTGTGTGACCTTGAGCGAACCATGGAACACTTTCATGTCTCAGTTTACGCAAGTGCAAAAGATGGATGGTATAGAATCAGTCTCATCGATGGATCAAACAGGTAATAATTAGGGAGGACAGTGGGGCATAAATAGTATGTATTTATAAGAAATGGGAGTCTGGGAAGTGTGATTCAGCCTCGCTGAATAGATGTATTGCAAATCTATTCCCCTTTTTGCTCTATAAAAAACTCTTTGTGGAAAAGTCTGTGGCCTTCTGATGTACTCATTTAGCTTTAAGGGTTTGCATTCTGCTTTCCATTGCCTTTATTAAATAGCCTCAAATCCTTCTATTTTTTTTTTTTTTTTTTGAGAGAGGAAGTGGTCCCGTCTGCTGGTTTATTCCCCAAATGCGTGTAAGGGCTAAGCCGGGGCTGGAGCTGGCAGCCAGGAGTGCAGTGCAGATCTCCTATGCTGGTGGCAGGAACCCAGTTACTTGAGCCATCACCACTGCATTTCAGTATCTGAATTGGCAGGTAGTTGGAGTCTGGAGCTGGGTTGGCAATTGAACCCAGGGATTCTGATGTGGGACACTGGCATTGTTTAAACCACCATGCCAAGTGCCCATTCCTTTAAAAAACATTGGATGGGTGCCAGCTCTGTGGTGTAGTGGATTAAGCCATTGCCTGCAGTGCTGACAAACCAAATGGATGCCGGTTCAAGCCCTGGCTGCTCAACTTCCTCCTTTTTTAAAAATTTTATTTATTTAAAAGAGTTACAGAGAGAGGTAGAGACAGAAAGAGAAGTCTTCCTTCCGTTGGTTCACTCCCTAAATGGCTGCAACGGCCGGAGCTGCGCAGATCCGAAGCCAGGAGCCAGGAGCTTCTTTCAGGTCTCCCATGTGGGTGCAGAGGTCCAAGGACTTGGGCCATCTTCTACTGCTATCCCAGGCCATAGCAGAGAGCTGGATTGGAAGAGGAGTAGCCGGGACTAGAACCAACGCCCATATGGGATGCCCACTGCACCACAGTGCTGGCTGCTCAACTTCTGACCCAACTCCCTGCCAGTATGCCTGGGGAAAGCAGTGGAAGACGGCCCAAGTACTTGAGAGACCTGGAAGACACTCCTAGCTCCTGGCTTTGGCCTGGTTCAACCCAGCCATTTTGGCCATTTAGGGAGTGAACCAGAGGATGGAAGATCTCACCCCTACTGCCCCCTGCTTTGTAATTCTGACTTTCAAACAATTCAGAGGCAAGCATCTGGCCTAGAGGTTGAGATTCTATTAGGATGCCCTGTCTCACACTGGATTGACTGGGTTCAGCTTATGGCCCCGGATCCTATTTCAAGTTTCCTTTTAAAGTAGGCCCTGGGAGGCAGTGATAATGACTCAAGTAGTTAGGTTCCTGCCGCCCAAGTGGGGTGCCTAGAGTGAATTACTGGCTCCTGACTTTGAACAACCTCACTACCCACAGTTGCAGGCATTTGGGGAAGTGAACTAGCAGATGGGAGCTCTCTATTTGGATCCCAAATAAATATTTGTTTTTTTAAAGTGAAATGTATGGATTGGGAGTTGTGGTTTAACCACTACTTGGGATGCCCCTGTCCCTTCTCAGAGTGCTTGGGATTCAGTCCTGCCCCCACTGAATCTGCCCAGCTCTGTGCTAAAGCTAGCCTGAGAGGCAGGAGATGATGGCCCAGGGACTTGAGTTCCTGCCACTTGTGTGGGAAAGCTGGGTGGAGTTCCAGGCTCCTGGCTTTGGAATAGCCCAGACATGGCTGTTGACATTTGGGGACTGAAGCAGTGGATGGAAGATACCACTCTCACTCTGCATTTCAAAAAATTGAACAAACTGATTTTAAGAACTGCAGTGAATATGCAGTGCATTATGGTTAGCTGTGTTCACTAGAACTTACTCTTCATAGTCTTTTAAAAATGAGCAACCAATACTCTGACATTACTAGTGTAGACTGGTGTTTGGGAATTTCTGATCTTGATTGTTGAGTATGGGCAGCTGGTGTGGACTGATGTTGGTTGCAGTGATTGGTTATATTTTTTTTTCTTGTAAGATTTTCATGTTAGAGTGTTCTCCAAGCATACCAGTGAGCATTACTATAGGTCTTCCTGTAATCCGTGCACAAACAGTAGATAAAGGCAGCCTACAGTCAAAGATTTCCTCTACAAGTATAGAGGCTGGTTACAATGGGCTGGTCAACTGGTTTAAGAGTGCACCTTGTGGGGCCAGTGTTTTGGCATAGTGGGTAAAGCCATTGCCTGTAATACCAGCATATCAGAAGGGCACTGATTGGATTCCTGGCTGTTCCATTTCCCATCCAGCTCCCTGATAATGACCCTGGGAGAGCAGTGGAAGATAACCCGAGTGCTTGGGCCCCTGCACCCATGTGGGAGACCTGGAAGCTTCTAGCTCCTGGCTTCAGCAGGGGGCCAGGCCTGGCTGCTGCAGCCATCTGGGGAGTGAACCAGTGAATGGAAGACCTTTCTCTCTCAGTCTGTGTCTTTAGAACTCTTGACTTTCAAATAAATGAATAAATCTTTTAAAAAAAAGTATACCTTGTGCATGAAATATAAATGTGTGTGTATAATATTTGGATTAGAATATTTCCAATAACTGCATTTGACTGCTTAGGATCTAATAAACTGGGCTAGTAATTTGCCTATGCACATGGCTTTATATACATGTTAGAAGTATTATTGTAGTGGTATTATCTACATAATGTGTGAGAATTCCATTAAATCTAAAAATCTGTTAAACAGTGTGTGAGTTGAAGTGTTTTGTTCTGTTTTTGCTTAAATTATTCTATTCTGGATCGAAAATGGAGAATGCCTCCTGTATAACTTATTTTTCTATGGGTAATATGTGGTAACATCTTACTCCATGGGTGTCTTACTCCATTTGTGTGAAGGTAGGCATTGTTATTTATATTTTGATTATTTAATTAGTTTATATTCTGGGGTTTCTCATTTGTGTTAATTTTTCCTTTACTATTTTAAAATTCATTTTTCAGACCGGTGTTATTCCATGTGTAAAAACTAACAGCTGTTACAGCTTTGTTGTCTATTAGACCTTTCATTAGTATTAAACCTTTTGTATTTAATGCTGTTTGACATGATTGTTGATTTTGTTGATACTAAGGTAGGAACTCTGGCGCTTTTATATTAGTCTGCTGTGCCTATATCTATTCTATTTAACTTTTTGTGTGATTTTGTAGGTGCTTGGGCAAATCTTGTTAAATCCCATATAAGAATTTTTGTTCTTGGGTATTTAACTTATTTATATTTATTTTTAATTGTGTGTCTGTAATACTCTGTTTTCAGAACTTTGTTCTTAATACTTTTGCTGTTTTCCATCCTTTGAAACATGAGCTGTGTATTCTTCATTTCTGTGTCAGTAAGTGTTCTAGAAGTGATATTGTCTAATTCTTGGTCAGAGGCATTTTTAATTTTTTTTTTTTTTTTTTTTTTTTTTAGTTTCAGAGAAGACCGATATAGTAGTTGAAGCTGATTGCTAATTGGCAGCATTGTCTGGCTGCTGCTGTTAATGGGCTAGTGAGAAGAGTCTAGGACTCTTTCCCCGTCTTCACTCTGGCCAGCTATTATAGGAACCCACCAGGGAAAACATCCATTTCTCCAGCTGAGAATACTGGAAGGAAACCACTGAAGGCTTTTGTTTTTTCTTTTAAAAATTTGAGGGGGGGAAGGGGAGGAAAGAAGGAGGGAGAGAAACAGAGAGAGCTGGCATCTGCTGGTTTCCTTCCCAGATGGCCCCGGAGGTGGTGGCTGAGCCCAACCAGGTTATTACCAGCATTGGGAAACTCCATCTGAGTCTCCACTAGTGACAGGGACCCAACCACTTGAACCCTCACCTGTTGCCTTCCAAGGTGCATAATATCTGTAAGGTGGAATCAGGAGCAGGGTTGGGCCTTGAACCCACACACCTCGATAGGAGATCATGGATCCCAGTGGGTGGCTTACCTGATGGGCCAAATGCCCAGCTTCAACTTCAGCTTTTGTACAGACTTGTACCTTTAAGTGAATAAAAACAGATGTATTTTCAGATCATGATGTGTCTGCTGTTAGAATAACCATCCTCCCTTGCATTGTTCATTGAAATTGAGTAAAAGTGTGATGCAACTAGAAAGGTTTAAAGAAATAAAGTGAAAATAATTAAAAGCAGAAGCTTCCATATAAAGACAAATTATAAAATAATGGGTTGCTAGTTCTATGGTCAGGATAAAACTGGAATCATAGGAAACTGCCTCAATGTGAATTTTGAATTGTTTTCAACACAATGAATTTCTTTTGAAAGTGCCATTAATTTATCAAAAAGTCATTCTTTGCATCCTTCGATCGTATTAAAACTGTGATATGGAGATTATTGCTTATTTGACCAGAGAAAGGAAGAGTTGAGATACTTTTTATTGAGTTTTATCTTGAGCCAGGTTCTGGCCACGTCTTCTAGGAGATATTTAAAGCTAGAAGTGCTTGCTCCATTGATGACAGAGAGTGTTGCATTGACTTCCTTAAATAACTCAAAACTATGAACAAAACACAATATACTCATTGAAGACACCATGACAGTCACCACATATCCCATTTGCTCATATATAGCATGTATATACAGCATATATGTTCAAAGTCACTTGTATCTTCACCAAATCTATCACCATTCATTGACCTGAAGAATTCTGAGATTAAGATTTTCTTTGCTAACCAAGGCGTATGTTTCTACATTGGAGTTGGTTTGAAACAACGCAAAATCAAGAGAAAACCTGTAACCACTGATAAGTAAACAAATGGAGAATTGACTTACCTGGAAGTTGGACTATTGGGCAGTTTGTTGCCTACAGGTGATTGTCATTTTTCTGAAGCTTTGCAAACCATTGTAAGTGAAATGGTCCACTTGCTGCTTTTGGCCAGGGAAAATGACCAAAATGCACATGCAATGCAGGACCATGATACGACATGGTATTTTGCATATTGGTGGTGACCTACTCAAAGGTTCTTCAGTTTGTTGTCTTCACCCCTCGAAGGAAAGTTTATAAAGAGTTCATTAAAAATTAAATTTAGAATGTCTTTGCTCATGTCAAACATTGTCATCAGTAGTTCAGTATTTGTAGATGTGGTTTGATGGTTCTAAATAACTTGTATGGTCTACTGGTATATTAAGTGCTCATTCTTTAATACCACTACATGAGCATCATCCGATAGGACGGACTCTCCAAAGTATATTTTAAATTAGGAACTATCTGGCCACGGAATTCTGATTATTGGTAAATTCACTTGAAAACAATGACATGGGGCATTGTACATTAATCACTGGAAGGAAACCACTTGGAAAGCCTGCTCAGCAGTAGAGAAAATCATGGATTTTGATTTGGAACCATTAGAACCTCTTTGGATTGTAGCCCAGTAGGAAGAAGGCAGACACATGGAAGAGAGTTTCAGGGTATTTACTCCACAAACAACACACGCTTCCAAGTTGAAAATGCTTAAATGTCTATGTATTTTGGGGAGCATCCTCAACTTGTCCTTACTATCAAATGTGTTAGGTAATTTCCCTCTGCAGTTTAGTATCAAAAGGACTGAAGACAGAGGGCAGTTGTCAGATACCAACGTCAGTCCACAAGGGAAACAACCACATGACAGACAGCTGGGATCCCCTCTCTCCTCTTCTTTTGTGCCCAGTTGGCTGCTGTAAATGAGCAAATGGGGTATGTGGTGACTGTTATGGTGTCCTCAATGAGTATATTGTGTTCATAGTTTTGAGTTTTTTAAGGAAGTCAATGCAACAAAGCTTGACAATGCAGACAGAACTGTTAAGTGGCTGATAAGTTTTTTTTTTTTTTTTTTTTTTTTTTTTTTTTTTCTAAATTGTGATTTCTCTGGGTAGCAGTAAAGATTCTGGAGGGTGTGGAGTACCTGTTTCTGAAAAAAGTTGGCAGACAAAAGATTTCCAAGCAACGACATGAACGTGGGTTTGATGTAGTTAAAAAGAGGGAAAACCAGAGTGACTGCCAGTATTTGCAATGTCTCAGGACACAGACATTTATTTATGTTCCATTGTTGGTGACATAGCACGCAATGTCACCCAGTGCTGGTCTCTGGAGGGGAACCGACAGGTACCCAGTGTGAACTGTAGTGTGATGGACTGTGCCAGAAGTTTAAGGAGAAACACATGATTTCTGGATTGTTCCAGTATCTAATTAGATGCTGAGTAGTGGGAGAATGTTGAATAATACGAGCAGGGGAAGAAAGAATTTCAGCATGTCTTTTGTTGAAATTCAATCCCCTCGTTTCCTCCCCTACATTCCCTGCAACAGTCTGAAAACTTTTCAGTCACTTTTTTAAAAAGGATACAGTGAATTTTATCACAATCTTGTCAATCAAAACCACATGTGCTTGCTCCACTGATGACAGAGAATAGCAAAATCATATTTGTTGAGACCAAAAACACAGGTAATAAATAACAGGAATACCATGTGAAATGGAGTGTTCTTTACAAAGCAACAGCGAATGTTGCCTAAAAATTAATTTGAAGAAAAAAAAGAACTTTCTGAAGAGGAAGCCATAGGAAGCCTCACTTGGGCTACAGTGATTTTTTTTCCCTCTCTGTCAGATCAGTTCTATTTTTCTGTCTTGGCGAGAATGCTTCTGCAAACTTCCCAGCGTAATAAAAGAGAGAATTCCTGGGAGCCGGGCAGCCTCAGCGATGGAGCACCCTTCTCAAGTGTGGACTGTGGTCAAGGCCGGGTTGCCGAGAAGGGATCTGCTAACTCCTGACCTCAGGCACCACATTTGGACCAATGCCTGTTTTTCTGAATAAAGTTTTATTGAAACACATTCACACCCCTTCATGGACATGTTGTCTACAGCTTCTTTCATGGTACAGCTGCACAGCTGAGTGGTTGTGGAATAGACCGAGAGGCTCACACACCCTGGGACAGTTAGAATCGGACCTCTTACAGAGCTTAGCCAGCCCTTTCAGCTGATTCTGGGCATTGGGAGAAAATGCAGTCAGCAACTGGCTCCTAGGGAAGAGAATTAAGAAGAATCTGGTAACTTAAGGGACATTGCCTTCTGATTCTGGGGCCCTGATGCTGTTGTTTTCGTGGTATAAGGAACACTAATGCTGAGTACGTGGAGAAGGTCACCCCGTCTCTCGAAGCCCTCTATTTTGTGTTGCTGAAATTATTTGCTGTTGGGTTTGGCTTTGGAGAGTAGCCAGAACTTGCCTACCTCTTCCCACATCTTGACTTTGACAGGGGCCTGGCTGCCACCTAAGTGCATAGTAGCTGCCTCCAGGAGCCCAGAGTTCTTGCTGTGACATCCTCCTTGTGGGATGGTTTGTCCTAGCATTTGTATCCGGGGCTAGTTAAGCACCCGTCACAGGCTTGCTTTTTACAGAGTGATGAATGTGAGGGTGTCATTTTGTCTGTTTCTGTTTTTAGCATAGGAACCCGTTTGATTTTCAGAATGCTATCAATTTTAATATGGTTGAGCACGGAGAACAAAAGAAATGTAATGGTATCTTGACCGAGATCTTTGATCACTTAATTGATGAATTAAAGGCTCTCAAAGGCCGTGCACCAGGCGGAATGCTTCAGATTTACCGGTAATTTTAGAAGTGCTTTGTTATTAGTTCCTTATTTCCAGCCGTCCTGTGAAAGGTATTTGAAAATGTACATTAAAGTCAAGCCAAGCTGCCTCTCCTCTCCGACGGCTCCAGGCTTCCAGGGAACTTTGCTGGGAAGGCAATGTCAGGGTGTTTGGAAAGGTTAATTCATCTCGAGGTGATAGGAACCAGGTTGTGTCCATGTGAACTGAAAGAATGAAAGGAAGAGGAGGACAAAAATGAGACACCAGAAAGAAAAAAAAAATGGAGGCGATCTAACTAGAGAAAGGAACCATGGAATGTGTGAGGCCTGGGGCCTTGGCTTACAAGAAATCAGGCTGGGGGCGGTTAGGCATTTTAATGGTGGTATAAAAGGCCTCTGCCCTGATGAGGTATGTTCAGGTGATTAATGCTCCCTGCCGGCCACTGCATCCTTATGGGGAAGTATGGAGATGGCAATGATTTTAGCAGGCTGCTTTGATTTTGTGTTGGGCTGATCTGAGAAGCCTGAGACGGCAAGGCGGTTGCTCAGTAGCCTCTGCCGGCTTCAGCTTGTTTGTCTCTCTGAATGACAGAGCATCTTTTGGATTTACCCTTGTGGCTCAGGAAATGGGCTGAATCTGCTGCGTCCAGGGACTTCGGTGCGTCTGGCTTGAGTCGTCCGTGTATCTGGGTGGCAGGATGATAGAAGCACAGTTCATCATTGCACACGTTCCACTGCCCAAGATGCTGAAACTGTTTACTTGGAGACCAAAGTAAACTAAAGTTTAATTTGGGGCATCTTTACCTGATTTCAGAATTTTAGTACCAAAATGCCAAACTGTGAGCCAAAGACCTGTGTTCTGGTGCGGTTTTGTGAGTTCATATTCAGAATTTTTTTTCCAATATAGATTTATTCAAAAGGCAGAGTTACATAGAGACAAGGGCATTGGTTCCCTCCCCGAATTGAATGAATAGCAACAGCAGGCATTGGGCCATGACTGAAGCCAGGTGCCCAGAACTCCATCTGGGTCTCCCATGTGAGTGGCTGGGTCCAAGGTCTTGCGCTGCCTTCTGGGGCGCATTAGCAAGGAGCTGGGTGGAAAGTGGAGCACCTGGGGCTGGAACCTGTGCTTGTATGGCATGCCTGCATCATAGACGCTCAACCCGCTGCAACACGGTGCCGGCCAGAATTCCTCTTCAGTTTGTGATGTTCTGGTGGCTTAGTCTCTTAAGGCAGCTGTATCAAAACCCCACAGGCCAGGTGCTTTGTAAACAAGAGAAATTGATTTCTCCCAGCTCTGGAGGCTGGGAAGTATAGGGTCAAGCCAGGTTTGAAGTCTGATGGGGAAGGGGGGGTATACTATCCTCACCTGGTAGAGGGGGCAGGAATCAGTCTTGGGCAGTAATCCCATCCCATTCATGAGGATTCTGCCTTCATGACCAAATAACTCCCAGAAGCTCCACTTTCTTCTGCAAGAGGGGTAGGATTTCAACATGCAGATTTTGGGGGTCACAGCCACTCCAGGTCTAGTAGATGGGAGAACAAAAAAATCATGCTGACCAGTCAGTGGCAGGACAGCTCACCACAGAGCCTACTGGACCACTGGTTTTGAGAAGGCCTACGCTTGAGGCTGTTGTGATACTGGGGAGGAGAAAGAAGTGAGCCAAATGGGGCTTGCCCTGACCCTTCTAAGATAGCTAGGACTTACCCTTGGAAAAGACTTTAGATTGGGACCTGAATTGGAGTTGTGTTGCAGATGAGGTTATGTCCAGGATGGTGTGGAGCCTTAAAAGCAAGGATGCATTCCGTGGTGTTTTGAGTATTGTATGCCAAACACGATGTCAGGCACTGGAAACACAGCAGCAAAAGACAGGTTGGGGAAGGCACCCAGGTCTAAAGGGCCAAATGCAGTAAACCAACAGACAAGCCAGCTAGCTGCTCACAAAGGCACGGTGATGAACGGTAGTAGGACTCAGTTGTCACCGGGAAAGTGTCAGAGACATGATCTCTGAGCAGATCCTTAATAAAGTGAGGGCTGAGGGATGGAGGAAGGAGGGCAAAGAACATTCTAGAGGCTTGGCTGTGCTGTACCTCTCCTGGAGTGAAGGAGAAGGTGTCTGGGCTGGATCACCCGAGGTTTGCAGGGGCATGGGTAGGAGGTTGAAACTCTCAGGGAGTGACACAGGAATCCACTGTGAGTTTCAAGCAAGGGGGTGGTGGGATCCACGTGACATTGTGGAGGACAGTTGCCGGCTGCCATGTGGACAATGACTGAGAGGCGAGCCTGGGGAGGGGAAGGGTTGTAAGTCAGACCGCGGTGCTCAGGCTAGAAGTGGCCCTGGTGCCTGAAGTGAGGGAGCCCGTGTGGACCCCGTGTGCCTCTGTGGGCTTTGGTGTTGAGGTTATACTGGTGTTGTAGATGAGTGGGCGTGTGTTCCCTCCTGTTGATGGAGGAGATGTGAAGATTGAGTGCTACAGCTTCAACACCATTTGTCCTCACCACATTGTGTTTGGTCCCCACTGTGGTGGTGTCGGAAGGCGGAGCCTGGGGGAGGTGTTTGGGTCATTGTTGCAGTTGATTTCTCAACAGTGTTGCAGTGGATTCGTTTCTGAGAGGAGGAGCATGGTGGGGGCAACAGGCGCGGAGTCACCACACAGACTCCGGGAGTCGGGTGAAAGCAGGCCTGAGGCGAGCAGCCCGCAGACTCGTTTGTTTGAGTTAGTACAACAGCATATATAGCCAAGACCAGCCAATCCAGTCAAGGGGCGGTCTATGCCCCAACCAATCACATAGCCTGTTACCAGGCAGTTTCCAAAGCCATCCAATCACAGCCTGTTGCCAGTCAGGCTCTTGTCGCCAGGCAGTTTCTGAAACCATCCGGTCACGGCCTGCCGTCAGTCAGGTTCTGCTGTCATGTGGTTTCCTCTGTTGTCCTGTGGTTTCCGAAGCCATCCAATCACGGCCTGCTGCCAGGCAGTTTCTGTTGTCAGCGGCCATTTTGGCATGACCTTTTCACCTCAGTGGCCATCTTGGCATGAACTTTTCACCTCATTCCACCACAGGTCATGGAGGTGGAGTCCTCAGCAACAGACCCATGCCCCTCTTACGGACTGGACTGCCCCCTCTCTGGGCACTCCGTTAGTTTCCACGAGAGCAGGTCGTTAGAAAGCCAGTTGGGCTTCGTGGCTTTCTCTCAGTTTTCTCTCGCACCTGCCGGCTTGCCCTGGTCCTTTCTGACAGGAGCTCAGGTAGTCGCAGGCCCTCACGGGGTGTGGCCGCCTGGTCCTGTACTTCTCACCCTCTAGAACTATGAAGCAAAAGAGACCTCTTTTCTTTAAAAACTACCCTGCCTCAGGCATTATGTGATGGCAACAGAAGACGGAGTGAGTCTGCGGGGTTCTTAGGTGAGTGTTGGGTAGAATTTACCAGTGAAGCGACATGGGCCTGGGCTCCTTCATGGGAACGTTTCAAGTAATTTGCTCTCTTTTTATAGATATGCAAAGATTTCTTTGATTCCTCAGTCTTTTTTGATATTTGGGTCTTTATTGTCCTTTGTCCATTTCATTAACGTTACATAATCTGTTGGCAGCCAGCTCTTCACAGTATTACCTTAACATTTTTTAAAACGGGGCCGGTGCTGTGGCATAGCGAGTCTGGCTGCCACCTGCAGTGCCAGCATTCCCTACGGCTGCCGGTTCGAGTCCCGGCTGCTCCACTTTGATCCAGTTCTCCACTATGGCCTGGGAAAGCAGAAGATGGCCTAAAAGGGAGACCCGGAAGAAGCTCCTGGCTCCTTGCTGGGATCTGCCCAGCTCCAGTTGCAGTGGCCATCTGGGGAGTGAACGAGTGGATTGAAGACTTCTCTCTCTCTCTGCCTCTGCCTCTCTGAAACTCTGCTTATCAAATAATAAGTAAATAAATCTTTAAAAAATGTTTTTAAAACAATTTTTTGATAAGATTAGTATCAGTGACTCTTCAGTTCTGATGGTAGTAGTTTGAATTTTCTGCTTTTTTTCTTTCATGGACAGTCAAGTTGAAGTTAATAGTTGCCTTCATCTTTTCTAAGAAAAAACTTGTGGTTTTATTGAGTTTTATACCTTTTTAATTCTCTATTTCCTCTCCGATCTTCATTATTCCCTTCTCTGATTATTTGCTAGGTTTTAGTGTAATTTCACTTCTTTTACCATTTTCTTGATGTGGAAGTTCAGGTTATTGACTTGAGATGATTTGTGTGTAATAAAGACATTACTAGCTATAAATTTTTTTGAGTACTGCTTTAGCTGCATCTTCTAAGTTTTGGGAATGCTGGTTTTGTTGTCGATTTATCTCAAAGCAGTTTCTAATTTTCCTTGTAACTTCTTCTTTAGTCCATTGGTGATTTAGGAGTATGCTGTTTAATCTTTACACAGTTTGGATTTCTAGATTTTTTTGTTGTTGTTGCCGAATTGAAATTTAATTCCATGTAGCCAGAGAACATAGTTTTTGTGATTGCTGTCTTTATGTTGGCTGGAGTTGTTGTATGGGGCTGGCATGTGAGGTGTTAGGTGAATGCTCATGTGTAGGTGAGGAAAGTGTGCATTTAGGTGCCGTTGAGTGGAGTGTTCTGTAGATGTCTGTTTAGTGTGGTTTAGAGCATTGTTCAAACCTCTGTCCTGGGGATGTTCTACCCATAATTGAAAATGTGGCTTTGAAGACTTCCTCCTCTTTTGTTTGAAATTGTCTACATTTACTTCTATAAAATGAGAGTTTTTGCTTCTTGTGTTTTGGGGCTCAATTATTAGGCATATATGTTAATAATATATTCCTAATAGATTGCTTCTTTCATCACTATGAAATGTCCTCTTTCTTGAATAACATATACTTTTTGTGTTAGTCAATTTGCTGTGATGTTAGTGTAGCTATTCCACTCTTACTGTTGTTTGCATGATAAATCCTTCCCCATTATTTTACTTGAAATATGTAACTAAGGGGTTTCTTTTGCAGAAAGCATAGTTAACATATCTAAAAATTGAGTCTGACAATCTGCCTTTTCCTGGATTTTTAGTTCATTCGTATTTAATGTTAATATGGTTGGAATTAACATCTGCCATTTTGCTTTTTATTTCTGTGTGTTTTCCATTTCTCTTTTCTTCCTTGTGTTCTTTTGTATTCAACTGATATTTTCTAATGTAGCATTTTAATTGCATTAGTGACTTCTAAATTTGTTTATTTTGTTAGTGCTTGCTCTGGGGTTTAATGTTATATATCTTATCAATCTACTTTAGATTTGTATTGGCTTTAATTCAATGGAATATAAACTTTACTCTTAAATTAGTACATTGCCTCTTTTTGTGCTGTTACTATTACATGTTATGTCTGCATGTTGTAAACCCAATAATATGTCATTATAGTTATTTAATCCTGTTTTTAAAGAAGCTAAGAAAGGGCAAGTACAATTTATGGAGCTTGTTAGATTAGATTTGTTAGTTTGTTAGTTTTCTGATTCTGTTGATTTTTTACTGTGGATTTGAATCACTATTTCCTTATTTTAATGTAGGTTTGTTCCCGTCTGCCTCCTTTGTGCTGTTACTGTCAAATACATTGCATTTTTGTTTTATAGACCTAACAATAAAATTATATCTGTTTTATGCAATTGCTTTTTAAAATCAGTTAAGAGAAGAAAGATGCTGTTATGTTACCTTTGCAATTCCCTACGTAGTTCCTTTACTAGCACTTTGGTTTTCGTGTGAATTTGAATTACTGTCTGATGTCACTTGTTTTCAGCCTAAAGAACTTCTATTAATATTTTTGTAAGGAAGGTGTACCAGTAGCAAATTATTCCAGCTTTTGTTCATCTGGGAGTATCTTTTTTAATTTAAGAATGCATTTTAGATTTATTTATTTGAAGGAGGGAGAGGAGAGAGAGGAGAAAGAGAGAGCCTTTGGTTTGGGTGACAGGGACCCAAATACTTGAAACATCATTGCTGCTTCCCAGGTGGATTAGCAGGGGGCAGGATTAGAAACAGAGGTGGGAGTCAATCTTGGGTACTCTAATAGGGGAGCCAGGCATTCCAAGGGGGGGCTTGACCCACTGTTTCATAGTGCATACCACTTCCTTTATTTTTAAAGGATGTTTTTGGTAAATATAAGATTCTTGTTTACTTTCAGGCCTCTGGCCTTCTGTGTTGCTGATGCAAAGTGGGGCCGGCTCTGTGGCATTGTAGGTTAATCCTCTGCCTGTGGCGTTGGCATCCCATATGGGTGCCGGTTCTAGTCCTGGCTGCCCCTCTTGCAATCCAGCTCTCTGTTATGGCCTGGGAAAGCAGTAGAAGATGGCCCAAGTGCTTGGACCCCTGTGCCCGCATGGGACACCAGGAAGAGGCACCTGGCTCCTGGCTTCGCATCGGCGCACTCCGGACTTTGCGGCCATCTGGGGAGTGAACCAACAGAAGGAAGACCTTTCTCTCTGTGTCTCTCTCTCACTGTAACTCTACCTCTCAAATAAATAAATAAATAAAATCTGTAACAGAAAAAATGAACATAGTAGAGTTACCTTGTACATGAGGTGTTGTTTGCTAATATCAAGATGCTTTTGTTAATCTTTGAATTTCAACAATTTGATGATGAAGTACCTGGGTGTGGACTACTCTGATTTTATCCTGGAGTTGACTGACTTCTTTGGGTGTAGATTGTATTTAATCCAGTTTGAGAAGTTGTCAGCCATTATTTTCTAGAATTTTGTTTCTGTCTCATTCTCTGTTATCTCTTCCTGGTTGTCCATCGTGTGTGTGGGCACACTTGCTCATGGCCAGCATTGCTCTGACTTGCGTTTTACATTTGCATCTTTCTCTGCTGTTCATAAGCTGTTACCCTCTCTTGACGTGTGCAGGTTCTTGATTCTGTCACCTCTGCTCTTCAGTGCCTCTAGTGAATATTTCATTTTGGTTATTATATTTTTCAGCTTAAGAATTGTCAATTGTTTCTTTCCAATAGCTTATTAATATTTTCTACTTTATGAGCCATTGTCATTTTACCTTCTAATTCTTAAAGACTGGTTGCCTTTAGTTTTTGAACATAGTCATCTTGGGTGTCATAAAGTTTTTTATCTGCACAATCTACCACTATAGACTCCTGAAAGCGTTTTTTATTGCCTAATTTTCTCCTGTGCATGAGTCTGACTTTCCTGTTTCTTTGCATGTGTCGTCATTTTTTGGGAGGAACAATTCCAATAAGGGAACAACTCTGGATATTGACCCCGGCCTTTCGGTGTTTTTGGCTGTCATCTGCTTGGTCCTTTGTTTGGTGACGTGGTTGAGATAATTAGGCAGGATCTGTTTCTCTTGTCGTGAACATCTTCTGCTGGCTTTGCCAAGATTCTCCTCTCTCTATTCCTCTAAAAAAAAAATTCTTGTACCCTGACAAAGGGGTTGTCTCTGTCTTGGAGCAGATGATCGTTCAGGGCAGAGGTCGTGCTTCTGAGGTTACCGCCTTGGGGGAGCAGTTGAGGGCCGTGTTCAAGTCCGCCTCGCACCTGGCTCTGATGCCTTCTGAGTTGCTTGGGACGTACACATAGCATTCCATCCCCAGACTTGACTAATGCTAAAAGACCTCCTCTTGGATTTCTTTTCTTAGTTCTACCTAGTAAGCTATTGGCTTCTCTGATCATTTGCTTGTGTAATAGAACAGCCAGCCTGCTTTTTTTTTTTTGACAGGCAGAGTGGACAGAGAGAGAGAGAGAAAGGTCTTCCTTTGCCATTGGTTCACCCTCCAATGGCCGCTGCGGCTGGCGCACCATGCTGATCTGATGGCAGGAGCCAGGTGCTTCTCCTGGTCTCCCATGGGATGCAGGGCCCAAGCACTTGGGCCATCCTCCACTGCACTCCCGGGCCACAGCAGAGAGCTGGCCTGGAAGAAGGGCAACCGGGACAGAATCCGGTGCCCCGACCGGGACTAGAACCCGGTGTGCCGGCGCCGCAAAGCGGAGGATCAGCCTAGTGAGCCGCGGCGCTGGCCCAGCCTGCTTTCAATGGTTCTCCACCACAGTCTGCACTGTCTCCAGCAGCACCCACAGGCTGGCACAGGGGTGGAGTGACTGAGCCCTTCACCTGCCAGAAGGGTGGCTTGCTCTTGGGAAGCATTTTGCATCTCCGCTTTAGTCTCCTGTTTGCCTGTTTTTACCCTGAGTGTGATTTTCCCCTTGAGATGAATCACATATAACCTATTCCACATAAAACCCTGCAAATTCCCTCAACTTTGACTCTGCTGCTCTTTGCTTTATTTTATGCATTCATCTTTTACAAATGTGTTTGTATCTTGCTTATTTCTTTTAACTCCCAGATACCTGCCTAGCTCTAACCACTTACCATCCATGGTAGTGTCAGGGCCTGGCTTTGTACTCAAGTTGTTTTTGTCTCTGTTTCAAATAAAAGTTTTCTGAGGGTGTCTGAGGTCTCCCTTGCAGAATGAATTCTCAGAATTTCCGTGGCACTTCAGTCCAGTTTCTGTCCTTACTCTGCCCTCAGCTTGGTTCATTCCGCATCACCAGAGAAGCATGACTGCCACGTGGCTGACTTTGAGCAGGGGTTTGAGTGTCCTGGTGGGTGATGACCTTGCACTAGTTGGGATTATCTGCTGATGCTCTCTCTTTGTAAGTGTGCCTTCATCAGCCGGGATTTCTCTCTGGCTGCTCTTCTCCTTGAGCCCAACCTTGTTGACGGCTCATAGATGTTCCCTCTCTTCTGCTTTCTTGATTCTTTTGTCCATATGTTCTTCTCTTGTCCATTCCAAGGTCCTCAAACCTTCCTCTCTTGCCATCTACTTTTTTCCCCTCCTCCTGATAATTAATTTTTAAAAAATTTTTGTAAGGTACATATAAAATTAACCTTTTGGAAGGGCGTCATTCCATGACAGTAAGGACTTCCACACTGTTACACACTCTAACTGGAATCATGACTGCAGCTTCCTGCTAATGCACACCCTGGGAGGCAGTGGTAATGGCTGAAGTAGTTGGGTTCCTGCCACCCACGTGGGATAATTGAATTATGTTCTTGGCTCCTAGCTTTGGCCTGGCCTAGTCCAGCCCTGGCCATTTGTGGGGAGTATACCAGTGGAGGGGAGATTTGTCTGTATCAAAGATGGCCCAAGTACTTGGGTTCCTGCCACTCAGGTGGGAGACCTGGATGGAGCCGCAGTTCCTCTTTCCTGGTTTCAGCCCGGCCCTGTCCTGGCTGTCGTGGTCATCTGGGGAGTGGACCTGTGGGTAGAAGGTATCTCCGTCTCTCCCTCTATCTCTGACAATCTTCTTTTCAAATAAATAAATCTTTTAAAAAGTTGCAGGTTTAAAGAGCAGCGCTTGCATCCATCAGTTGCTATATGCTAGCCAGTTGATAACACTTGTTTAATCATCACAGTAGCCATGAGAACAGGGATTACAATTTTATAGCTAAGGAGAACGGCGACACAGCACTAACTGACCAGCCCAGGGTTAAACAGGACAAGCAGAGCCATGGCTCAGCTCTCATTATTTCTATTGTTAGTGTTACCTTCTAGAAGTTCTGAAAGTAGAAATCTGTGCAGTCCCATGTGGTGTTCCACTAGCCACATGTGGCTCCTTAAATTAAACAACAACAATAACAACAACAATTGTGTCCTCAGTCACAATGGTCACATTTTAGGTGCTTGGTTGCCACCTGGACGGTGCAGCTGAGGGATGTTGCCATGCTTACAGCTGTCCTGCTGATCAGGGCTGCTGGAGAGCTGGGCCAGTTGTCTGCAGCCTTGGCTACCTATGCGTTTGTCCAAGAAGGAAAAGATGGAAGAGAGGACATGAGGCAGCCGAACAGAACACACAATACCCATGAACCTACTTGTGTGTGTGTTGGGGGGCAGCAAATCATTACTGAGTATATACATAGCAGGGAAGGAGAGAGAAAGCATGAACTCCTTCCTGTCAGTGCGTGGGAAGTAACAAGAGGCTGTGGGGAGGGTATATTGGCCGACATGGCAGTTAGTGACTATGGATTGGAGTGTTCATCAGGTGCTTAGTTCTATCCCAGGTGCTTGCTGGTACATATTAAAAATAGACATGGTAGTCTACTGCATGGTCTGTGGATCCTATGATTTTTCAGAACTCCCAGGGAAGCTGACAAAGTCCTGTCTCAGGCACTGCACAAGAACCATGCAGATAAAAGCCATTCATGCCGTCAACAGTCATACAGAATATTGGCTATTATTTTCTTCCTCAAGAAATGTGGGAGATAGATTGCCTCAGGCAAAATAGTATTTTACACATGGTTTCCCAAAAGCACTGCGCATATTTAGAGCTCTTCTCAAAATGTTTGCATTTGTTCTTCCAAAAAGAAATTTGCATGACATTTTAGAATTGCATTCTGTCTAGAAAGCAAATCCTGGCTTTTCATATTTAAATTCAAAGCTTTCTGATGTAAAATCTGCCAAGAAAATGTATGTTCCAAATTAGGTTCTTAGAGCACAGCTGACTTTTTTTTTCTTTTTGCCACTAAAATAATTTTTGGGAAGAATTTCTAACATGTTACTCTTCTTTCTTAGCTGAGAAAACCACTGATTATGACTGAAGAATCTGTGTAGTCTTCTACTTAGAGAAAATTGAGCCTAGATTCCACTTGGATGGGACTGCCCAGCAACATAGAAATGTGGTGGTGTTGACGAGTCAAATGATGTCACATTTGTTTCAGCTATAGACCATTGATAGAGTATTTGACAACAGTAGCAAAAAATCTAAGAACTAGAATTTTTAACAATTGATAAACAATGTGATTGGTAAACAATGTAAAGTAGCCAATATTGACAAGTTACTCAGATTGAATAAAAACTGATAAAATCCCCCAAATGTACCTTGCATGTTGACTTCTTGGGACCTCATCATCCAGGAACACCAACACCTGTGCTTGCTCTTGACCTTAAAAAAGTGATGTTTAAAGGAGGAAATTGTAGACCGCAGAATTCTCTTTGATTGGATGTAAAAGTTGTATTGTTAGCTGTGCATGTTTCAGCAACATGCTGATATCCAGCTGGAATTGTAGTTGAAAGAGCTAGTTAATATGCAGGGTAAAGTAAAGCATCCTTTGCTGTTGTCTTTGGCACAGCTCACTTGGCAGTTGCATCCATTTCTACCTGAAGGTGTTGGTTAAAGGTTGTTTTGCTGTGAGATAGAAGGTCAAGGAGGAAGTACTTTACTTAGCCCTCTGATGTTGATGTGGGTTATTGGGTATATCAACTTGCACAAAGAGTTGTTTGTCTTGTTGGAAATTCTCAGAGGTGGAATCAGTATAGCATTACTCAAGAAGGCTTCTATAATGCTTACAGCCGTGATCTTTGAATTTTTTACCTTTAGATTCATTTTATTCAGTTGACTGAGCGAGTGCTTAACATCCTTCCCTTGAATACTACATAGCCAGTAAAAAAATTCTAGTTCTTCGTAGTTTTACTGTATTTGTTTTTTCCTATTCTCCATTGTAAAGTTCCAACCCCGGCTAATTCACAGGAGGCTAGACTGAAGCCACAGTGAAGATTTTGTTGCGGAGATCAACCTGAACAGCTGTGGGTAGGACCGGAGCCAGAGGAATGGTTAGGTGTGGTGGTAATTTGTTCCCGCTTCCTTGCGGTGATACCCACAACCAGCTCTGACCTTAGCTGGATGACTTGCTTTGACCAGTGCTGTTACAGCAAATGTGATAGAAGCAGTGGCTTTCAAGAAGTGCTTGAATATTTAAGCATCTCTTCTGGCTGCCCTTTGGCACTCAAAGACCTCCATGTGAAGAAGCCTAGGCTACTGGATGAAAGACCTGAGGGAGCAGAGATACGCAGGCCCAGCCAAGGCCACAGGGGGGCTGTGAGCAGGCAAGGGAGTGAGAGCATTTGGTCTCAGTCAACTCACCAGCTGACTTCTGGATCAGCCAAGCTGGCCCAGAGCACATGTATTATCTGACAAACTCATGAAATATACAAAGATTATTTGCTTTCTGTGACCTAATTCTGTATTGTTTCATTCTCTCTATTCCCTTAGACATCTTTACCCCACCCTGAAATTGAGTTGCAAGTTGGAGGCTGATCCTATTAATTCTTCCTGTTTTAGTATTTTTTAAAAAATATTTATTTGGAAGAGTTACAGAGAGATAGAGAAGGAGAGACAGCTATCTTCCATGTGCTGGTTCACTCCATTAATGGGCTGGACTAGGCTGAAGCCAGGAGCTTCATCTGGGTCCCCCCTGTGGATGCAAGGCCCCAAGTGCTTGAGCCATCTGCTGCTTTCCCAGGTGCATTGTCAGGGGCTGGATTAGAAGTGGAGCAGCCAGGACTTGAACTGGTGTCCATATGGGATGGTGGTATCATAGGCAGTGGCTTTACCCACTATGCCACAATGCCAGCCCGTTGTTACTGATTTAAAGAAATGGAGAAGCTTTGTTTAGTTTAGAGGTAGAGTTGAAAGGATTTGGTGGTAGACCGGAAGTGGAAGTCAGGGAGTTAGAGTTGTCACAAACAACTTGGAGGGTTTGGAAAGTATTCACATAGACTTTTTCTTTGCAATACAGATGCCAGATGGGTTGACATCATTTGCATCGATTCAGGTTTGACAGAGGCCTTCTGAATCTCTCAGTGCTATCACAAATGCTGGGTAGATGTTGCTAGCTCTTCGTAACACGTGTATGGTGATAGTACTTTCCTGATGTATTTGCAACATAAGTGAGATAATATGTGCCAAGCCTTTGACATATGTACTAAATGTTAGCTGCATTCTTAGGTAGAGGTACTACAGGTCTCAGTGTGGAGAGTGTTATCTTTCTGTTTCACTGGGAGAGTTTGGATCACTCATTCAGTCTCATTGCCTGTCACTGGTCGGTTCAGGTTTCTGATGTCTTTGTGGTTCAATTTTGGTAAGTTACCTATAATTAGAAATCCATCCCTTTCTTGGGTTTTCCAGTTTGTTGGCAGGTACTTTTCTGTAATTGTCTGTAAAGAGCCTTCGTATTCCTATGGGATCAGTTGTAATCCTTCTGTTCTGAATACCCTGAAATGAAAGCACTGGGGTGGAGGGGGCGGTCCACAGAGTGAGAGTCACATTGAAATGAGAAATCTATAGCCTGCATGCTTGTTTATGAGAACTGGATTTATCCTGAACATTTCCCAGGTCATTTAAAACTTTTTTTACAGGTGTGTTTATTTTCAGTGGCTAGGTTATGGCCTGTGTCTCTCTGGTTAAGTTTTGGCCCCTCCGTGTGTCCTATCCAGGTAGGAACGCGGGTCGGCAGGCTGCAGATCCCCATCCCCACTGTCGGGAGCACCTGCTGCTTTCCCTGGAGCAGCTTTCCTGGCTGTGATCCTTCGGATTCTCACTGCTGCTGGTAGACATAATGACAGTTCTTTGGTTTACCACGTTGCCCCTCCCCGGTGCTTTCTTTTAGCTCCTACTGTGTTCTTCCAGGAGTGCCCTTAGTCTCTATCTTGAAGTCAGTGGAAGGTCTGTCTCACTTCAGGCCCCACGACTGTAGCAGCATCCTGGGAGAAACTAACGCTGCTGAGAATGAGCAGGAAGGAGAGAGCCACCCATTGCCCCTCCGGGCCGTGCCGCACTGAAGCAGGTGACACTGTGTTGGAGTTTGACCAGGCACAGATGGCACTGGTTAGATTCTTGCTGAGAGTAAAATTCCTCTGCACCACACTTTGGATTATTGCTGCCCAAAGGAACACAACTCATGCGTCCTGCCGACCTGGTATTGAATTCCGACTTGATTTGTCAGTGCTCTAGTTAGCACGGGAAAGGTGGTTGGTGGAGACATGCATGCCACGTGCAGTAGCCACAGGCCTTGCTGGTCACGTGCCACCGTGGGTACATGTGTTTTGTGAATTAGGAAGATAACCTTGTCTCAAGTGAAGTCTCTGTCATACTAGAGCAAAGTTGAGATGGCAGAAGTACCCAGTGATTTATTTCGTATCTTCAGATCAGTGAATGGCAAACCAACAGCCAGCCCATCCAAGAGGATACTGAGTATTTCCCAAAACCATTGCTGTGCCTGGTTATGGCCTCCTGCCATTTTGATCTCGTGGAGCACAGAATTAAGTTTATTTTCGGGGTTTTGCATCCTTCTTCAACGTTCGCGGCTCGCTCGACAGAAACTATGAATCGTCGTAAATAAGGGGGCTGATTTCACCGCATTTCTAAAAAATGTCACTCACAGGGAGCAGTGGGAGGTGGGTGGGGGCGGCTTAGAGCTCTGGTTCTGAGCAGAGAAAACCGCGTTCTGTCCTAACAGGGTCAGCGGCTGCCGGAGTCGGTCGGCTTTCAGTGTCAGGAGCCACAGATACCAGAGTGTTCGTCTCCAGTGCTTCAAGGAGACACTGTGTGATGGTTGCTTCTGTGGCTGCCTCGACTGAGAACCAGAAATTCTTGAAAAGCACCTTCCAGATTGGAGCAGTGGAGGGGAATTCCATCTGGGCCTGGGAGTGGTGCTAATGGGGAGGGGGGCTGGGCGCCGAGACCCTGCAGTTGGAAGAAATAACTACTTAAAGCAAATGCTAATGATTTAAAATGTTATTCCTTCTGTGCTTTCAGAAAAAAAAATAAAATTAAAGTAATAAAGACTCACAGCCTGTACCTCATCTCCAGTCACTCCACTGCAATTCCCAGGAGGGTCTCGGCTCCCCTCTCCTCCCTTTAAAAATGGTGGACCTGGAACCACTTACGGGAGAGGTTTAATAAGAGGCAAATGTGTTTTATATTTTGTATCTTGTTAAGTGAAAAAAGATGGATTCTCACAAGTAGTCTCTTGGTGCAGATTTGCGAGGTCTGTGCGTGCAGACGTGGGGATGTCTCTCCAGCTTGCATCTCTGGTCGGGTCCCCCATGGCTACTTAAAACCCTCCCTCCCTCGCCACCCCTCCCCCAGCCCCAGCAGAGATGGAATTGCTTCATTTGTGCAATGGATCTGCTGATCCAGGAGAGGTGTTTCTATCTGATGTGCTGATCATTGCGCTCCTCATTTGACTGGGGACGGTGGTGGGAGGCAGGGTAAGAGGAGACGAAACCTGCCTTGGCGCACACAGCCCTTCCCGGAGTGGAGAAGGATTGCTGTGTAGGTTGGAGAAAATTGTGATTGGAAGCAACTGAAAAACACATTCCTCACGACTGATGCGAAGGCTGCGCATTTACTGGGTAAAAAAAGCTAAGGCAGACTTTGCACCTGTGGTGAGGTACAAGGCTCATTACAGCCCCCGCCCCTCCCCAAGATAATTGTCCACTTCATGAAGCCCATTGGACACTTGGCGAGGCAAAATGGCTTTCTTAAAAATGTATTTTATCTTAGATATATAATTTTACAGTGAGACACGTTCCCTGTCTGGCGATTTTTTTTTTTTTTTTAATGACCTTTGGGTGCCGGATAGTGCCATTCCTGCTGTCTGCTTTGACTGCATGGTGTTGAGGAAGCCCATTATATCTGTCTTTGATCCGGAGATCAGGATTGCTAAAACTGATGGCCACAATTAAACACAGTCCTGTTGAAAACCTGACCTCTGTCTGCTCTCAACTGCATGTAAACTTTTCAATATGGATGTAATTTGGTATTAAATTACCCATGCTTTATTGCTTTTTAGTGCAGCCCTGTCTGTTGCCTTTTAAAGATAAAGGTAACATAAAAGAAAAATTGTGGTGTGTCTGCATAATTATGTAATTATAAACTTGTTTTCCTACATTCAGAAAACCCTTTGTGTGTGTGTGCATCTACTGAAAAGTAATAGGCAGTAGGATTGGAGATGCAGCCTTTGTATTTTTTTCTTGTGATCTGCTCAACTTAGGCATACGCTGTACAAGATTGGTCATTGTATTCAACTATTCCAATCTTGGCTTTCAGAGGGTATTTGTGATTTAGAAGTGAGCTGGGTTTGTAAAAGATGCTGCTCTGCTTATTCTGTGAAACTGGCCAGAGGGGAATGGAGTTAGTTTATGCAGCACTCTGAAAGCCTACCTGTTATTCCCACGATTGGGCCCATCAGGGCAACACGCGGATACCCCAACAGTCCGGGATGAGCTTGTGGGTTATTTAAACCTTGCTACGCTTGAAATTTAAAAAGACAACTCTGATTTTCACTCCCGCTGTTCCTTGTGATGAGATCTGCTACAAGGAACCAGCACTGAGTAGGGCAGGTAGGAGCTGTGCACCCCGCGCCCCGCAGCTCTGCCGGCCGCTGCTCTGTGACTTCAGGTTGGAAGAGCACAAGCTATCATTAGGATTTGATACAGATTTCCAGAACGGCGTTTGCCAAATAGAGACAGAATCTCTGTTTGGAAAGAGCATTGCAGTCGCAATCCTGTCATAAAACGGAGAGGAAGGAACACTTGGAGGCCTCTGGAAATGTGCAGTAATTCCGAGTGCAAATGGAAATTTTTGTGCTTGCTTCCTCTTCGTGTTAAATGTTCCGTGGCGAGACTTTCTAGTAGAACCTCGTAAAAAGCGAAGTAGATAAAAAGCCGATATCAGGACAACCTACCTGAAGCCAAATAGGCTGCTCTAGATAGCTTAGGATGTAGCAGAGCCACGGTGTCTAGTTGGATGCCACGTGTCTGCAGAGTGGAGGCCAGTCCATTGCCCTGTCCTTGCCTGACCCACCACTGAATAATGCCGCTGCCCTGCGGCTCCCCCAGCCCTGTTCCCTGAGCGCACGGAGGAACCGGGGCCTGCCCCATGTTGTAATTCTGGTTGCTCTATAAAGATGGCATCCTGTGGAAAACATATGCTACATGCACTTTTATTAGCTCTCATGCAAAGAAATAATTCCAGAATATCGAGGAAATGGTGAAAATAGATTCCATGCTAGATTTAATTTTTTTCCCTCTAGCCCAGCTTTGAAACCAAAGCGAAGGTGCAGCTTCAGGTAGTCATCTGTCGAGCTGCTGTTGAGAGAAGGCTCATCCTTCAGTTTTTGTTCCTTCTCCGCGATGTTCCCCTCCCCCCACGCCCCAGGTTGATGGTAGCAATGATAACATGGCTGGTGCAATACACAGTGGGAATTAAGGGTTGGAATATGGGGCTGGCCAGACCTGAGCTGCCCACGGTGGATGCTGCCTCCCTGCCTGTGGCTGCTGGCATTAAGTATACAATGTATTAAACTTGGATTCCTGACTCTTTTTTTTTTTTTTTTTTTTTTTTTTTTTGACAGGCAGAGTGGACAGTGAGAGAGAGAGAGAGAGAGAAAGGTCTTCTTTTTGCCGTTGGTTCACCCTCCAATGGCCACCGCGGCTGGTGCACCGCGCTGATCCGATGGCAGGATCCAGGTGCTTTTCCTGGTCTCCCATGGGGTGCAGGGCCCAAGCACTTGGGCCATCCTCCACTGCACTCCCTGGCCACAGCAGAGAGCTGGCCTGGAAGAGGGGCAACCGGGACAGAATCCGGCGCCCCGACCGGGACTAGAACCTGATGTGCCGGCGCCACAAGGCAGAGGATTATTCTAGTGAGCCGCAGCGCTGGCCCTTGCCTTACTTCTTAGATTTCAAGTGGGAAGTAGCTCCTTGGGGCTGGTGGCTACCATCTTCAACAACGCAGATAGGGAACTCGTTTCTCTTGCAGAAAATTTACTTGGACAGCGCTGGATGTGTTAGAACTGAAACCTGAGCTCATTTCTGCTTGTGGCAGCGTCATTGTCCCTAATTTTATTCATCTGCAAAATGGGAATCCTGGGAGTACCTATTTCTGGAGGAGATGGTTGGGGCACTTAAATGAGGTGGTGGGTGTGGTGCGCTTCAGTAGCCTATTTAAAGGCCGACGTCCAGTGGAACTTGTGCAGCGAGAGAAACGTGGTTGTGCTTCTTCCAGTGAGGTCACCACTGGACACATGTGCCTGCTCAGCACTTAGGATGTGGCCGCTGTGATCGAGGAAATGACGTTTTAATTAAAAAAAATTTTTTTTGACAGGCAGAGTGGACAGTGAGAGACAGAGACAGAGAGAAAGGTCTTCCTTTACTGTTGGTTCACCCCCTAAATGGCCATCACGGCCGGCACGCTGCGGCCGGCGCACCACGCTGATCCGAAGCTGGGAGCCAGGTGCTTCTCCTGGTCTCCCATGCGGGTGCAGGGCCCAAGCACCTGGGCCATCCTCCACTGCCTTCCCAGGCCACAGCAGAGAGCTGGCCTGGAAGAGGGGCAACCGGGACAGAATCTGGCGCCCTGACCGGGACTAGAACCCAAGGTACTGGCGCTGCAGGCGGAGGATTAGCCTATTGAGCCGCGGCGCCGGCCCTTAATTTTCAATTTTGCATTTGCTTTTTATAGTTAATTTTGATTTGAAAGGCAGAGAGAGACAGACAGAGATCTCCCACATGCTCTCAGAAGCCTGCAATGACTGGTCCTGGGCCAGTCCAGATCTCTCAGTCCCTGTGGGTGGCAGGAACCCAAGTACTTGATCCAAACGTGCTGCCTGCCTGGGTGCATATTAGCAGGAAGCTGGAATTGGGAACAGAGCTGCAACTTTAACCCAGATGCTCCAGGATGGAAGGCAACATCTTTTTTTTTTTTTTTTTTTTGACAGAGTTAGAGAGAGAAAGGTCTTCCTTTTCCGTTGGTTCACCCCCAAAATAGCCACCATGGCCAGCGCACTGCGCCTATCCGAAGCCAGGAGCCAGGTGCTTCTTCCTGATCCCCCATGTGGGTGCAGGGCCCAAGCACCTGGGCCATCCTCCACTGCCCTCCCGGGCCACAGCAGAGAGCTGGCCTGGAAGAGGAGCAACCGGGACAGAATCCGGCGCCCCAACTGGGACTAGAACCCGGTGTGTCAGTGCCACAGGCGGAGGATTAGCCTAGTGAGCCACGGCGCTGGCTGGATGGGGGCATCTTAACCATTATGCCCAACTCCCACCCTAGTTTTGGTTATGCTGAATTTAAAATGAATTTTTTTTAAATTGATTCCTTTCTTGATTAAAGTTTTTCTGTAAATGCTTTATTATGGAACATTGTCTACTAACTTAAGGGTGAGGGAAGCATGTAAATTATCCACTAGAAAAATAAATAAAATTCCTAAAAAGAGATAAAAATGAAATTGCAGTATCTGTATGAGGCAAGTAGCTCCTGTACTGGACAGTGGAGGCCCGGAACAGAGCAACTGCTTGGTAAACATCGGCTTTGAGCTTTGCCGTCTGCTCCCCCAGCTTGGAAAAGGGGAATAATGATATATCCTCAGTTTGTTTTGAGCTTTGAATGAGAGAGAGTTCACAGCGACAGTAAATAATGGTTACTTACTATTTAACATTTTGTCACCATGCATTAGATTTATATACAAATACAAGGCTTAGGGAAACAGGGAAGTGATGAATTAGAATCACAAGATACTGTGAAATAATAGAGGACCAAATAATAAGGTCATCGCCTGTTTACATGCGCCGTTCGGCTTGAATTCTAAGAATGCTGATAAGTGTCAGTTGGCTCAGAGGAGAAGTAAGCAGGTGAATATTTCTTTTTGCTTCCCTTGGTTTCATGTGCTACCATCGATGGGTAGGCAGTTTGAAGTTCGGAACCTGACTATTGAGTCTGTCCAGTTATTCTCTAGGATTGGGTCATTTAGTCTGGTGGTTCACCTGCTGGTGTTTACATACAGCTACGGCAGTTTGGGAAAAACAATCCTCTTTCCGAATATGGCTGCCTGGCATTGGGCAACGGGAGGCACTCTCTATGGTGCTAAAACAAAGGGGTTTTAGCTCTGACTGCGGGTAAGCAGAAGTACATTGGATTTCCTTACATGCAGGATTAGTTTGGGGCTATGCCTGTAACATTCCAATAAACCTTGATTGTGTATTCTGTGTGTGTGTTAAGTACTGTTTATATTTGAGGAACAGAAAGAGCTTCCATTGCTGGTTCACTCCTTGAATGCCCACAACAAGTGGTGATGGGCCAGGCTGAAGCCAGGAGCCAGACTCTCAATGTAGATCTCCCACATGGGTGGTAGGGGCCCTTAAGTCATCACCTGCTGCCTCCCAGGGTACAAATTAGTAGGAAGCTGGAATTGGGAGTAGAGCCACTGCTTGAACCTGGGCACTTGGATATGAGATGTGGGTGTCCCAAGTACTACATCAGATTCTCTGCCCTTTGGTGTTTTGTGGGCATTTGTGCCACTGTCTTGATTGAATCCCAAGAGTTTAGCCCATGTCTGCACAGTGCTGGGAAGTAGATGTTGTGTGACTACTTGGTGACCTACCGATTTGTCACCACTGCTTTTCTCTTTGATTACACCAAACTGTCCCATGCAGTTGTGATGTAGTGCAAATGCCTCAGGCCCTGTGTGGCAGTAAATGATTATTCTGCAAATATTCACACTCAAAAACCTCCGGTGTTGCTGCTGTAGCCATTGCAGAGTTACAGAGCCTGGATTGTGGGAAAGTGTCCCATCCTGCGAACGCCAGTGTTACCGATTTTTGAAGATTGCCACATTCTAATCTTTGGAAAAGCACTCCATTTTATCCCAAAACATTTGGTAAAAGTTAGTCTTTTTTAAGAAACTGTTGTCAGTTAAAATTAAGTATCTGAGAGAGACTGCAATTTGGGATAACTTTAAAGACCCAGTTTTGTGAAAGATCTGAGACTGAGCTCCTTGCCTCCACCAAGTATCTTGATTCATATCCATTTTAGCATTTCTTTGCTTAAAAAAAAAAAAACCTTTTGACACATTTTTTGGGAGTTGAATAGAAATGCTGATTTTCTTTCTTTTTTTTAAATTTAATTTGAAAGAACTATACAGAGAGAGAGAGAGAGGTTCTCCATTGGATGGGTCACTCCCCAAATGGCTGCAATGGCCGGAGCTGCGCCAATCCAAAGCCAGGAGCCAGGAGCTTCTTCTGGGTCTCCCACGTGGGTGCAGGGGCCAAGGTCTTGGGCCATCCTCTACTGCTCTCCCAGGCAACAGCAGAGAGCTGGATCGGAAGTGGCGCCCATATGGGATGCAGGCGCTTCCGGCCAAGGGCGTTAATCTGCTGCGCCACAGCGCCGGCCCCAGAAATGCCGATTTTCAGAGATGTGTGCCCCCTCGTAGACTTGGGCTTGAGTGTGGAATTTTATAGTTGAAAGGGAACTTAGGGCTCAAATGATCCAGTACTGCAGAGGTTAATGAACTAACTCACAATTACACACAGCCAAGATCAAGTTCAATTCGGCTTTGAAAAGGAGCCACTTTATTTGCCGGTGTAGACACAAGACATAATTCACTTAAATAGAAATGCATCATGAGCTCAGTGCTGGTCTAACCCCAATTGTTACGATTGTGCTACCTTGTGGGCCCTCTGCTGCATTTTTGTGAATCCCTAACTCCTCATTGAGATTACTTTATTTAAATGTCATCACCCAGCTCTAAAATACGCTTTCAAAATAGCCGTGGTGGCCATGGGGTACAAAGTATTAGGAGAAAAAAAGGACGCCGTGGAAGCCAACTTCTGTTTGATATGCAGACACGTTTCAGTCCACCAGGGCCCTGGTGGTGGCACTGAGTCGGGCTTGACAGCTGGACCTGGACATCCCAGCTGTGCACAGCATTCACAGAAGGACTGCCATTGCTACTGGCAGGGTTGTGCCTTGGAGGCATTTGGGTCATTGGTGGAGTAGGATCAGAGAAAAGGTATGAAAAGTGAGCTGGAGCAAAGGGGTCTATAAACTGAAGTCTTATGATGCAAGGTGGGGTGGGGGAGGCGCCTGGCACTAGACAGAGAGGAGATCAGAGCCGGTTAATAAGTTTGGGGTGCTGGCGACTGAATCCAGATCACTGGTGCCTGTCAGCTGGAGAGGGGTGTTATCCCAGGTGGATGGCGACCTGGTCAGCTCCATTACAGCGTGTGCCTTAGTATCCATTGCTCTCCACTCCTGTGCAGTTTTTTCAAACCTTTGTCAGGAGACAGTGAAGGGTTGGCCTTTTCTCCCCCATGCTGATACAGGTAAAGGCAGAGACTGATGGTGCCAGCCTTAATTCCCCAAAGAAAAGGACATACAGATTTATGTGAATACCTTTAGTTCTGTAACAAGAAAAGATGAAACAGGTTGCATTCATGTATTCATGAAGCAGGCAGTGTGTGTATTGGTGAATTCTGCACGAATTCACTCATTGTTCCATCCCTCTTATTTCTGAAGGCCCTGTGTTCATTCTTCCCCTCAATCACATAAAAGCGGTTTTAGCACAACTGAATTTTCTGACTTAAAAACTAGAGATTCACAGTTCCAAGTGCCCTTTGGAGAGGTGTTTGTGTGCAACAAGTTGATTAAAAGAGCAGTGCGATTCTGCAGGGAACATTTTTTTTTCCCTGATTTATGAGATTTTCTATCAGTAAAACTAAAGGACCTCTTCCTGCTGGAAGAATTGTGGTGGTGGGTCAGTACTCTGACGTCTTGATAGAGATGATGAGTTGTGAGAAGCAGCCTACTGTCCTGTCTTGGTTTGTATCCCTTGTCTTGCTTTCCCATTGATAGGTGTTCTGTCTTTGATAGCTGGAAAGGCAACTGGGCCTAGGGCAATGGTCCTCAAAGCTTGGATTCCTACAAATCCCCCGGGGGACTTGTTAGACAAGGAGATTGTGATTCAGTGTGTCTGGACTGCAACCCGGGAATTTGTAACTGATACAGGTAGCTCAGGGAATTCGGAACGCACCCTCCTGGGAGAGACGGTCCAGAGCCACCGTGGTCAGGCTGCTGCCTCTGGGGTCCGTTGCTTGTTGCTGTAAGTAAAGTTTTGCGCCGCATGGATGGGCGTACATACCTACTCACTAGACACATACATGGTTGAGTTGAATAGTGTAATAGAGACCCTGTGGCCCACAAAACAAAGTATTTGTCATGCAGCTCTTGAGAGAAAGATTTGTTGACCTTTAATCTAGGAGAAGAGGTGTTCATTAACTTGCGGATGTAAGTCACATGTACATATAAATACAGTTTTTCCTACATGTGTGAAACTACATACATATGTAAAATATGTATACACACATATACGTGTATAAGTCCATGCTATTAGTTTACCTGTATGAAGAGTGGAAGGTTTGAGTTGAGTGTCGTGTTGGTCTCAGTAGTGGACAGGGCATTCTGACTACAGGGTCACGGAGGAGTTAATAGAGTTGCCTCTGTGGTTATGCAGGGAGCGATCCAAAAGCTGGCTCTGGCATCTATTAGGTTTAGGATCATGGACAAGCTCACTCAACTCTTGAGGCCTCAGTTGCCTGATGTGTGGAAAGGAGGTAAGAGCAGGGCCTTCTGAGGGGAGGGCACAGATTCTGAGAGACAGCAGTGGAGTCCCTGGCGCAGACCTGGTTCCCAGTGGATGTCAGCTCTCAGTGCATCAGCACCCTCACGACTGTTGCAGGCTGCTGCTATTCTGTGGTGACTGCGCCACCATGCCTGTCCCAGCCCCCTGTGATGTCAGTGTTCAGGGCTCTGGCTAGCCCCGACCTCTTGAGTCTGTTGATTCTGAAACCCAGGCATCTTCGGAGGCGTGATCTTGTCTTATTAAATGTCATTTCCAATTTTCCCCTTGAATACACAATTTCAAGGAGGTGCCTGTACCTTTGGAAGTGGTTATTCCAATCTCCTTTGAAAAATATTGCTTAATCGTAGCCATGAAACTCCATTCCTCCTCAAAAGTTCATCAAACAGGAGAGGCAGTGCATGGTGAATTAAGATAAGGACCGTAGGGAACCTGTGTGCCTTGTTAGGCTTTCTTCCATCTATAGTGAACCACTGATAGTGGATATGATACAAGACCGTATTTTGTATGCAATTGTGATGAGATCCGCCTATAATCCAAGGGTTATTTCCTTGCTGCTGTTTGTTAACCATGGGCTAAGTGATTTACCACACTCACTCACTCACCGAAAACTAGAAGCTCAAGATGCATGTAAAATGCCTCTTCAGAGCAGAGGCTGAATTTGTCCCTGAGTAAGGAAAGAATAAACAAGAAATGGTTATCCTCACCACCACCACAAATTTCTCCTGCATCTACTGAGAGCGTGGTCCTGTGTGGGTTTCAGGAACCATTCTCTCTGTCTTGCAAGTTGGTGATTCTCGGTGAGGAATGACTTTTGCCTCTCCAGGAGGGATGTTTTGTTTTCCCCCCCTAGGTAGGTGGTCCAGAACACAGCTCCTATCCTGTGGGTAGAGGCCAGGGTTGCCACTACTCGTCTTAGAGTGCACGGGATGGAACTCTCCCACTCCCTGACAGAGTAGTGTGGAGTCCAAGATGTCAACAGTGTGACCCTTGAGAAACCCTGCTCCTGAGGATGCTGGGGGAGCTCCTGGCACAGGCACAGGTGACGAGTAGTCACAACGTCACTCACCTTTAGGCTGCCTCCAAAAATCGTGAGCCACCCTTGCAGCCTTGTTGCTGTGGACTGCGTTTTTACCCCTGGAAAGTATACCGCTGTGATTCCATCAGATATGACCTGCAGATTTTTAGAGGTGAACAAGTACCCATCTTCACGGTCATCTAGTCCAGCATTCGATTCAAGATCACTTAGTTGACACTCAGTAAGTTTAACCATTTTGTATTTAGTTTAAAACATTATAATATTGAATTAAATTACTAAAATAGGAAAATAAATTTGCAACTACTGAAATTAAAAATTGAATAGCAGTATGTAATAAAGGAGAAATATAATTGCCATTTTTAGTTTATTCTAAAGATAGTTTATTCTAAAGATTAAAGATAGTTATGCTAAAGATGAGTTTATTCTAAAGATGTATTTAAGTTTTAGAAGGGGAGTTGTTGTGGTTGGTGCAGTGGGGTAAGCCACACCACAGCGTGGGACTCTGAATCCCATATTGGAGTGCCAGTTCGAGTCCTGATTATTCTGCTTCTGATTCATCTCCCTACTAGTGCTCTTGGGAAGCAGCAGGTGATAGATCAAGTACTTGGTTCCCTGACATTCATTTGGGAGATTTGGATGGAGTTTTGGCTCCTGGCTTTTAACTGGCCCAGTCCTAGCCATGGTAGCTATTTAGGTTGTGAACCAGTTGATAAACAATCTGTCTCTCTCTCCCTCCTTTCCTCCCACCTCCTGCCCAACAAACAAATCTTTTTTGTTTTTAAATGAGTTGTCTTAAGAAAAAATATTAGTTAGCGCTCCCGTGGTATAAGATATGGCAAAGCCACAAAGGTGACAGTAAAATTCCTGATGTCTAGAGAACTCTAAAGTTGTCTGTCCTCCTTGTTTTCATGTAGAGTAATTGTGATAATAATCATGTTGCTAATAGTACTTATGTATAGTAATGATTGAGAAACACTCTTCAATTTACCTATTACTGAAATAAGAAGACAGCCTAGTGCTTGGGTGAAATGGTAAATTGACTTTTCCCATGACACTGCCGTTTGGACAGCTCATCTGTCGTCTCAGCATCTGTTGAGGTGGCTGGAAGGCTGAGGCAAGAAGCCTTGGAACTTTGTCATGGCTGGTGGTTGATTGTAGCTCTTGGGCGGGACCTCTAGCTGAGGCTGTGCTGGATCATCTCCATGTGACTTCTGCCTGGGCTGTTGGCTTCCTCACAGCATGGTGGCTGATCCCAGGGCTGAGCACGTGAGACAGAAGAACGGGCAGAAGCTGTGCTCCCTTCTGTGACTTAGTTGTAGCTGCCACACCACGTCACTCCCGCTACAGAAGCGCAGAAACGTAAATCCTGCTTCTGAGTGAAATGTCAATGTCCTATTGTAAGAATAAAACTTGGGATGGGGTGGGGTAAGTCTTCAGAAAAAAAAATAGCCTGCCATCAGTAATACAACTACATGCACTCGTGCCTTTCAGTTCTTATAATCATCTGGTGTGAATCCTATCCTATCCTATCCTATCCTATCCTATCCTATCCTATCCTATCCTATCCTATTTTGCATATAATGAAGTGAAGATTCAGAGAGCTTGAGCAACACATCTGTTAACACATGCCACGTTTGTGGCTGAAACAGGAGTTTTGGGCCCAGAGAAGACATTCTTCACTTGGTTGCCAACGTCACCAAGGTCCTTCTTGCACCTGCTTCCTTCTCTCCACGCCCCCCCCCCCCCCCACGTTGTTATCCCTTCACCTAGGGCCATCCATGTTTCTAGAGGGGCCCGAGATACCCATTAGAAATAAAGGTCCCTGTCAGAGCTTCCCTCAAATGTCGAATCCTGAACAGTTGAATGACAGGCTACTTCTGTTCTTGACTCAGTCAACAAGCTTTCTTTCCTTCTGGACCTAAAACTGGAATGTCAGAATTACTTTCCTGGTCATTATTTTTCTAATGTAGACATGAATGTGTAGACCACATTTCCTCGAGTCTTAAAAATTTTGGATATTTTTAGTTATTAAAAATTCCAAATATAGAAAATACAAAAGTAATTCTCAGTATCTTCTACCTGGATTTAATAGCTCTTTGCTATATTTACTGCTTTCCTGGAAAATATGAGGCATGGAGGCTGGCACTGTGGTGCAGTGGGTCAAGGCCTTGGCCTGCAGCACTGGCATCCCATATGGGTGCCAGTTTGAGTCCTGCTGTTCCATTTCCAATCCAGCTCTCTGCTAATGCACCTAGGAAAGCAGTAGAAGATGGCTCAAGTCCTTGGACCCCTGCACCCATGTGTGAGGCCCAAAAGAAGCTCCTGGCTCTTGATTTCTGATTGGCTCAGCTCTGGCTGTTGTTACCAGTTGGGGAGTGAACCAGCAGATGGAAGACCTTTCTATCTCTACCTCTCTCTGTAACTCAGTCTTTCAAATAAATAAATCTTAAAAAATATAAGGCATGACACATAAGCAGATTCCCCCTGTCTCACCCTGGAGGGAACCACTTTTTAAATCTGTCTACATTATTCTCGAGAATGTTTGAATGTGTCTTACAAAGGCATATATTTAGAAATAGTATATATATAAATATATATTTATAATTTTTTAAGCCTTATAACCTTTGGGCCTTATCCATGTTTAAACCTTGAGAAATAGTTTATTCATTAATTGCGTCTGCTCTAACCTACTCTGCTGAATCCGAGCCATCTCATCTGATGTACAGCTTGTTTCTGCTTCTTTTCAAACATGGCGAAGAGAACATTGTCACTACGTGCCTTCCTGAGCTTGAACAGTTAGTTCTTTATGGTTGGCTGTGAGGAACTACATGTACATCTTCGTCTTTATAGGAATTGTTAAACATTTCCCAAATTTCATTCCCCCCAAATGCTAACATGAGAAAGTTCTAATTTTCCTCTTTTCTTACTGAGACTTGAAGTTGTTAGGCTTACTTTGTTATTAGTGGGTCTGATGGCCATAAGATGATATTTTATTATTGTTTTAATGTGCATTTCTGTGATTATTAGTGAGTCTGATAATCTTCATAGATTTACTGCTCAGACTGCTTCTACTAATTACCTACCCTCTGCTTTGTCCATTTTTCCATCAAATGTCTTCTTCATCTCTTTTAAATCAATATGTTAGATGTTCTTTATACATTCAGGATCTGAATGCTGTGGTACCTGTATGTGTGGAAAGTTTCTTCATATGTTATATGGGTTTTCTTCCTACCTGTCCATAGTGTGTTTCATCATATGGAAGTTTAAATTTGAATGCAACCAGAATTATCCACCTTTTTTCTTTGTTTTGCTTGTTGAGAGTCTTATTTTAGAAATTTTAGACCCCCGAAAGCAGAGACAATGAAGAGCAAATACAGATAAGTGACTACATCAGACTTAAAAAGCTTCTGCTAAGCAAAGGAAAGAATCAGCCACGTGAAGAGCCAACCTACAGAATGGGACAAAACGTTGGCAAACTGAACATCTAACAGGAGGTTGACGCCCAAAACAGAAAAGGAACTCAAACAAGTAAACAGCAAGAAAGTAGATAATTCAGTTTAAAAATGGGCAAAGCACCTGAATAGACTTTTCTAAAAAGTAGACATACAGGGATGAATGTTTGGCATAGTGCTTAAGTTGCCACTTGAGGTGCATGTGTCACATAATGGAGTCCCTGGATTCGAGGCCCAGCTCTGCCTCCAAACTACCTTCTGCTAATGGCAACATGCGAGGTAGCAAAAGATGACTCAAGTAATTGAGGCCCTGCCACTCATGTAGGAGATCAGAAATGAGTTCCTGGCTCCTGGCTTCAGCCTGACCCAACCCAAAGGTTGCAGGCTTTTAGGGAGTGAACCAGCAGTTGGAAGATCTCTCTCTCTCTCTCTCTCTCTGAAATAAAAGAACAGGTGAATAAGTAACAAAAATAAAAGATATATAAAAGTCAGTAGGTAAATGAAAAATGATAAATGTTACTAATCAATAAGGAAATGAAAATTAAAATCATAGTGAAATATTTTCTCATATCTGTCCGAATAGCTGTTAGTAGGCAAAAGGTTATGTATAGGTGAGGATATGGAGAAAATGGAACCCTTGTACACTGTTTGTGGGACTATATTGTGGAGGTTCCTCAAAAAATTCTAAGTAGAATTAGCTTATGATTCAGTAATCCCACCCCTGGGTAGGTATCCAAGGGAAATGAAATCATTATGTCAAAGAGATAGCTAAACTCCTTTGTTTGCTGTAACATTATTCATGATAGCCAAGATATGAAATCAGCCTGTGTGTTCATCAGTGGGTGAATGAATAAAGAAAATGTGTTAGTATACATGATACAGAACAATATTATTGAGCTATAAGAAAGAAGGAAATCTTGTCATTTGTGACAACATGGAGGGGAAATCAGGGCATTCTTAAGTGAACTAAGGGAGATGCAGAAAGATGATTACTGTGTGATCTCACATGGAAAGTAAAATAGATGATCTCCTAGAAGATGGTAGATCAATGCAAATCACTTATCTGTTGATTTAAAAAGAATAAAAAAATCTTTGCAATTCGGATGTCATAAGGATGTTGTCCCATGTTTTATTCTCCAACTGAGAGATTTTGCCTTTTAGTGTTTACTACAGGGCACTTAGGAAGACTTAAATTCAGTCATAAATGCACCACCTAGGGTAACTTTGAAGTACTATCACACCATTGAAATGTTTGCAGAACTGAAAACTTGGGACTTCATGGGTTAAATTTTAATTTTATTTATTTTTTTGATTTTAGGGAAAAAGTGATCTGATTTTATCCCTTGCTACATGAACGGTTAATTGTTCCTTGACCATTTGTTGAATAACCCACCATTTCTCCCATTGATTTGCAGTGTAGCTACACTGTTCTAAGTTGGCATGTCTATGTTTGTGCTTTGTGTCATATTTATTGTGGTAGGTTTCTGTTAAGTCTTGATATGTAGTAAGGTGAGATGAACACTGTAATTTGTTTGTTTTTCTTTGAAAATTGTCTTGGCTGTTAGAGAAAGAGAAAGACAAAGAACTCCCATTAGCTGGGTTACTTCCCAAATACCCACCATGACTGGGGCTGGGCTAGGTGGAAGCTGGTACCCGACAACTCAATCCAAGTCTCCATGTGGGTGGCAGGGACCCAGCCAGTTAGGTCATCAGCTACTGTGTCCCATGTGCACATCAGCAGGAAGCTGGAATAAGGAGCTGGAATGGGGAATCCAATCTAGGTACTCCAATATGGGCCATGGGCAACTTGACCTGAGTCTTGGGCACCAGGCCAGATGCCTGCCCTTCCTTAACTGTTCTTATTTTTATTTTTTTTATTTTTTTGACAGGCAGAGTGGACAGTGAGAGAGAGACAGAGAGAAAGGTCTTCCTTTTGCCGTTGGTTCACCCTCCAATGGCCGCCGTGGCTGGCGCACTGCGGCTGGCGCACCATGCTGATCCGATGGCAGGAGCCAGGTACTTCTCCTGGTCTCCCATGGGGTGCAGGGCCCAAGCACTTGGGCCATCCTCCACTGCACTCCCTGGCCACAGCAGAGAGCTGGCCTGGAAGAGGGGCAACCGGGACAGAATCCGGCACCCTGACCGGGACTAGAACCCGGTGTGCTGGCGCCGCAAGGCGGAGGATTAGCCTAGTGAGCCGGGGCACCGGCCCTTAACTGTTCTTAATTCTTGCCTTCTGTTTCAGTTAGCTTGTCGGTTGCTAAGAAATGCAATGCTGAAGTTTTGATTGGTATGGTGTTTAGGTCCTAGATGAGGTTAAGGTACATTTTGATCTTAGAGTGGAGGCTTACTAGCCACAAACAAGTGTGGTTCTTCATGTACTGAAGTCTTGGATTAGGTCAGAACAGCTCTCTTGGCAGCATGTGGGATGGCTCCATCAAGCAGGCTTTTATGGACGTGCACACTGTCCCTTCCCAAGCTCACTTGTCTCCTGGGCCTAGCAAAGATTCTCCCCTGGGTATGCTGTACTCTCACAGCTGTGGGTGAGAGCCTTGTGCATAAGGGTCCTCTTCCCTGCTTCTGGTCAGCCCATTGCTTTGCAGCTGGAGTCTGGCTGTTAAGATGGGACCAGGAATTGAAAACAGAGACCTAGGCAACAGGTCAGAGAACTAGACCTGGGAACACCAGTGACAGGGAATGTGTAGTTACCTCCTGGCCCCAGCTGCTTTTTTTGTACTGCTGTGTTTTGTGGTGGAGTCTCAAAGCTAGATTGTTTGGGTTCAAATTCCATCTCTACCATGTAGTAGTCTGGGGAAATTGCTTTACTCGCTGGTAGCTCAGGTTTTCATTGGCTGAGCAGGGAAGCTCAGAGATGGTTGTGAAGAGTGAAAGAGGTGGAAATGGCATGCTCACTAGGGGTTACCTGCGGAGCCATCACTCTCACCACTGTTAGTACCGAATGCAACCATACACGTGGCGGTTGATATTTTCCCATTGGCATTTTGAGAGGCAGCGATAGACAGAGACCGCATCCGTTAGTTCACTCCCCAGATGCCTGCAATGGCAGGGCCTGGGCCATGCCAAATCCAGGAGCCAGGAACTCATTCCAAGTCTGCTGTGTGTGAGACAGGGAACCACCTACTTGAGCTATTACCTGCTGCCTCCAATGATGTGGGTTAGCAGGAAGCTGGAGTCAGGAGTCAGACCAGGTACACCAGTGGGGTGGTGGACATCTTGATCACTAGGCCAAACCTGCACCTGTGCTTCCTCTTGCAGTGAACTTCCTGGGAGGTTTTGTGTCTCACCTATTGGAGGTAGACAGTATTGTTAGCCTATTCAGGGTTCTGAGTATACCTGTCGTGAGGAAGCTTTTCAATCTTGCTTAAGGTAATGGTTTTCCAAACCTGCCTGACTATTGAACTCCCTCTTTTTCCAAAGATTATGGTCAATCAGTATCAGCATAATTAGTATTCCACTGAAGGCAGTTGGAAGACAAGTCCTTGTAAAAATGTTTATTTTGGCATATATACAGAAAGACATCTCAAGAAGGGACGTTGTCATGGGAGGAAATCTATGACCTTTCAGAAATCCTTCAGGTGTTTAGAAAGATCTATACCATTTGTTAATTAAATAGCTACTTCAGATTGCAGATATATTCATGTCATGCTATGGAGAAAAAAAGGGAAGCAGTTTGTTAAAGAAAAATTAACAAAGTTTGCTATATTTGGTGCCTGCATTGCCAGGATAACGTTTGATTCTACAAGAATCCCACAAAGTTCCCTGTTGAGCAGATGAAGAGTCTTAGATTTAGGTTTAGGATTTCAGGGTTCAAAGGTGACGAGGTGGCCAGTTCAAGGAGAGAAGACTTTATTTCAGGGGGACAGAATGGGTGGGTAACGAGGGTCGAGGTTCAGCCTACTGGGACTGGGTGGGGCAGTGTTTGAAGCCAGCTTTCATCTTGCTTGGGTGGTGGGCTGATTCCCTTTTTAAACTACTTCTTGGGGGAAGGCATATGAATGTGCAGAGAGCCTGTGATCCCGGATAGGGTGGGTGGGGGACAGGCAGAAAGCTCATTGTGAAGTTTACAATAATGGTCTCAGCACTTGGCAATGTTGCAGATCTCCATCTGTGCCCAGTTTCACGGCGGGTGGGGTTAGCTACTCGTGCCTCAGTGGCCTGACATAATGGAACTTCAAAAAGTTCATGGAAAATGAAATGATAACACAAGTTTGTTTTGGTGAAAAAATATTTTTTGAAACCCACGAGTAGTTTTTTTCATAATATGCATTTTTTTTCCTCCCAATCTTTGGAAAAAAGCCTTCGCGTGAATCTGTTAAGCAGCTTTGTCAGGCTCCTACCTGATGGGAGTAGGATTTGAACCCAAGAAGTTCAGTTTGGAAAGGATATTCCACAGCACTGAAACTTTGTCCTCTGTTTTATGGAAGCCCAGTTGGCCTTCGTCCTGAAGGTAGGAGCTGGTTGACTGGTGTTTACCGCAGTTCATTACTGCCTGTTTCAATTGGGACTGGCATTTAGGGAATTTGGAGAATGCTGTTGAGATTTCCTGACCTTGTCCTGTTCCCCTTTGCCCCTCACATGTATTTTGTTATTTTCTTAGCCATATTCCTTACCGCAAACAGCCCATGGAAATGTTTGACTACTTAATTGTGCTGAATCAAGAAGGAAAGGCAAAAACAAAACCGGGAGGAGGTGACCCCACACTGCCCTCCGCCCCCATTTAATTTCCCAGAGCGTCCCTCTGACCAGCTCTCCTGCTCTGAGGGGGGCTACGAATCTAGTGGATTACGCTAGCTTCTGACCATGGTCCTTAACTCTGTATCCGGGAAAGTAAAGCTAAACCAGTTGCAAACCCTTCTAGGATTATCTCCCCAGTTGCTTTCCCCACTGTGTCTCTCCTAGCACCTTCCACCGTCATGTTCACTTTATTTTTATTTTTTATATATTTATTTGAAAGGCAGAGTTAGAGAGTGTAAGGCTACCACAAAACACACCAAACACCAGAGCTAAGGGAAAGGTTTACTGTTGGGTAGGGGAAACCCGACAGGCTGGAGGGAGAAGGTGAGAGAGCAGGAGAGAGAGAGAGAGCAAGCACATGTGCAGGAAGCAGGTCCTGCTATACTCTTGCAGGGGGTAGGGAAGTGGGAGCAGTGAATCCCGTTAGGGTGGGGAGGTGGAGCTGACGCTTGTGGTTGGGCCTTTTAGTCACCTGACAGCAGTGAGCCAGGCTGGGCTTAGGAATGAAGCTTACTGTGCAAGATGGCGACAGGGGCCAGAGCCCAAGATGGTGTCCGGGGCTTAGATGGCACCATTGATAAGACTGCGCCATTTTACTAACAAAGAGGGAGAAACAGGCAAACACAGACACACAGACACACACACACACACGCACGCACACACATCTTCCATCTACTACTGGTTTCATTCCACAAATGGCCAAGACAGCCAGCTCTGGGCCAGGATGAAGCCAGGAGCCTGGAACTTCATCCAGGTCTCCCACATGTGTGGCAGAGGCCCAAGCACTTGAACCATCTTCCACTGCCTTCCCAGGGACGTTAACAGGGAGCTGGATCAGGAAGCAGAGCAGCTGGGACTCACACCACAGTGCCGCCTCCCCATGGCGTGCGTTCCTGCAGTGGGATAGCTCTTCCTTCTGATGGGTTTGGGAGCTGTTGGGGTATGGGCCTGGCCAGGGAGGTGTCAAAACTCAGGACACAGGGGTGAGAAGCAGTCGCCCTGGGTGGTGTCACCGACCTCATCTTTGCCCTGTTCTGCACAGTACAGATGATGGTCAAGTGCTCTATAAGATGAAGTAAGCAAAGAGACCTGGTTGATTCTGTGATCCTGTGAAATCTCCAGTTCACATGTGTAAGGATAAAATTTCTGGTCTAATTTTCTACACTTTGAGAACCTTAAAAACAATTATTTTTTTACCCTTGGTTTCCATGACCCCTGTCTAGTTCCTTCAAGCTTGGTAAGATGTCTTCGGTGAACTTGAATTAGAAACATTTGATTGTTTCACAGTTTTAGGAAATCTGATCCCCTTTTTGTTGTAAAACACACTGAATCTGACTACTTGAAAATCGGCAAATTACTTAGACATCAAGTTCAAGTAACAGTTTTCAACTTGCCTGTGAAGTAAGTATTTTTATGGGACTTAATCACCTTTGAAATTAAACAGAAACATTAAAATACAAAATGAGGTTTTTCATTTCAAAAAAAAAAAAAAAGCAAGTAACACTTAGAATATGTAAACATGGCTGCTGGGCAGTTGCAATGAGATTGCCCTTGGACTGGGTGTGGCTCTGTGCTAATGCTAAAAGGCCACTTCCCAGTGATGTCCCTGGAGGCTGTGAGTGGACAGGACCCTCTGGGATCACACTCAGCAGCAGGCAAGCAGGCACTCAACTGGAGCAGGATTGGTGCAAATCGTAAAGAGACGTTTCCTCTTGCAAAAAACTTTGAAACTTCAGAGTTGAGTTCTGTCTGGGGCATGACTCATGAGACCCGGTCCATTGTATTTAAAGAGTATCTTCAGTGCTGCTGAGGTCACTTTGCTGTGTCCTGTTGACTGTATAATGGGATCAGATGAGGAAGTTGTGCCTTGCAGAAGTAAGTTTTTCTCCGGGTACATGCCCCTGTTATCATTGCAAAGATAAAATAAGTGAGTGGTCAGTTAAAGGGCTTGTAAAGCAGATGCTTTTTATTTTAGACTCGATCTGCTTTTTACGCCATTGTGAATGCCCTTGGCCTGATTAAATGCATTGAACACTGGGGACAGCGTCCAGCTATGAGTCTACAGTATCCACTAGTGGGCGCTGCAGTGCTTCCAACATTCGCTATTTTTTGTCTGTGCACAGTATTAATACACACACACACACACACACACACACACAGAGTTAATGGTGAGTTTCCTTGCCTTTAGAGCTACTGCCCTGTCAAGAAAGACACAAAAAAATACGTTTGGAAGATTGTAACTCCTGAAATTATTTCCTAAAATTTTAGAACAGAACTGTGTACTTGGGATTGCTGCTCAGTTTTGGCTGACATTCATTCGTATTTGTGAATTGTCACATTCATTCTTGTTTGATAGGCACACACTTTGAAGTCCACATTATGCAGGTGCTTAATGCCATAGTCTAAATTAATAATTATTAGGAGAAAATCCTGCCTTTTCCTATTAAAGAAAACCATGTAACACGTTTGGTTTATGTAATTTTGAGCGTGAAAGCAGTGCGGTGGTGGTGAAGATGTCTGTTTGATATTTAGGGAGGAATTTGATGCTTTGAGAGGGAATCCAGTGTCTCCCTCATCCATCATCCACCATCCTCATCCATCCAAACACCACTGTACATTTGTCAGAGCCTTTTCCATATTCAGTGCTTGTATAAATAATGGCTGCTGTGATTTGAAAAGGGAATGTGCGTTTTCCAGCCATGCTCTATAGCTGATCACAGCCATGGCGACATCGCAGTTTCTGTATTGCATCGCTCAGGCTCGGTGTGTGCCGCTCAGCCGCAGAGCGAAGGACACTGGTGCGTGGTGACCCTCATTGTGGTTGCTACTTGTCCCAGTGAAATGAGTTTTGGGGGGCTTTTCCACAGCACACGACGCTCAGCCTCGGCTCCATTTCTACGCTTTTATCTCTTCCTATCGCCTCTCCTCTGCTTTGCTATCTTAGGGATTATGCAGGTTCTCTGCAATATTCTGAAATTAATCAAAGCAAGCAAAACCCCACGCCTTATTATCCATCACGGGAAGAGAGTGGCTTCCACAATTCAGGCGGCTTTGTGGTGCTGTCCAGTTGGGTAACTAGAATTTTATTATCTTTGGGAAAAAAAGGATTCTGGTTTTTACACAATGAAACCTTTTCACGTTAAACTTGTACGAGCAGTGGCTCGCGCCATGTGAGTGTGACAAAGGGTATTTAACCGAGTGGCTGTTTTCTCTTATTTAAATAAGGAACTGATCTGTGAAGAGCATTCGCTTCTTCCTTTGATTTTTAGCTCTGCAGAACAGCTATGTGTCCGTATGCGGTTGGGGTCAGAGACACTTTCCGTGCAGTGCGGTGGGAGCAAACTTGCAGGATGCTCATCCTGTTTGGACCCCGCGTTCTGTCTCATCTTTTTATAATCACGCTCTCCAAATTATTTCTTTCCACTAAATTAGTGGCCATTGTACAGATTGCAGACACTTAGTTTGATTGAAAGTAATAAAAAGAGATTATCCACCCGGTGGGTTGGGAGAAGGTTCTGATTTGACCCACTGCCTGGAGAGAAAAGAATTAATCTCATAAAACCCGACTCACTTCTGCCGTGCTTCGCAAAACCGCCAGGAGTGCATCAGACCCCTTTTGTCTTTAGTCCAGTGGAAGCTAAAGCCGGCGGGGGGTGGGAGAGGGAGCCGACTCAGCAGCCCTGTAGACGGCGGCCTGGGTGCTTTACTTTGAGAGGGAACTTGACCGTGGTGGGGGCTTTTTCTTGCTCCCTGACTCTCAATTTCTGCCACCATGAGGAACAGCAAGGCGATGTTTTCATATTTATTAAGTATTTTCTTTGTGCTTTAGAATCTAAACTGATTGAGAGTATGCATGTTTTCTTAGCTTATCCTCATTAAATAGATTATTATGGAACAGGTACAGAGATGTCATGTGTAAGGCTCTTCAGTTAACATGTAGAAGTTTTTTTTTTTTTCTGAAAGAATTAAAAAATTTTACTTATTTTGAAAGGCACTATAGAGAGGGAGAAGGGGAGTGGGGTGGGGGGAGATCTTCTGTCCAGTTGTTCACCTCCCAGATGGCTGCGACAGCTGCGTCTGGTCCATGCTGAAGCCAAGAACCTGGAACTCTATGCTGCTTCCCCATGTAGGTGACAGGAGCCCAGGTACTGAGCCATCTGCTGCTGCCTGCCCAGGTGCATTAGCAGGGAGCTGGGTTGGAAGCAGAGCAGACAAACACTCATATATGTCATGATGACACCCCAGGTGGTGGCTTAACCCACTGCACCACAACCCTCTTTTTTTTTTTTTTTATCAAATCACTTGCGTATAAATACCCTGTTCTGCCTCTTCCAAGACAGCCAGGGTGGGAACAGGATCTCCAGGAGACCAGGGTCAGATCAATGTAGGGTACCCAATCTCACGCTGGCACAGGGCGGTGCTCAGAAAAAGCAGACGAGTGGCCTGGTGGTGAGGGGGGCCCCTCTGGCCTTTTTAGGGTGGAACTTGGTGAACCTGAAAGAGCGCAGACTCTGGAGCCAGCCAGACCCGGGTGTGTCTACCCTGAGGCTTTGCTTCGTGGCTGCCAGTGGGCCCTCGGTTTCCGTCTCCATACATGCCTCCGAGGCCTGCGGGGAGGTCCGCTCAGAGCTGTGATGAGCTGCCCTTGGGTGGTAGAGGTGAACAGCAGGAGGTGGGTTTTTGGGGCCAGAAAGAAGGCAGACCAAGCCCAGAGGAACAACTCTGTTTCTCCTTCTGGAAGGCGGCACCTAATCCAAGTGGAAATTCGCAACTTAGAAATAACACATAGTGGGCCGGCGCCGCGGCTCACTAGGCTAATCCTCCGCCTAGCGGCGCTGGCACACCGGGTTCTAGTCCCGATCGGGGCGCCGGATTCTGTCCCGGTTGCCCCTCTTCCAGGCCAGCCCTCTGCTGTGGCCAGGGAGTGCAGTGGAGGATGGCCCAGGTGCTTGGGCCCTGCACCCCATGGGAGACCAGGAAAAGCACCTGGCTCCTGGCTCCTGCCATCGGATCAGCGCGGTGCGCCGGCCGCAGCGCGCCGGCCGCGGCGGCCATTGGAGGGTGAACCAACGGCAAAGGAAGACCTTTCTCTCTCTGTCTCTCTCTCTCACTGTCCACTCTGCCTGTCACAAAAAAAAAAAAAAAAAAAAAAAAAGAAATAACACATAGTAGGACATCAAATCTGTTTCAATAGCCTTTGAACTCTAAAAGACAACCCTTGCCTCACAACTACTTTCAGGGTAAGATTTCAGCACAAGAGGGCCAACTCTGTCCTTATCTCACCTGCGTGACCGCCAGGGAGCGGCTGACGCTCTACTGCACGTCCCAGACTGCTTGTGCTCCTTTGCCCTTTCTGGAGGCAAGCAGGGCTTAACTAAGCGCCTCTTCTTTGGATTTTTGATTTCTGTTGTGTTGTGTGGAAAATGGTAAGAGAGGTGGAGAGAAAGCAGAACACGGTGCGGGGCTGCTGGTAGCAATGTAAGTTGATACAGCCACCATAGAGTATGGAAGTTGCTCAGAAAGCGAGGAATAGGATTACCATCTGGTCCAGCAGTCCCACTGGTGATACAGCCAAGGAAAGCTACGTCATTGTGAGAAGATGCCTGGACTGCCATCATGGTGGCGTCACTCACGATCGCCAGGAGACGGAGTCCGTTTCTGTGATCATCACTGGGTGCATGCAGGATATGGTCCTATAGATACCATGGAATATGAGTCAGCCTTGAAAGAGAAGGAAATTGTGTTACATGCAACTCTGTGGGGAACCCACAGGAAGGGACGTTCAATGAAGTAAGCCAAGTGTCTCATGCACTCGCCTCTGTGTGGAGTCCAACAAGCTTGGACTCAGAAACGGAGTGGGGGGGAGATGTCGGGTGCTGGATGCAGAATTTCAGTTAGAAGGAGTAAGTTCATGGGTCTGTACAGCATGGGGACTGCGGTTCAGACTTAGCAATTGCTAACAGAAGGACTGGTGCTGGGGCACAGCTGGCTAAGCTGGCGCTTGAGGCACTGGCATCCCATAGCGGAGTGCCAGTTCAAGTCCTGGTTGCTCCACTTGCTTCCCAGCTTCCTGCTAGTGCCCCTAGGAAGGCAGAAGAGAATGGTCCAAGTGCTTGGGCCCTTCCAGTCACATGGGAGACCAGGATGGAGCTCCTGGTTCCTGGCTTTGGCCTGGCCCGGCCTTGGAAGTTGCAACCATTCAGGGAGGAAGCCAACAGACGGAAGACTTAGTTCTTTCTGTCCCGACCTCTCTGTGTGTCCTTTGCTTTCAAGTACATAAATAAATTTGAAAAACAAAAACCAAAAAGCCAACAACACTGAGAGTAGATGCTTAGTGTTCTCACTGTAATAAATGGTAAGCATGAGAGGTAATCCATGTATTAGTTAGCTCAACTGAGCCATGCCCCGTTGTATGCATATTTCAAAACTTTCTTGTACCTGATAAATATATACAACTTTATGCCACATTGAAAACAAAAGCATGATGCAAACAGATTCTTTCAGTTTTCCTCTGATCTTCAACCTGGGGGTGTGCATGGTGAAATTCGGGTGCTCAGAATTGCCTCCTCCTCAGTCCTGAAAGCCGACAGGGTAGAATGCAGGAAGGAGCAGGAGTGAGTAGAGTGAGGGGAGGAGAGAGTGACTGAGGCGGGGGTTAGCCAGGAGGGGCTCTGAAGGCCATGGCCAGGCATGCAAAGGGCTTCTGTGGCGTACTCCAAGATTCCTTGGGGGCGGATTCCTGAAGGGGGGGGGGTTAGTCTCTGGAAGAGTGGTTTGTGTGTATGCTCAGAATTCAGCATGATATATATATATATATATATACACACACACACACACACACACATATTAGACTTACTTGAATGGCAGAGTTATGGGGGTGAGGTAGGAGTGGGGGGAGAGAGAGAGAGAAAGAGATAAATCTTCCATCTGCTGGTTCACTACCCAGATGACCACAACAGCCAGGTCTGAGCCAAGCTGGAGCCAGGAGCTTCTTCCAGGTCTCCCATCACATAGGTAGCAGGGGCCCAAGTGCTTGGGTATCCTCTGCTGCTTTCCCAGGCCGTAAGCAGAGAACTGGCTCAGAAGTGGAGCAGCCTGGATTTGAACTGATGCTCATATGATATGCCAGCGTTGTAGGCAGTGGCTCTATCCTCTATGCCACAACACCTGCCCCCAATTTTTTTTGAATTTTTTGGATTTTCTATCCTCTAGTTTGTTTCCCAAGTGCCCACAATGACTACAGCTGGACCAGGCTGAAGCCAGGAGCCTGGAATTCAAAGCCGGTCTGCAATGTGGGTGGCAGGACACAGGTTCTCACTCACATGCTGGCTACCAGGGTGCACATCACACTAGCAGGATCTCAAACCTGGTTAGTCCAGTATGGGATGCAAGCAGGATCTTCACTGCTGTGCCAAGTGCCAGCCTCCACATAAGATTGTTTTCCCTCTTATCTACTTCTAGGGATGCCTTGATTACACTGCGGTGAAGAGAACAGCACAGCTGCAGTTAGTGTATGTATCTGGGTCTGAAGCCAGTGGGGCCAGTCTTGGGTTTCTGACATTGTCTTTGGGTAACTTCACCCCCAAGTCAATCGAGGCAGCACAGCTGCTCTGCCAGAGAACCATGTGCTCTGTGTCTCAGCCAGGGCTGGGCCAGAAGCGAACTGCTTATGGGGCTCAAGGCCTGGTTCTATTTGTGTTTCCTCCATGACTCTAGAAGGCGTACATCTCATGTCTGGACAAGCCTCGAGGGCTTCAGGATCATGCATGGGGGGAGCAAGTCGGTGCCCGCTTACTGTCCTTACTTAGGCCCCTGGGGCCGCCCCTGCTGTCCCTGTGCTTGGTGGGGTGCTGTGACCCGGAGGCTCCCCTGGGCTCCTTGGCCATCTGCGGAGGGTTTTGCCCACAGCCTTGAGAGTGTTCTTGTTGCAGGAGAATGTCCTCTGCTTCTTCCGTTCTTGTCCCTTCTGTGGGCAGGGTTGAGAGTGAGAGTCCCTGGAGCCAGCTGTTGCGCTGCTCCTGGCCTCCCTCTTGGCTCTTGTCTCCGCCGGAGTCAGGCTCCGGGTGTGCCGCAGCCATCCAGCTGCGCCGACTTGGCCCACGCTGTGTTTGTGTTTGGATCTGGCGGCCAAGACGGGAGCGAGAGGGTCGTGTTGGTGTGGATCAGCCCCGGGTGTTCATCCAGGAGCAGCAGATGGGGCAGCGCTGCTGCTTTCTGGAGCCATCATGGCGTGAAGTGGAGTTGGGATGTGGGACAGATGTGTTATCTGGGAGGAATCCTGGCTCCTCTTCCAGAGGCTTGGGTCGTTGCCTGCACTGACGTGCCGAGCTGCTCTCCAGTGTGGGTTAGTGTGGAGGAGATGGTTTCTCGGGGAGGAGAAAAATTCCTCCAGGACATGAATCCTTGTCTTGGAAGCAAGGAAGTAGCGAGTGTAGGCCAACTTCCATTTTACGGGATGGCATCGTGGTGGAGCAGGCTACGCAGTGCCTGGGGTCGAGTCCTTCCTCCGCTTGATTCAGCTCCCTGCTGATGTGTCCGGGGAGACAGCAGGGGGTGGCTCTGTGCCTGGGTCCTTGCTGCTTACACCCGAGACCTGGATGGCCTGGCTCCTCTTAGTGGCTGTTGTAGGTATCTGGGGGGTGAAGCAGCAGATAGAAAATTCATTCTCATCCTCGGTCTCCCTCTCTCCTTCCCTTCCTCCCTCTTTCTCTCTCTCCTCTCTCTCCCCCTTTCAAGTAGAAAAAATAACCATTTAAAAAGACTAACGATTTTATAGTAGAAGTAGAGGCGTGGAGAAGTGAAGTCAGTCATGGGTGTGATCACGGAGTGAGTAGGGTTGTTGTTAAAAATGCAGGCTTTGGGTCAGCATTCTTGAGGGCAGACCTGAGAAACTAGTTCCAGTCATACTCCCTGGTGGGGTTGCCGCTGCTGAGCTGTGATCCGGACTTGGGGGTTCAGAGGTGTGGATCCTCCGGGCGTGCCGTGAGTGGGTGAGCAAGGCCCTAGACAGTGCTAGTGGTCTGTGTGCCCAGGAGACAGAACAATACCACTTTCTAATCAACACTACTTTAAGAAGATCTCAAAACAGCTAAAATATGAAACATGCCATTTACTAGTTGTTCTGACCATATGGTGTAAAATACCCCAATTGACAGTTCTTTTTTAAGCAGAATTAGCTAGTTAGGCTGGTTTCATGAAGCCATTAACTATCGCCCGTCTCAGATAACAGAGGCATAGGAAGTGGTATCCAAGTGTTAGGAACTCAGTGGGGCTTACAGCACAAGGCGATGGCCAGCTTATCAATTGCTGTATCCTTCCAACTAAAGCCCGTCAAACGCGTGCGCGCGTGTGTGTGTGTGTGTGTGTGTGTGTGTGTGTGTAGGTCTGCTTGGAAGGGCACGTCTGTTGTCTGTTGCCTTGTAACATGTTAGCAGAGTGGAGTTGGCAAAAGGCAATCTTTGCCATGTGCTGCTGCTCACAGGGATTTCACAATTTGGTGATGACTTGCACATCTGTGTGGAAATATATGCTACTGCCCTCGGCTGCAGGGGTTTGTGCCTTTCTCTCCTCCAGATACGATTACCCAGAGGTATGTAATAGTCCTCTAATGGGGAGCAGGTGTAAGCAGAGACGCAGGCATTTTGAACAAAGGGGTGGACGTGAACTGCAGCATGAAGGATTTGGGCTAGACACCCACACGTGCGAGGCACAGTCTGTGCCGCCAGGAATGGCAGTGAAACACGGGGGGACGGAATCAAAGCAGCGTGGTGGCACATTCTTGGGGCATTTGAAAGAAAAGGGCAGGTGGTTTTATGTCAGTGCTGTCTGTGTGGCTCCTCGCAGGGGGAGGGGTTCTGCATGGGCTGGAGATCATTTTCAGTTCTGTGACTCCCGAGAGCTGACTTCTGGGAGCATCTGAATAAAAAGCACGTTGAAGAGCCACATATCACCCTCATTGACATGGGGGTGCCATTTTTATCATTTTTTTGGCATGGAAAGGGGGAGGGGTCCAATAATTGCACAGATTAGTTCTGTCTGAAGTCTCGTTGGATGATTGGGTGATTGGATGCCTATACCTTCAGTGATAATGGGAACGGTTTTCCCAGGGGTTTGACGCACAGTAGGTAGAGAATCATCTGGACTGCTCAAGGGATCCGAAAGGCAGGCAGATACAGGGTGGGTTTCTGAAAACTTCATGGAAAATGTGTGTTATAAAAGACAGTGTAAGGATTTAAAAACGGGTTGGCATCAAAGCACTTATCTTTAATTCGGGTTCTCCAGGAACTCTGGGGAGTGCCCTCAGTGTTATTTGGGTTTTTAATACTCCTTAATGTTTTCTCTTTACTGTGCTTTCTAATTGAAATCTCAGCTAGGGATACCCATTGCATTTCCTTAGTCTGGAGGATTTGGTGGACTAGACAGTAACAAAGGATGCCTATACATTGGTCCAAAATTGCCACACTACCATTATCCTTGGCATATTCAAATCTATATCTTGAGAGAGAGTGACAATACCTAAAAATATTGGAGGTGAAACTTTTCCAGGTTTTTGGAGGATCCTGGAAATGAAATACTGTGTGTCTTCTAAATGACAAATGGCGTCTTCTTATAAACAGCACCAGTGATCACACACACGTGCACACACACACACACACACGCAGAGTCACATAAAGATGAGAGATGGGCGTTTGAGTTTCTGCTGCATATTTTCCAGGTCCATTGTGTACGGGGTCAGCAGTAGTGCATGTTCCATAACACTTGTAGCAGGCAGGCAGGTAGGAACCCGGAAAAATCCCCAGACCTCTGGCAGCTGGGAAAATCCAACTCCAAGAGGGCAGCACGCTTCCTGCTTTGGAAGACAGGAGTGAAGCAGGTGGAACAAAGAAGACAGAGACCCGAGCAGGCCGTGACAAGCCCATATTTTAAAATTGTTACCTGCGGGGATTTATGGTACCTGGGTTCCATGTTTCATTCCTGTTTTGTCTCATCAGAGAATCGACCCCTCCAGGAGCCAACCAATCAATCAGGCAGCGTCTGGGTGAGAAAACTGTGCTCTGTGCTGGTGATTGTTTTTGGTTATTAAGTCTAAGTTAGCTAGACCTGAGATAATACAACAAGTCCATCTCATCAGCTGACTGGATGACTAGGCCAGTGAGATGGGCTAGTATTTGGAAAGGAAAGACAGAGATAATGGCTTTGTCTCTCAAACATTTTTCTGCATTCACAAAGTCCTTACAATGTGTGTTTCCTGTACCAAGCAGTTTGAACATTATTGCTCATTAAAGTTTTTCTGAAAAAAGGTGCTTTTAAGTTATAGAACAAAACCCAACAAATAAATAGAATACAGGTGAAACTCACTTATTATAACCAGTATGTCATAAAGGAAAAGACATTTGACTGCTGGAGGCATAGGGAGGAGATACAGGATACAGGATTGCCTGTGTGTTGAGCAAATCCAACTTCAGGACCGCGTGGTGAAGACTGGTGAGAATTTCATCATGGACCAGCCGTGGCCAACTGGTGAGGATTTAGGAACTGTTTGTGCAAAAACGAGCTGCTTGTTGAAAAGTTGATCCCCTGCTGGGTGCAGGGCAACTTCTGGAGGCTGTGGCCACTGATGCTCTTTCCTGATGAGACAGATAAGCCATCAGCCATCGGAAACAGAATTTTTTTTTCTTACAAAAATGTCTTCCTAAACGAAAGTTCAGTTGTGTTGACTGAGCCATGGAGGAGGATCTCCCAGTTACCAGTTTACTTTAGGGTTGTTCCTCCAGCATTTAGCAATTGCACAGCCCTTTGGGATGTAGACATAGACATAAGGGAAATGTGTTTTCTTTTTTTTTTTTTCTTTTTTGAGGAAGTCATGTGACGTCTAAACTCTGCCCTGCTTTCCAGTGTTAGAAACAAGAAGTAGCCGATTTAATAATTGCACGAGTAACTTAGGCAGCATGTCTGGTAGGAGAGATCTTTTACTGTTTTACAGCTCTTGGTGATAAATACTCTTAGCACTGTGCAGTGTGTAAAGCCTTCGGAACCAAGAAGCCGTGCTTGGAAGGAAATGAGGGGAGCACCCGACCGGAAGACTGAGAAGCAGCTGTGAATGCCTCTAGCCCAGACATTCAGTATTTGCCCTCTGCTCTGTCCCTTACTGAGGTGTGGTTGTCTACATATGATGTTTAGGAACAGATAACAGGGATGAGGTCAGTAGCCTATCACCAAGACTTATTTTAATGTAGGAACCATTCGAAGCAATTGTTTTTATACGTGAAACCTGGGCCTGACTTGGCAGTAATCACAAGCAAGGGGTTGTCAGAATGTCCTTGGAAAATGCATATTAGGACCAAACTGTGCATGGATTTCAGGCTTTTTTTTTGGTACCTGAATAAACTTAATTCCATTTCCCCATAAACTTTTTGTAGTAGCCTTGCAGACTAGTGCAGGAGGAGTGACTGGAGGATACTTAATTTTACAGGGAAGGGGAGAGGGAGGAGGAGGGATCCAAGTTGAAATGCAGGTGCCTGAGAAAGGGTCTAACAGGACCCAGAAGTGGAAAATTGAGGAAGATGACAGAGTTGAAAGGTACAACAGTATTTCAGATAAAACTTTATGGATTCCTTCCAGCACCGCGTGGATTGCAGTTGGAGCTAAGTCACTGGTTTTGTGCATAATGTGTTCCACAGCCCTTAGGAGATGCCAGATGTGTGTATGTATTGTGTTCTTTGGATAGACAGCACTAATGAGAGCCTGCACATGTTCACTTTCCTACACTGGCAATCAGCTCCAGCTCTGAGGGGCCCAGGCATAAGGACATCCTCTAGGTTCAGTGCATCAGGGGCTCCCCTGTTGGGTGCAGCGATAATAATTTTGGCAAAAGAACTTGCATAAAACATTTGCTTATTTAAATATTACATGGTCATTACCCATAGAGAAGTTGCTCCAATTTTAGGCTTGCGACCTCTTTTGCATTTCTTGCTCCAACCCTTAGAGTGCATACTGCTTCGGCTTAAAGGAAAATGAAAAGGTCACGCGGCATTGAGTTGACCTTAAAGGAGTAAACAATTAATCTAAGATCACAGTGTAGTCCTTTTATGAAGCTCACTTCTGTTTGCTTTTGTTTTTTTGGCCAGCAAGACTGAGGCATCCAAGTGCTTTGGTCTTCATAATACTGTCTTTCCTCCACTTGTGTTAATGCAGATATTAAGTCTAATAGTATCTACTTAGCATAAACAAGAAGATAAAAATGATTTCTATGATTGAAATGTTTGTTATTTTAGCATTAAGCATCCTCCTCCTCCCGTGCGTTTTGCATTTTAATCCACTCGGTGCTTGGTTTGGGGATTGCTAGATTAGTTTTAATCCCCTGTCTAATCGTGGAGTGTGGTGAGAGTTATTACACAGGCAGGGTTTGGTTCTTGGATTTAAGAGGGCTCACGTGCACTCTTCATGCATATTAAATTTGGAAAACCACCAGTTCAGTATAAAAGGTTGGAGAGACATCCTTTATCTCAGAACGGCTCTCTTTAGGCACACAAAGTACAGGCGGCATTTACTACATTAATGAAAAGAAAATTGATTACAAGTGTTTCCCTCTTTTGGGGTCAGACTAATGTTCTCAGAATCTTGTGTGTATGCTTTTTATTTCCTACTTAAAATGTGCTTCACTATCATTTGAGAGTGGTCTAGATACTTTGTTTCTTTCTTGGGAGGCCAGCTCCAGAGGAAAGATACTTTACTCTGTAATGGGTTCTTCCCAGGGAAAATGGGAGAAAGTTGAGTACTACCCAACGGGGGGAATAAATGTTTTTCAGAAACTACAGGACAATGGGATAGTTTACTCTTCCTGGGGAACCTAATTGGCAGCTTTTCTTCAAGTTGACATATGAAAAAGCTACAGTTTTGAAGATTGGAGGTTTATTATTATTACTTAAATATCGGCAAATGGAAAACATGTAAGATTCTGATTAGTAGGAGGCTTGAAATCAGAATACTGTGATCTCCCTCTTTTTGTTGGTTAATGAGTATTAATGCTGGTGCTCTACATGAAGTGATATCTCAGATGATCTTCCTCTGTTCTTCCCAGGGAATTTCACCCTGGGGCCAGAAGTGAGTTGTAATTGTAGCATGTGATGAATAGACAGGTACTGGGGACAGCCTGTGCCGTGGGGACGGAAGTTCAGATTGTTGTGAGTGACTCACAGAACTTGAGCTTCCACTGGAGGAATTGAACCTGTGACTCAGAGGGTCTTCATCTTTCCAGGCTGGGGTGGGTGTTTGGCCTAGTGGTAAGGCCTTGCTTGGGATGCCCATATCCAGTGTGCAAGCCCTGGCACCGTTCCTGGTTCCCGCGTTCTGCTGATGTGCATCCTCGTGGGTAGCAGGTGACGGCTGAACTATTTGGGTTCCCACACCCCAGTGGAAGAACTGGATGGAGCTGCTGGGTCTTGCTTGGTCTAATCCAGCCCCAGCTCTTGTAATCATCTGGGGAGTGAACATGTAAACTGGAGATTATTGTCTCTGTTTCTCTGCCTTTGAAATAGATAAAATAAATAGAAAAAACACTAGAACTGTGAGTTCTGATTGTCTGAAGTGAGCAGGGAGCAGTCTGCTAATAAAAACAGAGGTGCTCCAATGAGGGAAAAAGTATCGCTTACTCAACAGCCATATTTAAAATGTCTAAAACAGTGCTTCCTCTTTGTGATTTCAGAGTCCAAGAGAGTCTTTCCGTGTCCTCTATTTTTTCCCTCAAAGCTTGACTTTTGGCTTTATTTCCAAATTCTCTTTATCTATTTGGTGTTAACTGTGAATGTAAATGACCTCCAAGTTAATGTAACTGGTGTTCTTGAATAAGAAAAATATTTTCTTGGAATATTACTAGCACTATGATTTTAAATTTCACTCAATGTGACTTTTTAATATAAGGAATATAAGAAACTTAATGGAAAAATGGAATTAAAAGATCAGTTTACTCTGCATAAAAGAATCTCAAAATCCAGGCACAGTTTTTAAATAATACGCATTCTCCATGAAATTGTCAAATACTCCTCATGTGTACATTGATAATATAAATGTGCTTTATGAGAATTTTGCCAAATTTGGACCCCTAGTTTCAGATTTGTAATGTGTCTGAGCATCAGTGGTTTGATTTGATACTCTCTAGGGTACCTTTTGACCATGTGGTTCTGTGAGCCTGAGTTAATTTTCAGATGGAAAGCTGTAAAGCTATTAAATTTCTGTTTTGAAAACTCATCCAGTTTAAGTTGTGCAATATTTCTTTCCTAGTGAATAAAGCATTGGTGTATTGGTGTTTTCTTTTGTATGTCATCGCCATCCAAACATCAGCTGTGTGAGGGCTCAGGCATTGTCTTTCTAGCTCGTTGTTGCTGCCCCAAATTGGATGGATAGATGGATGGAGATGTCCGTGTCTCTGATAAGTTCTAGACAAAAACTTCTTCTTCTTCTTTTTTTTTTTTTTTTTTTTTTGACAGGCAGAGTGGACAGTGAGAGAGAGAGACAGCAGAAAGAAAGGTCTTCCTTTGTCATTGGTTCACCCTCCAATGGCCGCCACGGCTGGTGCGCTGCGGCCAGTGCATCGCACTGATCCGATGGCAGGAGCCAGGTGCTTCTCCTGGTCTCCCATGGGGTGCAGGGCCCAAGCACTTGGGCCATCCTCCATTGCACTCCCGGGCCACAGCAGAGAGCTGGCCTGGAAGAGGGGCAACCAGGAAAGAATCCGGTGCCCCAACCGGGACTAGAACCCGGTGTGCCGGCGCCACAAGGCGGAGGATTAGCCTAGTGAGCCACAGCGCCAGCCAGACAAAAACTTCTTGATAGGCCCTACAGACTTAGAAAATGTGTTCTTTGTAAACATTTGGAAATTTGGATTTGGATCTAGGGGCCACAATTAAGGTATTTTATATTCCTATCATATATATAATTAATATAGGAAATGATAGATCTGAATAAAAATAAAAATCACAAGGGTGGGCAAATGGACATGTAGTATATTTTAAGAGAAAATTTTGAGGTTACTTTTTCTGATTTAGTAAATAAAGCATAAATATACCATAGAACAGTGCTCTTTGAGTTTAAGATGTATACAGATTACCTGGGAATCATATTAAGGTGCAGAATCTAATGCTGTAGACCTGACGTAGTGCTCAAGATTGTATTTTTCTAAAATAGTCTCAAGTGATGCTGATGTAGCCCTATGAATAGCAAGGCTCTAGCAATGTAAAAAGTGCTACTGGTCATGCATTTATTAAAATTAAAAAGAAAACCCCACCAACCTGAGAAAGCAGTATGAAATACACCTCCTCCAAGAATCTTTTCCCAATGAGTCACTCAAATATTGACTGTGCATCTACCAGTCCCTGTGTGTGTTATAATTTTGGTGCCATGTTACAGTTTGGAGCACACTTAGTTGTTTCCCATGTGAAATCCTTGAGGGCAAGGGTTGTGTCTTAAATTATTATTCACCTGATCTCAGAAAGTCCACTCTCTTTGAGACGCATCAGCAATATCACTTTGTCTACTGTTTGGAGGTGAGAACTACAATATACTTGAAAGGACTATGAAGCAATTCTTATTTTTAATTGTGAAGTATGACAAAGACATAAAATTGTGTATATGTACAACTTACCTATGAATCTTACAGTGAACGCTCATGTATCCACTTGGTGTGTGGATCTCTGCCTTCTGAAAAGGTAGCCAGGAAATTTAATTATTCATTGGATTTTTGCACATTTTTAAGTGGGTCTATAGGTTCCTTAGAGAGTGTTTTTCTTTTTACATTGTTTTTGCATTTTATGAGAATAGAAATATACAGCGTGTATTCTGTGAATTGCTTCATTTTGGAGTATAACAAAATATTTTGGGCACCCATAGATGTTTATATGTTGTTGTAGACATGTAAAAGATAAGTCTTTCTGTAATATGTATCTGGAAATGAATTCCTAACACTCATCCTAGCAGTATGAGTTCCATAATGTTCCATTTCCTTTTAAAATCTAAAAAATTTTGTCAAATTTACATAACATGATTATCTTAACCATTTTAAGTGTGCAGTGCAGTAGAACTGAGTATATTTGTATTGTTGTGTGATCAGTCTTCAAGACTTGTTCATCCTGCAACTGGAGTTTGATAGCCATTAAACATTAACTCTGTTTTTCCCTCCACACCAAACCCTCTTTAAGCTTTTGATTTGCATTTCCCAAATGGTTAGTGGTGGACATTTTTTTATACACTTCTTAGCCTTCTATATCTTCTTTGGGGAATTGTCCTTGACCTATTTTAAAATTAGGTTATGTGGGTTCATTATTGTAGGAGTTTTAAAATATATTTTGTATATTAACTCTTAATCAGACTTGTGACTTAGAAGTATTTTCTTCCTTTCACTCTGTTGTGTCCTTTGATGCACAGATATAGGAAACTTTGCTGTAGTCCATGTAATCTATTTTTATGCTTGTTGCTTTTGGTATCAGATTCAAGACATCATTACCATATCCAATGTAATCAAAATTTTCTCTTAAGTTTTCTTGTAAGAATTTTGTAGTTCTAAATCTTACATTTCAGTCTTGGAACAATTTTGAATTAATTTTCAATGTGATATAAGACAGAATCCGCTTACTTCTTTTGCATATGAGTATCTAGTTTTGCCAGCATTATTGTTGAAAATACTACCACTTTCCCTTGAATGGTCTTTGTAATCTTGTCAAAAATTATTAGATGACTTATGTCAGTATTTATCTCTGACACTCTGTTCTCTTCCTTGGTGTGTGTGTCTGTATGCTAGCATTACTGTTTTGTTTTCGATAGGTCTCTAGTAAGTTTGGAAACTAGAAAGTAGGAGATTTCCACTTGGCTCCTATTTTTCAAGATTATTTTGGCTCTTCGGTTTCCTTGAGAGTCCAGATGAATTTGATGGGTATTTCTTTTTCTTCAAAAAATACCATTGGGATTTTTATAGGAATTGCATTGATTCTGTAGATTACTTTGGGTAGTATTGCATCATAACATTATTAAGTCTTCCAATTGTTGGATAGAAAATGTTTTTCCATTTGTGTCATCTTAAATTTCTTTCAGCAGTATGTTACATTTTTCAGTTTACAAGTTTTTCACCTCCTTGATTAAGTTTATTACTGAGTACTTGTATTTTACTTTTTGAAGTTACTATAAATAATTTCATGATTTCCTTTTCAGATGATTTAATTGTTATTTACAAGCATGGCTGATTTTTTTTTTAAAGGTTTATTTTAAAGTCAGAGTTAGGGATGGGGAGAGACAAAGAGGAAAAGGGAGGAAGTGGGTAGAAAGAGAGACACACATACATACACACACAAAGAGGGATCTGCCATCTGCTGGTTGACTCCACAGATAGCCACGATGGCCAGGGCTGGGCCAGGTCAGAGCCAGGGGCTTCGTCCAGGTCTCCCACATGGGTGCAGGGCCCAAGCAGTAGTGCCATCCTCCGCTGCTTTCCCAGGCCTGAAGCAGGGAGCTGGGTCAGAAGTGGAGCAGCCGGGAGTTGAACTGTTGCCCATATGCGATGCCAGCATCACAGGTGGGTGGCTTTACCCACTATATACAACACAACAGATTATTGTTTGTTGATTTTTGTATCTTGCAACTTTGCCAAATTCATGCATTGGTTCTAACAGCTTGCATGCATAATCTTCACTGTTCTCAGTATATAAAATCAGGTTGTCCTCAAGCACTCTAATTGGGGTGTCTGCTGTGTGTTTTTCCTGCCTGTTCACTCCGGCAGGACTTCAAGGACTGTGTTGAACAGGAGCGCTGGGTGGGCATCCTTGTTTTGGTCCTGATCTTCGAGAACGTGCTTTCCCACCTTGCACTGTGGAATATGATGCGGGCTGTGAGCTTGTCATACGTGGACTTCATTGTGTGTTTCAGAATAATTGTGCTTTGTTGTTGTTGCTCACCTCCATAGTTTTAAATAGCAATGTAGTAAAAAACAACGAACTCTCCAACAAGTCAAGGTTGTCAGGATTTCTACTGTACTACTTAATGAGTTGTCCTATCACTGCTCCATAGGTTCTCTTTACTCTTGGTTTTTAATAACACAAGTGAGGTGACTTCATTGTTGGCAGAATTATTTTTATAAAAATTTATTTGAGGGGTAGAAGTACAGAACGGGAGAGACAGAGATATTCAATCTGCTGGTTCACTCCCCAAATGGCTGCAATGGCCAAAGCTGAGCCAATCCGAAGCCAGGAGCCAGGAGCTTCTTCCAGGTCTCCCACATGGTTACAGGGGCCCAAGCACTTGGGCCATCTTCTACTGCTTTCCCAGGCCATAGCAGAGAGCTGGATCTGCAGAGGGAGCAGCTGGGATACAAACTGACCCCTAATTCCTTTTATTTTCGCCCTGCACTGACTGGAGACTCCAGTCTGATGACGAACAGTGGGATGAGATAGTGGAGTCTTTGTCACATTTCTGATTTTCAATGTGAATGCTTTCACTGTCCACTAAGAATAATGTTGGCTGCAGTGCGTATGTGTCTGTAAGCAAGTCAACACCAGTTAATTCTGACCAGAGAAGTTGGAAAGAACTTTGAAAAAGTTAAACTTGATCTGAAAATTGAGTAGTTAAAATGTGTCATAGCCATGTGACGTGTAATTCCTAGACTGTGCCAGTTAATGAAAGAAAAGACTGGGAGGGTTAATACAATTCTGAGTTTTTTATTTGTGAATTCCTCACTCGTGTGTGTGTGTGTGTGTGTGTGTGTACATCTCTGAATATAACAAAGCGAAATCAGTCATTTTCATTTCTCAGCTTCCTTTGTAATTGATGTATGCATAGTCTTTCTCTAATTCCAACCTGGGACAAAATGAATGTAGTAGACCTTACATGTTCACAGAGTTGGGGTCTTTGCATGAGGAGTAGCAGTGGGGTTCAGGTTATTCTTAGGCTGTACGGACCTTATCAGTTCTGGAATTCTGTGAGACTGAAAGGTGGTCCATAGGACATAGGTGTTACATGCTTAGCTATCGACCACCACCATTCTAGAATGTTCCTCCCTCTCTCCATGAGCCTGCCGGCACCCTTGCCCACACCTGTGGGCTGGGTGAAGATGAGCATTGGCTTAAACACACTTTATTTTAAAGCAGATTGATTTTTTAAAATGTTCATTTATTTGAACATCAGAATTCGAGAGAGGGAGAGAGAGCTTCCATCTCCTGGTTCAGTCCCCGGATAGCTGCAATGACCAAGGCTGGGCCAGGCTAAAGCCAGGAGGCAGGTGCTTCACCTGGCTCTCCCATGTGGGTAGTAGGAGCCCAAGCTTGGGCCATCTCCCACTGCTTTTCCAAGGATTAGCATGGCATTGGATTGGAAGTGGAGCAGCTGGGACATGAACCAGGGCCCATGTGGGATGCCGGTGTTGCAGGCAGTGGCTTTACTCGCCATGCCACAACACCAGTCCCAACCTAAGCATATTTTTGTCTGTGAAAATTAGGAATTGGAAGCAAAATAAAGACAGGCATTTTCTCCTGCAGCTGGTGAACCTGAACCATGGAAGTTCAGTCGCCGTGGCTTGGCTGACTGTGCCCACGGTGGGAACTGTAGATAAGAGAAGATGATGACGCTGAGAAGAGAGAAGAATTGCAACACGCCGGGGTGAGTGAGGGGAAGAAGGGACGCCAGGGTTCCTGACGCCATTCCTCTTCTTCATTCCAGTTTCTTGATGAACCTTTTTTTTTTTTTTAAATAAAGTTTGGGTTCCATTAAATATCCTAATATCCTTAAAATGTCCTTTTTTCACTCTTTGCAAAGGTCTTAAGGTGCCGTAAAATTTGGCATCTAATGCACTGTATTTAAATTGTTTTATTGCATGTTAGGTTTATGACCTGAACAGGTTACTTAACCCTTCTAAACCTCAGTCTTTGCCCCTGTAAAGTGGGTTATGGGGACTTGTGCTTCTAAAGTGTTCATGAAGATTTGAGTCAATGGATGTAGAACAGTTGATACAGGGTAGATTTTCAATGATAGTTATTACCTTTAAGATTGCTTTCCCACTGTGGTATGATAACTGATAGCCTCTTATTGACATATTTCCTAACAGAGGGCCTTTTGTACCTTATGTTACTGTGTCTTGAATCAGCTGGTCTTCCAGTGAGCTTTCATGTTTCCTGGCAGGATGAATTCTAGCACGGACACGTTTGTATCCTGCTGTAGATACCCTTGCAGAGTTTGTGCGCACTCACTGTTTTTGTATGGGATAAATACTTCTGGGGCTCTCTAGTGAGGGAAAAGCAGCAGAGCCCTGAGTGGACTGGCCCAGCTGTTCCTAGTGACCGCTGTCTTCATCATGCTGGTCAGGCACACACTCTGATGGACTGTCCCCAAGTGAGGAGTTCTGCCCTCAGCGAGGTCCCAAAGGCTCTGTGTTGTCACAACTGTAGTTTATAAAGTCACCTCCTGGCTGGCGCCGCGGCTCACTAGGCTAATCCTCCGCCTAGCGGCGCCGGCACACCGGGTTCTAGTCCCGGTCGGGGCGCCGGATTCTGTCCCGGTTGCCCCTCTTCCAGGCCAGCCCTCTGCTGTGGCCAGGGAGTGCAGTGGAGGATGGCCCAGGTGCTTGGGCCCTGCACCCCATGGGAGACCAGGAGAAGCACCTGGCTCCTGGCTCCTGCCATCGGATCAGCACGGTGCGCTGGCCGCAGCGCGCTGGCCGCGGCGGCCATTGGAGGGTGAACCAACGGCAAAGGAAGACCTTTCTCTCTGTCTCTCTCTCTCACTGTCCACTCTGCCTGTCAAAAAAATAAAAAAATAAAAAAAATAAAGTCACCTCCTATAAGAACGCCTGGTGTGTGCAGAGGTCTAAGCCGAGGTTTGGCGGCTGAGCAGGGGAGAGAGGTCCGGAGTCTGTGATTCCGTGCTCGTGGCAGATGCCGCAGCAGCTTGAGGCTCTGCGGAAAACATTGTGAAGACCGTTATTTTGGATTATCTAGAATAGTCTGGACAACCAATAACTATCATGGGGCATTTTACCGGATTAACAAAAATGTGGAACTGAAGGAGACAGATGCCACATTCTCTCCCTGAGTGATGATGAACTTCTTAGAAAGTTCTAAGACATCATGGTCAAGCCTGTGAAATGGGTGGTGTGGGGACCGTGGGCCACTCTGACAGGCAAGAGTGATTTGGGTAAGGTAGGTTGGAAAGAGTTGCGGCTTTGATATCCAAACACCCGGGGTTTGAGTTTGTCTGCATTTGTTTCCGCTCATGCAACTCGAGTCACCGCTGCAGCCTCACCGGGTCTCTACTGTGAACTGGCAGTGACCAGTCCCATCTCCTTCCCGTCTCCGTGAGCTCAAATAGGGCAGAGAGGTAAAATGGTTGTGGAATCTGAGAAAGGAAGAGCACTAAATAAACCAAGACGTTTTTGGGATTAGGATCAAGGGAAACAGGAAGTAGGAAATACCTAGTTACTGGTCCTCCTAGGACTCCTGGGGTGCCAGTCGTGTCCTGTTCTGAACGTGGGTGTTGCTTGTGAGTGTGTTCACAGGATAAAAGTCTCACCTGGACACTGATGTGCATATTTCTTGGCATGCAGGTTGTATTTCAATAAAATGTTTAAAAAGGGAAAACGATCCCTCCTATCAATTGATTGCAACTTGTGACATGAGATGCACATAACTCCTTATTATTTTCATCAAGATAAAAACCGAAATAAGCTTAATATTCAGAAAGCCCATCTTATTGGCCTGAGGTTTTTTTGTTTGTCTGCATCTTTACATTTTTGAAATACCTTTCATATTAACCAGACAGTTCACCCTGTGAACTTCCACTTCTAAAAAGATGAAATAGGCATATTTTGGTCTCTTCCTGCTACTAAGTACAGCTTAAAAACCCTGGGCATTAAATAAAAAACAAACACGAGAAAATGGAAAGCATGGATGTAGGCAGGGTGGGGACCCTAGGATCAAAGGAAGGGTACGGTGAAGAGTTGGATGCTTTTTTGTTTCATATGAGGGGTCTTTGAAAAGTTCACAGAAAACTGGAGAAACTATGCATGGATCTCAAAAAATGTTGCAGCAAAATAAATATACCTGCTAATTCTATTTTCCATGGATTGTTTTTTTTAAATAACTTTTTTTTTAAGGCTTTTATGTATTTGAGAGGTAGAGTTACAGACAGTGAGAGAGGTCTTCCATCCACTGGTTCACTCCCCAATAAGCCACAATGGCTGGAACTGACTGATCTGAAGCCAGGAGCTTCTTCCGGGTCTCCCATGTGGGTGCAGGGGCCCAAGCTCTTGGGCCATTTTCTACTGCTTTCCCAGACCACAGCAGAGAGCTGGATCTGAAGAGGAGCAGCCGGGAGTAGAACTGGTGCCCATGTGAGATACTGGTGCTGCAGGTAGAGCATTAACCTACTGCCCCACAGCGCGGGCCCCTTCCATGAACTTTTGAAATCCCCTCATACATCCCACCCTGGGCAACCTGGAAATGCCGGTCTGTACAAAGAAGAATCCGAGGAAAAGGCTGCCATTTCTAGCCAGATGATCAGAGAAGACGTACACTAACAAGACAGAAACTGGAGACGAAATACTAGTTGGCTAGATCTGCTGGAGCAATGTGTCGTCAAGTCAGAAGCTTGAACAGCAAGTTCCCGTCTCCCAGTTGAAGAGGCTAGATGATAAAATTTGTGAGTATGGAAAATTAAAAACAACTGGGGCCAGCTCTGTGTGGCCTGCAGTGCTGGCTTCTCACATTGGAGCACTGTTTTGAATTCCTGGCTGCTCTGCTGCTTCCAGTACAGTGCCCTGCTCCTGCACCTGGGAAAGCAGCGGAAGATGGCCCGAGCACCTGGGCCCCTGCACCCAAGTGGGAAATCTGGATGAAGCTCTGGGATCCTGACTTTGGCCTGGACTAGTTCTGGCCACTGCAGCCATTGGGAGAGTGAGCCAAGATGGAAGAATGATCCCTCTCTCTCTTCTCTCTCTCTCTGACCCCCTTCAAATAAATAAATGTATCTTTTGAAAAAGTAAAATTCAAAAGAATCCAATTGATAAATTTTCCAAATTAATAAAAACTTAGCATGGTTGCTGGGAACATTCAGGTGGAAATAATGACCTGCATAGCTAATACTAGCAATAAATAGAAAACAGATCAAAAGTAGATGCCATTTCTAACAGTAGCAAAAATATGAAAATAGTAGGAGGAAGTCAAACTAAAGTTTTATAGTGTCTATAATCAAAATCCATAAAGCTTCATTGAAGAGATAAAATTTTTAAAAAGCTATATTAAGCAACATTGAAGAGAATCTAAATAAATGGAGAACAATAGTATGTTAATAAATTATGGTAATTCTCCCAAAGTTGATCTGAAACTTCAGTGCAGGCTCAAAATCTCAACTTAAAAAAAAAGACATTTGTACCAATGCAAAGGATAAAGTATTGCCAAAAGCTTCTTATTTTAAAAAAAGATTATTTATTTATTAGGTAGAATGATGAGGGAGGGAGGGAGGGGGGAAGAAGAAAGGGGGAAGGAGGGAGAGAGAGTGGGAGGGAGAGAGAGTGGGAGGGAGAGAGAGAGAGAGGAAGAGAGAGAAGAGAGATTGAGATCTTCCATCTGTAGGTTCACTCCCCAAACGTCCACAACAGCCAGAAGCTGAAGCCAGAAGCCAAGAGCTCCATCTGGGTCTCCCATGTGGATGTCAGGGAATCAAGTACTTGAGCCATTGTCTACTTTTGCTCAGATTTATTAGCAGAGAGCATGGTTGGAAGTGGACCCGCTGGGACTCAAGCTGGCCCTCTGACATGGGATGCCCATGTCTAAAGCAGCGGGTTAAGCGGCTGTGCCACGACACTTGTCACTGCAAAGACCTTTTTAAAGAAAGATACGCTTGGGACTTCTTCATGAGATGTGAAGATGATCAGACTCCACCGAGACAGTCTAGAAACGGTACAGGTGTGGAACTACCCAGAAAGTGGAGAGGGAAAACAACCTGTGTGCATACACTGGATGTTCGAATTAGTGGGGACATAAACTCTTCAGTAAACAACACTGGGAAAATTAGCTACCTCTATGAAGCAAGAAATGAAATTGGATCTGGATCTCCAGTGTACAAATAACAAATTTCCAGAAGAATAAAAGCCTGAAGATGTCATAGGCAGTAAAGCTTTTATTTTAAACTTTACTTTCACTTCACTTGAAAGAGAGAGAGAGATACATCCACACAAAGAGATCTCTCATCTGTTGGTTCATTCCCCAAATGCCCACAGCATTTGGGGCTGGGATAGGCCAGAGCCAAAAGCTCCGAATTGAACCCAGGCCTTCCTTGTGGGGCCAGACACACAAGTACTTGGGCCGTCAACTTTTGCCTCCCAGGTTGTGCATCAACAGGAAGTTGGATCTGAAGTAGAGCTGGTACTTGCACCAGGCGCTCTGATATGGAACGCAGGTCTCCCAAGTGATGGCCCAGCCACTGCACCAAATGTTCACCCTGTAAGTAAAGCTTTTAGAACTAATTTAGGAAAATATCTTTGTGTCCACAGGAGGAGGCAAAATTTGTTAAAAATACTTACCATAAAATATAAATAAACAGGACTATATTAAAATAACAAATTTATCAAAAAAGAATGAGAGAAAAAACCATCTCACAGGGGAGAGAGTGAGCAAATGTAACTGACCTAAGAGTGGTGTCCAGAACATAGGAAGAATTCTGGCAAACGAAGGAGAAAAACACACAAAGGATGAGATTTGGATCTTCACCAAGGAGGAAGCCAACTGATTAGTCCACATACGCCAAAATACTTAGCCACACTGGTGATCAAGGTTACTGCAGGTTAAGACCAGAAGGAGAAGTTTTTTCACACCTGACATTTCACAGCCCGGCTGTGTGTCCATCTGTCCGTCTGTCCGTCCGTCTGTCCTTGCTTTCCCTTTCTTCCTCCCTTCCTTAATTTTTGAGATAGCATTTTAAATTTACAGTCAAAGGCGCAATGCTTCACTAAATAAAGAGTTCAGACGTGAAAAGGAGAAGACCACTGTTGAGGTGGAATATAGACGGGGGCTATAAACAATAACCAACCCCCAAAATGTCAATTTCACTCATAAATGGTAAGCTTTTTGTACTGTTTGTGTATATTACCTACCACAAATCAGAGAAAACGTGAGATTTGTCCTTGTGGGTCTGGAGTATTTCACTAAGCATAACCTCAAGTTGCATTCATTTTGTTGCAAAACTCAAGATTTCGTTCTTTGGTGTGGCTGATGTTCCATCGTGTATACATACCACATTTGTCTTTATGCAGTCATGGGTTCATGGAAATCCAGGGTGGTTCGAAAGTTGGCCAAGACAAAGCACACTAGGAACACTGCTGATGTCAGTGACCATGGGACAAGCACTGGGCAAGAGCTGGGTCTCCCCGGTCACTCCCTCATGCACTTAGATACCACATTCCTACACGTGGCTGTAGGTTCTCTGAAGAAAGCCTCATCCTTGAGACCTGGACGTGAATGTTCACAGGAGGATTGTTGATAATCGCCTCAGAGCAGAAAGAATCCAAACGTCCACCACCAGTGGAAATGGATCAGTAAGGAATAGGGCGAGCACTGGGCATAGCAGTGAAGACGCTGCTCGGGGCACCCACATCCTGTGTTGTGGGTGTGGGCTTTGATGGGCAAGTATGGGATGGGGCAGTGTGGTTTGTCCGACAACGGTAAAATTCTGTTTCTTGGTCTGCTTGGAGGTAACAGGGGCGTTTGGTTGACAATGTTCTTTCCAGTGGTGTCTGTCTGGTCCCGTTCTTTATGCCTGATATATTTCATAGCTAAAATGTATGAGTGAGTCTTAGGCATTTTGGCTTATCTGTTCATACCTAATATGGAAATGGCAGAGACGAGAACGTGTGCATGGAAGCCACAAAGTGTTGCTATCTTCTCTTTAAAGCTGTTGTTTTCAGGGGCAGGCGTTTGGTGTAGTGGTTCCGATACTGACTGAGACACTCATGTCCCACACTGGAGAGCTGGTGTTCGATCCTGTCTCTGTTTTCAGTTCCAGCTTCCTGCTGCTGCACACCTGGGAGGCAGCAGATGAAGAGTCAAGGAGCTGGGCTTATGCCGCCTTTGGAAAAGACCTGACTTGAGTTTCCACCTCCTGACTTGGTTTCAGCATGGCCTATCTTGGCCTTTGTGGGCGTTTGGGGAGTGGCCAGCAGATGGGAACTCTGTGTCTCATCTCCTCACACAAAATAAGTCAATTTTTAAAAAGCTGCTTCTTCAAAAAAGAGGTAGTTTTTCTTTTTGTATGTATCATACGTTGATGCTAATTATTATAAAAGTTAAATAAGTTCATTCTAGATTTGCCCCAATCCTTGCTAGAAATGTTTTAAATATCCCCCTCCCCCAAAAATCCAAAATGGGCTTAGAATACATTAGGCTTAGTTGGGGTGCTGTATTCCATCCGTAGTGAGCCCATGATTTCAGATGAACTTTGTGTAAAAATGTAGGTCGGCAAATCTCATGCCCTCACTGCCTCAGCGGTGAATTTCCATCAGGGGCTGGGGTGCCTCTGGCCAAGGGAGTCAAACAAAAGCGCAAGATGCTTTTCCCCTGTGATGTCACTCAGGACAGGGGTGAGAGCCAGCTGCTCTTCCTGGAATATGAGGGCTCTTCCTGCATTCTAAGCTTGCCCGGCTCTGATCGATAAACCCCTCTCTCTTTTCTGTTGTTCTGTTACGCTTCTAGAACTTTTTCTTCTGTCTGTAAATTGATTCTGGTCTTTTATTTTTATTTTTTGGGGGGGGGGGTGTGTTCTTTTTATGTTGAAGGGCAGAGAGTGATACACAGAGATCTCTGATCAGCTGCTTTGTTCCAAAGACTCCTGCAACAGCTGGAACTAGGCTACTGGCATCTGCCTCTCCTACGTGGGTGGCAGGGACCCAAGTGCTTGAGCCATCACTGGCTGCCTCCCAGGATGCACATTAACAGGAAGCTGGAATGAGAAGTGCAGCCGGGATTTTTACCCAGGCTCTGCTGTGCCAGATGCCTGCACCTTGTGCAGGAGGGCGCGCATCCTCAGATCCCGTACTTAGGATTTCTCAATTTTCTCCAAACAGTGGCCATAAGCTGTTGCCACTTCCTGACTTAGCTGGATACATAGTATCCTGTCTCTGTTATGTAAGTTTCAATTAACCTGCAAACCTCTAGGTTAGTGTAAAACTTAACTACAGCCAGAGTAATTAACTGCTTATAATTACTACACAAAGCAATTTAAAATATTGTTTCACATGTGTGGAAATTAAAAAAAGAAAACCCCTTAAGACTGTGTTTCTTTTTCAAATGCTGCATTATCTATTGCCTGTGCATGCTATACTTGGTGGGGGGGGGGGGGGCGGCAAATAAAAAATACTGCCAGGAAAGCAAAGCACAGAATGCACCCTAAATGCCAGTGTTGTTTGTTTTCAATCTGCTCATTTTCTTCTTACATCATCAATATAGATATAAAAAGGAGATGGGCAAAGGAGAGAATTCTAATTAGGTTTAAAAAGAAAAGCGGGCAGTGGATTCGGTGAGTGTGTGCAATTTGCAAAGATTCACCCTGGTTGCAGATGCGGGCAACTATATTATTAACCTGCATTTATCATCGTAAAATGATTATTTTGACTTCGTTAAAGAAAGGGGGAATTTATATATGTTCTCACAGCTCCATACATACATATAAAGGGCAAAGCAAGGAGCGGTCTCTCAAGGCTGGGCTTGGAGGGAAAGGCTTTCTCAATGGGATTACGTCCCATTGCATAACCTATCAGTTGTCTGATCAGAAATTCATAGCGCAGCCCATGCTCAGCTCTGCTCAGCCCAGACAGGGCTGCGGGATTGCATTTAAATAGGCAAATGCCAGACCTAGGCACTGACATTCTCTCTCTCAGTTGTTCCCTTTCTCCTGTCCTATTCCTAACCATGCTGTCTTTTCCTTTTCCCCGAAAGTCCCCTGCACACCACCATCTTGTAGGCATGATCTCACGTGGGGAGAAGTTATCAGGAAATGGAGGGTGGGTGGTGAGGTGAGCGGCAGATGCAGCGCGAGGCAGGCGGAGGGCAGCGGAGAGAATGAGATGGAAGAAAATTGTAAATTGTTGCTGTCATCCCCTCGCTGGGACAGTAAAACCTCGGTGCATTTCTCCCCTTTCTTTTATCTGCTTTTAAAAAGAAAGAGCAGAGCACTATAGAAAGTTGATGGAAAAATGGAATTCAAAGGCAACTTTATGTTGGTGTGAAAAATGAAAAATCTGTACATAGTTGTTGTATGATAAGCATCTTTCCATAAACTTTGTGAAGACCCTCATTTCAGAATAAACTAAGTGGCAGGTAGCCTTATCCAACCAGCAAGATGTCTGCATAGATGAGGTCGCCGTGCACCCCTGTGTGTGGATTTTAACAAAGACGCTGCCTTTGGATGTGAGCTTGGCTGACCTCGGCTCCCTCTGGTTGTGGGGCTACCTGGGTGTCTGCTGGGCGGAGGGCTATCCCGATGACGTTTCACCTCCGGCTGATGACGTCCCGATTGGTATTCTCTCATCCTGTGCTTCTTTGCTTTCTTCTGTCCCCATTAGCAAAAGTCAGATTTCTCTCAGTCTGAAAACTACACTGGGGAAAAAAAAACCTGTTTAATTGATAACGCAGATAAAACAGTCTGCAGAACTTGAGTGTTGGGAGTTGAAGGCTTTTGTGCTTGGACAGATGGGTGAATGGTAATCATACCGGTTGGGCCCTGCAGTGAAGGGTGAAGAAGACAGTGGCTGTGAGAGGTCTGCCTATCGTCCCACCTCTGTTCCCTAAACAAAGTGGTAAAATTCATTCCACTTCCAGGCAGACTGGCAGCTTTGCAGAGTCCTGCTTGTGTCCCTCCCAGTCTTTCTTCCCTGGACTCCAGTGTGAGTCTTGGATGTTTATGTTTGCATTCCTCTCTTCACAGCTCCTTCTAGGGAATTGTATCCCTGGATTTTAGCTCTTCTGTCAGTAATGCTTAGTTAAAAGAAATGCTTATAGTAAATATTTATTTTTTAAAATCATCATTAATTTACTGGTATTTAAATGTATTCCAGAGAGTAAACTCCAAATAAATTTTTTCCCCTGTGGTAAAACATACGGTATAGAGGATATTGCACAACCTATGACAAATACCAAAGCGGCCATGACAGTGACATTTGGGGCTAGAATGTCAGACTGCTTCTGCACAAGGAAGGGCAGCATTGCATACCAGGGAGTGTTGCTAAACACACTCATTTTAAGAATTACCTCTGTGTAAATATTACAACCTCCTTTCTGTCTTGGGGTGTTGAAAACTCATTGGCTTTAACCGATGGGGAATTTGATGAGCAGCAGCACAGGAACGGGAGAATTTGCTGGCAGTTGGCTGGTTGAATGGCTATACTAGGACATGCAGAATTGACTGAATGATTCATTTTCAGGTGTCTCCACTAACTTGTAGGCACTTGAGTCATGGAACTTTTAATTGAGGGAGTACTGGCTCCAATTGCTATAGGAACAAAATTTAAATCAACATCATTCCAGATGCAAATAAGTCTGCTTTGTGAGTTTTGAGTTGATGGACAAAGGAGCCTTTAAATGAGGGGTCTTCAGAAAGTTTTTGGAGGGGTAGGCATTTGGCCTAGTGGCTGTGCCTACGTCAGTATCTGCCACTGGCTCCTGACACCAGCATCCTGTTAATGCAGACCATGGGAGGCAGTGCTAACAGCTCCAGGAATTGGATTTCTCTTGCCTGTAGCCTGGCCCAGCCCCAGCCATCATGGGCGTCTGGGGAGTGAACCAGTGGATAGAAGCCCCCTATCTGTCTGCTCCTCAAATACACAAATTTTAAAAAATGTTGTTAGAAATGCATATAATAAAAAAAACTGCATGGATTTCAAAAGTGTATGCATCAAAATCAAGTTAGCTTTAATTTCATTTTCCATGAACTTGTTGAAGTCCCCTTTACTTTCTGCCCTTGTCATTTTGCCTGTGGTTTCAGGATCTGAAGTATCCTTGGATGTTGTTCCTTTTCTGGGAAGGGCTGACTTGTACATTTCTGGCTGGTCAGGGTTTTCCAGATATATTTTCTTTTACAATAACAGCTTTACTGGGACATAATTCACATGCAGAACAATGATTTCGTGTCTATTCCTAGTTGCGCAGCCATAATCACAATCAGTTTTAGATCATTTTCATTGCCCAGCAAAAAAGAAATCCTGTGCTCGTTAACAGTCACTCCCCACTGCCTCCTAACCTCCCCCAACCCTCATCCCTAGGGAGCCATCATTCTATTTTCTGTCTCTGTCCAGGACTTTTCCTATAAATGGAGTCATACAATATGTAATCTTTTGCCAGTGGCAGACATGGTTATTAAAAAAAAATACTATTACTTTGAAAAGCTTACAGGCACACACACACACACACACTCATACACAGGTAGTCTGTCTGCTGGTTCACTTCCTGAATCTCCCTCAAATCCAGTGTTAGGTCAGACTGAAGCCAGGAGCCTAGAACTTCATCATCTGGGTCTCCTACCTGGAAAGCAGGAGCCCAGGCATTCGGGCCATCACCAGCTGCCTCACAGGGTGTTCGTTAGCAGGAAACGGAATCACAGCACTTCCATGTAGGATGTGGGCATCCCAAGTGGCGTCTCAGTCACTGAGTCGGACTTGACCAAAAAGACACTGAATTCTTTGAGAGTCCAGAGAGCTGGAAGTGCACACAGATTTCGAGAAAAATGTTGGGGGTGCTTGTCTCTCCTAAATCTGTGAACCCCACATGGAAGAGCACCATTCACACATGGCAGTGTTGTTTGTGGGAACTTCAAAAGGTCATGGAAAATGAAACTAATGATGGAAACAGATTGGGACCCATGTAGCTTTTTTTTTTTTTTTTTGAAAGATTTATTTGAAAGATGCAGTTAGAGAGGTAAAGGCAGAGAGGAGAGGTCCTCCATCTGCTGGTTCACTCTCCAGATGGCCGCAATGGCTGTAGCTGTGCTGATCTGAAGCCAGGAGCCAGGAGCCAGGAGCTTCTTCTGGGTCTCCTACGAGGGAGCAGGGGCCCAAGGACTTGGGCCATCTTCTACTTCTTTCCCAGGCCACAGCAGAGAGCTGGATTGGAAGTGGAGCAGCCGGGTCTTGAACCGATGCCCATATGGGATGCCGGCGCCTCAAGCCAGGGCTGTAACCCGCTGCCCCACAGCGTCGGCCCCTCCATGAGCTTTTTCATAGTATGCACACTTGATGAGCTTGATGAAGCCCATAGTCCAAGCAGGCCTGCGACAGAGAGGTGGCAGGGCGTGAGAAGATGACCCTGTGACCTGCCATGTCTTCTCTACCCCAGGCATTGTCCTGTTTGTTCAGGGGTGTTTATTTTCTTCTTGATGTGACTGCTGTGGGAGAAGACCAGCAGTCCGTTACTTTCCGTCGGCAACAAGTGTTGGTGCTGCTCCACGGCTCTCCGTCGTGGCTGGGATTCACCGTGCGGTTGTGTGGTGGTTGCTGCGATCCTTCAGCCTCGGATGGATGGGGATGAGTGTAAGATTCAAATATTGCAGCCACAGTCTTGTAGCTCCACTGTTGATTCATCTGTTTCCTCCCTGCTGTACATCAAATGCAGGTGGAGACGGCCGATAAGGTTTTGGCAGTCCGTGAGGACCCCCTTCTAGTGTCTTGGTGGGTAGGTGATGGGTAGATATGGACATTGACCAGTGAAAAAATCAGAATCAGTAAAAGCTGTAGACAGAGCTCCAGAGATGCTTTTTAGGAAGCAAAGTTTCTGCCTCTTTGCCAGATGGCCATTGCTGCCCTCTGCCCGTTGGCACACATTCTTTGGTCCTGCTAGCTTCTGGGAAGCTGGACTGCATTAGTAGCAGGTTGTCTCACTGCCTGGCCCAAGAAACCTTCCATGTTCCGTTTTTAGGTCTGAATCTGTAACCACGTTGCTGTCCGGCATCTTTAGCAGACCTTGTTGGCCATCCAGGACTCAGCTGGATTCAGGGACACCGTTGCTAGAGCCATTTGTCACTCGCACCCTCCCTGTCTGACATTCGGGGATCCCAAGAAAGTTGCCTGGAGAGAGGCCCACACAGACAACGCTATCTTTCTTGCATAGCTTTATCCAGAGGGAGTCACAGTGCATTTCAAATTCATTGGAGGCTCACTCCACAGGAAAAATAGCTAGCCAGGAAATGCATACTTTATGTTTAACGTTTTGGTAATTTGACAGTTTTGTTAATTTGAAAGGTGGAGCAACAGAGTGATGGAGAGAGATGGAGAAAGGAGGAGACAGGGAGAGGTCTTCTGTTTGCTGGTTCATTCTCCGAATTCCCACAGCAGCTGGAGCAAGCCCAGGCAAAACCCAGGAGACAAGAACTCCATCTGGGCCTCCCACGCAGGTGGCAGGGACCCAAGTACTTGAGCCATCACCTACTGCCTCCCAGGTGCACATCAGCAGGAACCTGAATGGGAAGCCGAGGAGCTGGTACTGGAGTTGGCCTATGCGAGTCCCACTTGGCGGCTGAACTTGCTGTACCACAAGGCCTGCCCCATGTTTTTCAATGTCCCTTACTTGTTTTTTTTTTTTTTTTTCCCTGTTGCTTGTTCCCTGCTTTGGTTGTTGGCTTTTACATATTCTCTTTTTATTTTCTTACCCTGGAAACTTAGTTTTATTGTAATAGCAATGGGATGTGTTGAAAAACCAATTTTACACACACAATGAATCTTTATTTCCGTATTACTATGAGCAAAAACAAGGGGATACATGGACAGAAGACACAGTAAATTTATTTCTCATTTTCAGGCATAGGCTGGGGACTTAGTCTGTCCGGAGAGGGCTTAAGGAACAACACTGGGCTGTGTCACCCCCTACCAGGGCTGTGGTGTCCCTGGGTCTGGAAGGGCACTATTGCGTTCCCCTCACTTCTTTAACGCATAGGAGCTGCTGGGCTTCTGGTCAACCTGAGTTCTCCTGGGGGTGAGAGCCTTGCTGGCCTCCATAACTGGGACTTCTCCCTGCGACATCCTCGTGAATGATGGTTGTGACCAAAGGGAACACATATCAGCCTGCCTCCCTCCTCCTTGATGGCACGTGGGAAGTGAAACACTAAGAATCCCAGGAAAGGAAGGAACTCGGGGCACGTGCAGTGCACGGTTCAACACTGACTCTCTGCTGTTGGGGCAGCGAGGTGAAGACTTTGATCCGGGGAGCCTGGAAGAGGAGATGTGGAACCTCGGACTGTGGGGCCGTCTAGCCACCAGCTGGCTTTGTGCCTTGAGATTTTTTTTTGGACAGGCAGAGTTAGAGAGACAGAGAGAAAGGTCTTCCTTTCTGTTGGTTTACCCCCAAAATGGCCACTATGGTCCATGCACTGAGGCCGGCATGCTGCGCTGATCCAAAGCCAGGAGCCAGGTGCTTCCTCCTGGTCTCCCATGCGGGTGCAGGGCCCAAGCACTTGGGCCATCCTCCACTGCCTTTCCAGGCCACAGCAGCTTGGACTGGAAGAGGAGCAACCAGGACAGAATCCGGCGCCCCAACCACTAGAACCTGGGGTGCTGGCGCTGCAGGCGGCGGATTAGCCAAGTGAGCCGCGGTGCTGGCCATGCCTTGAGATTTGAGAGGAATCCCCACGACCGTCCTGCAGCCCCTCCAGGGTCCTCACCGAGACACAGCTTCCTCCCTGGGCCCCTCCTGGTTCTGAGTGCTTGCTTCCAGAGAGTTTGCACATTGACGTTTTCTCCAACCCCTCCTCCTCCTTTTAAAGGTTTTTTTTTTTTTTTTTTTTTTTTTTTTTTTTTTTTTTTTTTTTTTACAGGCAGAGTGGACAGTGAGAGAGAGACAGAGAGAAAGGTCTTCCTTTTGCCATTGGTTCACCCTCCAATGGCCGCCGTGGCCAGCGCGCTGCGGCTGGCGCACCACGCTGATCCGATGGCAGGAGCCAGGTACTTATCCTGGTCTCCCATGCGGGTGCAGGGCCCAAGTACTTGGGCCATCCTCCACTGCACTCCCTGGCCACAGCAGAGAGCTGGCCTGGAAGAGGGGCAACCGGAACAGAATCCGGTGCCCCAACCGAGACTAGAACCCTGTGTGCTGGCGCCGCAAGGCGGAGGATTAGCCTAGTGAGCCACGGCGCCTGCCTAAAGTTTCTTTATTTGAAGTTTCTTTTAAAGTGGCTTCATTTCTCCCCAAACCTCTCACCTGACACATTTGAGCCACTTAGAAATTATTTTTTTTTTTTTTTACTTTTAAAAAGATTTACTGATTTGAAAGAGTGACAGGAGGAGAGACAGATCATCCGTCTGCTGGTTCTCTCCCCAGATGGCTGCCATAGCCATGGTTGGGCCAGACCAAAGCCAGGAGCTGGAAATTCCATCTGGGTCTCCCACATGGGTGGCAGGAGCCCAAGTACTCAGGCCGTCTTCAGTTGCCTTCCCAGACACATTAATTAGGGAGCTGGATTGAAAGTGGATGCTAAGAAATGCTGGCATCACAGGCAGTGGCTTAACCTGCCTGCAACATGACCCCTAAGCCAGCTTTTTTTTTTAATTTTGAAAATTCTGTGCTGATGTAAATAATTCAGTAATGACTACTACACACGTGTGTTCTGGAAAGCTCCTTGGTCCATTCATAGAAAGTTCCGGTTGCCTCTTCCCCACCGTGCCTTCAGCATGGTGCCCGGTCCCTTTGTTTTCTTTCTTTGTTTCCTCCTCACTGCCTTCTCCTCACCTCCTAATTTCTGTGTCTGTGCGTGAGAAGCCATTGAGACTTTCTGGATGTCCTTGCAGACTCCTGGGTGGGCGCAGGTTTGAAGGTGCGTCCTGTTTGAAGATGGTTCAGTCCCCACCATGAGCCCCGGCCCTGACTGTTGAAACAGAAGCTATTTCACGGCACAGTTCACGAAGGAGTGGGGTGACTGAGGCCAAGCCCAGACCCCTCCTCCCCTCCCCGCCAAGAACAACTGAGGATTCCCGTCAAGACTCCTGGGACAGTCCCACCTGCGACATTAGATGTGACATTTACAGTTTTTATATTGCATCAGTGAGTTGCTTTTTTTTTTCTTCTCTCTTTGACAGGCAAGTGGACAGTGAGAGAGACAGAGAGAAAGGTCTTCCTTTGCTGTTGGTTCACCCTCCAATGGCTGCCGTGGCCGGTGCCCTGCGGCTGGCGCACCACGCTGATCTGATGGCAAGAGCCAGGTACTTATCCTGGTCTCCCATGCGGGTGCAGGGTCCAAGGACTTGGGCCATCCTCCACTGCACTCCTGGGCCACAGCTGAGAGCTGGCCTGGAAGAGGGGCAACTGGGACAGAATCCGGCACCCTGATCGGGACTAGAACCCTAGAACCCTGTGTGCTGGCGCCGCAAGGCGGAGGATTAGCCTATTGAGCCGCGGCGCCAGCCAAGTTGCTTTTTAAGTCATGGACATATTTCTGTGTGAATTCTTAGAGAAGTAAGGTTTTTTTTTTTCTTCTCAGATTGGAAAATGATGAAAAAGAGAGGAATAAAATAGAGAAGAGACTGTTTGAGGGCTGTAGAAACAAAAATAAAAAGATGTTTTTGGATCCTGCTAGTAAAAAAAATTTGTCAAAGTCAACATTCAGGATTCCTCCGAGGGGAGTACTGGGTCCAGTGGCTTAAGTCCCTGCTGAGGATGCCCACATCACATGTCCGAGTGCTTGGTTGAGTCCTGGCTCTACTGCTGATTCCAGCTTTGCACGAACGCTTACCCTGAGAGGCAGCAGGTGATGGCTCAAGTACTCGGGTCCCTGTCGCCCACATAGGAGACTTGATAAAATTTGCGGCTCCTAGCCCGGCCCTCGCTATTGCAAGCATTTGTAGAGTAAACTAGCAGATGAAAGATCTCACCTGTCTCTCTGCCATTAAAATAAGATATGATGACAATATATATTCAGAAAAAGAAGACCTCAGGCTGGTGGTGAATATAAGCAAGTAAGTAAATCTGGTGGATGAGAAAAATGAAAAATCTAAACTCATTTGATTTGATTTCTCATGAATTTCTTAAAAAATTTTTTTCAAAAAATCTGTATGAGGGCTGACACTGTGGAATAGCAGGTAAAGCTGCACCTACTCTTGGCATCCTGTATGGCTGTTGGTTTGAGTCCCGGCTGCTCCACTTCCGATCCAGCTCCCTGCTATGGCCTGGGAAAGCAGTAGAAGATGGCCCAAGTCCTTGGGCCTCTGCAGCGGCATGGGAGACCAAGAAGAAGCACCTGGTTCCTGCCTTCAGATCAGCCCAGCTCTGGCCATTGCGGGCATTTGGGGAAGGAACCATTGGATAGAAGACTTCTCTTTCTCTGCCTTTGCCTCTCTGTAGCTCTATAAATAAATATTCAAAAAAAATCTGTCTATTGAAAGCAGAGATGTAATATTTGAAAATACACAAGCTTTACAAAGGACAGTGTAAAGAAAGCTCATTGTGAACAAAGAACACTGTTAACTGCATTCTCCCCACAGGGCTATTGCGTGACAAAGAAATAATAAAAGTAACTTCTGCTTATCAGAATTAAATGACAACAGACCATGGGCGTAAGATTTACTCAGATGAAAATAATTGTAATATTCAGCCATGTCTTTTGTATTTTGTCTTTTAGAATTATTTATTTGCGAGTCAGAGTTACAGAGAGAAAGAGGGTATCTTCCATCCTCTGGATCATTTCCCAAATGGCCACAATGGCTGGATCTGGGCTGACCCGAAGCCAGGAGCTTCCTCTGGGTCTCCCACATGGGTGCAGGGGCCCAATTACTTGGGCCATCTTCTACTGCTTTCCCAGGCCACCAACTGGAGCTGGATTGGAAGTGGAGCAGTCAGGACTTGATCTGGGGCCCATATGGGATGCCAGCTCTGCAGGAGGAGGCTTGACTTACTACACCACAGTGACAGCCCCTCCTGTTGTATTTTTTTAAACATTATTTGGGAAGGAGAGAGAGAGAGAGAGAGAGAGATGGAGATGGAGAGACGGAGAGATGGAGAGACGGAGAGATGGAGAGACAGAGGGATAGGTCTTCGATCTGCTGGTTCACTTCTGAAATGTCTGCAATGGCCAGGGCTGAGCCACACCAGAGCCAGGAACTCCATCCAGGTTTTCCATGGGGGTGGCAGCGGCATGGGTACTTGGACCATCTTTCATTGCTTTCCCAGGCATACTAACAGGGAACTGGATTGGAAGCAGGCCACTCCACACTCTGGTGTGTTACGCTGGCATTGCAAGCAGTGGCTTAATCCACTGTGCCACAACTCCTCTTCTGCCTTTTGTACTTTGATTCTAGTCAACCTGTGACCAAGGTTGAGCTCAGTAGGGTTTCTGATCAGGTAAAAATCAAAGGTCAAACTGAAATTGAATGCTTTTGGAGATTGAACAGCAACATGTTCATGTGCAATTCAGATTTGTTACTGGCTAGAAATTTGCTTCTCACCCATGTTTCTACACTGGGGATGCTTCTGTCAGCTGGGCCTGCAAATCCTGGGAGAACAGCTTCCTGGGTAGCAGAGTTTTCATGGTGTCATCGAGTACTTCCTGATGAGAACTCTTGTACGTCACGTACCCACCCTATCGCCACATGAATATTTCAGAGTGGTGAGAGTGTGAAATACAAGGCTTAATCTCTTGTTCAAACATTTGGAAAGGTCTAGGCATTTAATATGTGCACATGCTGTACTGAGGGCTTTAATGGTGCTGAAAAACTAGTTTAGCTGGGCATGCAAAACAGCAGCTGGTCTGTGCTGCCCACGTGGCCCCACCCTACTGCTCCAGGAGTTCCTTTAAGCGATTTGTTAAAGAGCTTGTTAAGAGAGCTTTGGTGATTTCACCACAGCAGAATATGGTTTCTCCAAGGCTCATCCTTAAACTGAAAATAGTAACAAAGTTGATTTGGTAGAAAAATAAGGTTTTCAGAATTGCCACCTGATTTTTAAAACCTTGAAATATGTTCTGTTTCCTTGCATGTTAATGTATATGATGGTGCTATAAAGCATCATGGAAAATGAAAGTTTGGGAGCAGGTGTCGGCCCAGTAGTAAAGACACTGTGTAGTTAAGAAGCCCGTGTCCTATATCAGAGTACCTGGGGTGGAGTCCTGACTCGAACTCTCATTTCCTGATAATTACACATGGGAGGGAGCTTGTAAAGTCTCCAGTACATGGGTCCCTGACACCTGTGTGGATGAGTCTGGGGCTCGAAACTTTGGTCTGATCCACCTGAGCCTGTTGGAGGCATTTGGAGGAATGCATTTGTAGATGAGAGCACTTGTTCTGTGTGTCTGTCTCTGTCTGCCACTTAAATTAAAAAAAGAAAGTAATTGTTTTGGTGCAAAAAAATGATGTATGAAATGGAAATCCACGCCTAATTTTTCATAAAATACCTTTTCTATGATGTTTGGATATCCCTCATTCGTGAATAAGAGTGAGTGTTGGCCGGGGCCGCGGCTCACTAGGCTAATCCTCCGCCTTGCGGCGCCGGCACACCGGGTTCTAGTCCCGATCGGGGCGCCGGATTCTGTCTTGGTTGCCCCTCTTCCAGGCCAGCTCTCTGCTGTGGCCAGGGAGTGCCGTGGACGATGGCCCAAATACTTGGGCCCTGCACCCTCATGGGAGACCAGGATAAGTACCTGGCTCCTGCCATCGGATCGGCACGGTGCGCCAGCTGCAGCAGCCATTGGAGGGTGAACCAACGGTAAAGGAAAACCTTTCTCTCTGTGTCTCTCTCTCACTGTCCACTCTGCCTGTCAAAAAAATAAATTAAAAAAATAAAAAAAAAAGAGTGAGTGTTAACTGATGGATATTTGGCTCCCAAAGTTGGAAACAAGTTCCGTTAATGGTCAGGGAAGATACAGAAGCAACAGCACCTGCAACAGAAATGAATCAGTACGTGTCTACTTTGCCTAGTCTAACACTTCTAGAGAGAAATGCTGGGGTGTGACACTCTATGAGAAATTCCCAATGTTTCAATGAGTAGCATTTACTCATTACTCATTTCTAGTGTTTTCGGTTAGCTATTGCTGAAAGAAGAATTTGAATAATTTTGTCGCATTGTAAAACACAGAGCTCAGGTGTGGTGTTGTCTGTTGTCACCCATCTCATTAAGTGTGCCATCCATTCTCCTTTGCTAATATTCTTTCTTTGTGTTGTAAGTACCAGTTAGCTTTTCCTTGACTTTGTAAGATGCCCTTCCCCAATGATAGAGTCCATTTTTATCAAAGTGCCCTTCTGTGTATCTGTGTGTTGTGTTTCTTGTGTGAAGTTCAGGGGTTGTTTTCATCCTGTGAAAAGTGGCCATCGGTGTCCCCTCACAGTTGGTGGCATGCAGTTTTGAAGAAGTCCCCTGATTCACAAAGGAGCTGCAGGGGAAGTGACCCAGGCAGTTGTGTGTGTTTTTCCCCGACTAGGGGTGTTACGGACAGGAGATGGAAGAAACCAAGCGTCACTTGAGACTTCTGGGAGGAAAGGCACACAGTCGATCATGCATGCAGAGTTGACGGAACTCGCATCCCAAGTGTCAAGCCCTGGCTGTTAGTTCTCCTTTGTTTTTATAACCCCAAATCAGGAACTTAGAGTGGCAGGGTTGTTCCATGACGTACCTAAACATATAGATAACCGTCTCAGACATGCAGCTGGGCTTTCTGCGAAAGCAGCCTGTTCTAGGAATTGCTGACAGGTGTGAGGCTGAACAGCAAAGCAGAAGTCCATGAGCATAGTCCTTGCAGTTGGCTGCATCCCATCTGGGGTGACAGGGCAGGGGGAACAAGGGGTCCAGCCCTAGTAATGGGCACCGTACCCTGTTAGTGCTAACATCAGGAGTCCAGAGATTAAAAAAAAAATTCCTATTGTGATTAGCATGAGCAGGATGCAGTCCATAGCAAGCCTCCAGCACAGGGAGATGGCTATCTGGTGGCTTGAACCTCTACAGTAGTGGGTTCTTCACTTACTTGGGGTGGTGGATTCTTTTGTGAATCGATAAAGCCGTGCACTCTGTTCCAAGTCACAAACACATCCCACTCTTTGCAAAGTGATTCAGAGAACTCCTGTGCTCTCTGAGGCTCATCAGTGACCCCACGGAGGCTTAACTCTGCAGGTTGAGACCCCTCACCTAGAAAACCCACCCACCCACCAGTCTGCATACTAAGATAAAAACCCATTTCTGAAAATGATGAGGTTGAGTGGTGGTTGTAAATGACCAGAGCGCTGTGTTCGTCTAGGACTTAATCCCCACGCGTCCCCTAATTTGTGACTTTGCTCTGATTTTTGTCCTTTCTCCGTTGTCCCTGTGTGGATAGTGGACACCAATTTCTACCCAAATTTCTTTCTCATTCCTGTTCACATTAAAATCTCTTTTCCGTTCCTACTTGATTATGCTTTTCTCCATCTGTTTCCCACATTCCTTGGTTCTTTTAGGGGATTTGACAAATTAGATGGTGGTGCTGAAAGGAAACAGACTTTAGAACAGATTACATAATTTTGGTAGCAGTCACTGTACAATATCCCCAAAATATAATGATCCCAGTCTTACTTGGTCAGGATCAAAATGAATAGCTGGGATGGAGGGAGTGTGTTGATAATGTATAGTCTTAGACATCTTGACTTGAAGAATGTTGGTGTCTTATCAAAAATGTTTGAGAAATCACTGTGCTTCACAAATTACAGTCAAAGAAAATAAAGCACTGACTTGGTTTTCAAGGGTGTTTAATAGGAGTGTTCTGTTTTAGAAGTGAAAATCTGATTTTCCGTAGTTGGGTGTTTAAGTTATTTAATTCTGCGCCAGGTTTTGAGTGGACTCTGTAGAAACCAATGAAAATGAAAACCAGTGAAGTGTCCATTTCAAGATACACCTTAGAATTAAGCAACTTAAATCAATGGCAATCAATAGAATATTAGGAGGGCCAAGAAAACTGCCTGGTGGGAGAGCAGTGAAGTAGTGAATTAACTTTCCACGCCAGAATCGGTGTGTTTGCATTGTGGTCCTGGGGCGCTATGGGCTTATTCAGGTGAGTCATTTACATGCAGCCTTTTGGTTTCAACAGCTGGAGGCCAGTGTTCTTGGCAAGCTGCTGTGTACTCCCATTACGTATGTGAGGTTGGAGCAGGGGCTGGACTTCATTTTTGAACACAGGTACAACCAGGCCCAAGATGGCGGCCTACGTGAAACGCCGCACGTGGAGATTCCAGCAGTTTCTGGCTTTCCGAGAAAAGCCTGGTGGAGTTGTTCTGCTGAGACATTCATGGTGGCTACACCTGATCTTGACTGAGTATCTGAAGTTTCCAGTTTTGGAAGCATTCATAATATCTATTTAAATAGTTGCTTAAATATCAGGTTAATAAGGAAACCATGCACCAAACAGCTTCTGATTGGTTATAACTTTAGAAGGCAAAGCATCCACCTTCCTCTCACTTAATGTCAATTCTTGTCTAAGACAAGGAATGATGGGGAATTGATAGGTAACATAAGGGATTTAGACTAAATATAAGGAGAAATTTGATATTGTTCAAAACATGCTAGCAAAGGAAGGGTTTAGATGAGTATTTTTTCTGGAAGTCTTGAAGTCATAAACTTGATTGTTCAGTTGCTTGTGATGGTTTAAATGTGATTCTGCCAAAGAGCCAGGGAATTCTTTAGTAAACTTGTGGAGGATGATGAATCTTTTTTTTTTTCTTTTTCTTTTTTTTGACAGGCAGAGTAGACAGAGAGAGAGAGACAGAGAGAAAGGTCTTCCTTTGCCGCTTGTTCACCCTCCAATGGCTGCTGCGGCCGGCACACCACGCTGATCTGATGGCAGGAGCCAGGTACTTATCCTGGTCTCCCATGGGGTGCAGGGCCCAAGCACTTGGGCCATCCTCCACTGCACTCCCTGGCCACAGCAGAGAGCTGACCTGAAAGAGGGGCAACTGGGACTAGAACCCAGTGTGCCGGCGCCGCAAGGCGGAGGATTAGCCTAGTGAGCCGCGGCGCCATTGAGGATGATGAATCTTAAAGAGTTGAAAGTTCATTAGGATATTGAAGGATTCTCAGTTACGATGTTGATTTTCAGATTGCCGATGTACATTTTTATAAGAACACTTTATGGCAGTAACCTTATGCTTTTGTGTTCTTCACAAGTAATTTGATCTATACAAAAGATACTGTAGTGTTAGTATATTACAGGAGAGAAGAGAAGGGGGCACATACAAGAAAGCATGGTGTCCTATGTGCTTTATTTAAGATAATAATTGAGGGACTGGCACTGTGGCCTAGTGGGTAAAGCCACTGCCTGCAGTGCAGGCATCCCATATCGGCGCTGCTTCGAGTCCTGGCTGCTCCACTTCCAATCCAACTCTCTGCTATGGCCTGGGAAAGCATTAGAAGATGGCCCAAGTCCGTGGGCCCCTGCACCTGCGTGGGAGACCCAGAAGAAGCTCCTGGCTTTGGATCAGCGCAGCTTCAGCCGTTGTGGCCAGTTGGAGAGTGAAACAGTGGATGAAGACCTCTCTCTCTCTTTCTCTCTCTCTCTCTCTGTAACTCTTTCAAATAAATAAATAAATTCTAAAAAAAGAGATAATATTTGAGAGGCAGAGAGAAAAAGAAGCAGTTAAAAAGGACAGAGAATGCCCTCCCATCCTCTGGTTTACTACCCAAAAGCTTGAGATGGTCAGGACTGGGCCAGAGTTTAAGCTGGGATTGAAGAACACAAATGAGGTTTGCCACACGGGTGACAGGAACTCAGTTAGTTGAGCCACCGTTGCTGCCTCTCAGGGTCTGCATGAGCAGAAAGCTGGGGTCAGGAACTGCTGGAGCCAGGACTTGAATCCAGGTTCTGTAATACGGAATGCTCTCATCTAAACTACTGTGTCCCCACTCAGGGTTTTTAACTGATGGGTAAATAAAATACAGTTATATTGATGAATATTTTGTTGTTTTTCTACCATTAGAGACTAACATGTGCAGACTTGATACAGAGTTAAAAAAAAATTAAAGAATTAGACCAGAGGGGGTACCATGACATAAGAGACAGAAAAACCTCACTTACTGTTGAGCAGAATTAAAATGATGATGTTTCCATTTTTTCAGACTTCCTAGCTAGTTAACATATAATATCATCTTAATTCTCTGCTTTGGCATCATGTGTTGAAGAAGATGACCCTAATTTTCTATCAGTAATATGACAGGTGACTTAGAAATGGAGAAACTGAGGCCAATGTGTCCATGGCTGCAAAGGACGGTATTCAGATTGAATTGTCTTAAAAGATTTTTTTCACTGTCTATTGATTACTACATTTATTGATAATTTCTGGTTTTCAGTTATTTTGGAGTTAAAGTGCCAAGTTTGTCTTACCCCTAGTTCTGTTGTCTTTTGCAAGCTGTAAGCGCTAAACCATTCTTGATAAGGTTTATCCTAAAAGGCAGATAACAATTATCCTTGGCATAACGTTGCTTTGAGAATGAACTGTAGATGATACTTGGAACTCACTTCATATACTACAGTGAATTGTAGGATACATGAACTCATTCTGTGATCATGATTGTTATGAAGAGTTCTTAAAAATGAAAACTAGTATGTCATTGGGTTTTTATGGACTACACTACTACCAAATTAAAAATATATAAAATTTTTTACTTTTGAATTTTTTGGGTGCTGAATGAACGTTGTGACCTGAGTAAAAATCCTTCTACAGCTTTGGCATAGAGACTGTTACTTAATTCCTTCCTCGTCCTTGTCGTTGACGAAATGTCTTTCAGCTAGGCGGCATGACATGGACTGAGTGGTATCGCGTTGAACTTAGTCTCAAGTTTCAGAGCAGCTTCTCATTGCGTATTTCCAGAAACCTCAGGCCACAGAGGTTGCCCCAGACTAGAAGGGTGGAGTGTATTTCAAGATCCTTGCTAAAGACAATCATCATAACAAAATCTTTCCAAATGCTAACTCGGACATCAGTAGGTGGCTGGAAAAGGGAAATCAGGTGAACAGACATCATGGGTAAGGGAATGCAGAGGAAAAGTTTGGCTTCTGGTCACACCCATGCCAGCACAGCTCCAGAGCCACACACAGGGAGACCCGTAATGTTCCCGTCTCTGTCAGCTCAAGCTGGTTATAGCTGGCTCTACCCAGCTCTACCGGCAGTGAGCACAGCCTGCCTGTTAGGAGGGGCCTGTGTGACTCAGGTCTTCTCTTAAAGAACCAAATCTGCATTTGCTAAGATGATGTTTCCAAAAAATTGTTTTGGTTTCTTGCTATTGATGGAAAATTATTTCTAGCCATTTTACATGGCATTTTATTTAAATCTGGATAAACATTAAATTAGACATTAATTCCTTATGTGTATAGCATTTATACAGCTATAAAATTAAATGAAATTTACAGATTACTATATAAATTTGCTATAAAACCTTTCAAATTTAAATTAACAACATTAATTTAATATCATAGGTAATGTGTTGGAACTGGAGCAGTGGTGGTGGATTCAACCATAGAAAAATATTTTTCATATTTGTTATTTTACTTTCTACATTGATTCTTTGAATTTGAGCCTGATGGGGTTATCATTTTAATAATTTCAGCTATCATGGTTATTTTTTCTTTTATACCCTGAATTCATTTTAAATCACCAATCCATCATTCTGATGAGCCAATCAATTTAATAGTGCAACTCAAAATACAGTATTGAAAAATTAAAAAGTATGCTTTAATGAAAAATTCTTCATTATCATCTTCTACATTTATTGAAAATAAATTGTCGTGAGTTCTTATATATGAATATCATATTCTCAGTATTAATTTAAAATGGAAATATTATAATGGGACTGTTAGAATAAATGTACTTGGAATTTGCTTTATCTGAACTGGAGTGAGCCATGTGGTAATGCAGTTTTCCTATTATTTTCCTGCATTCTACTCTTTGTGATACCCTGGTTCCTACAATGTCCTATGAAGTCATTTGGCAACTGCTCTACCATTTTGTATTACGCCAGTCTGTGCTTAGATGCTGTTACAGACATACATGAATCTACCACATTGTCATTTTCATGATGTCAACTCAAAAGCTAAATTTATTAAGTAACTTAGCAGGTTACCTCTTATTTTGTGAGGTAGCTCTAAGTTGGTAATGATCGCTGTGAAAGAGACATTTTATCTTCACATTGTGAGGCATTCCATGTGCACGTCGTAACAGACATGGTATCATTCCATTTTTGTGTTTCTTAATTTAACAGAACTTGAGTGTATCCCATGAATGTGTTGTGCAAATGAATCAGTTGTAGGGCGAGGACAAAGAGCCACATGGAAGAAGGTTGCTCTGTGAAATGGTAGCATCTGCTCTCCTAACCATGTGTAGAATTGATTTTTCAAAAGAAAAAACAGGTGTCTTTGTTACAAAGGGAAGTGATCCCGAAAAATTGATAAACTGAGGCCGTGTTATAAGCTGAGTTCAACTCTAGAAAATACAGTGTTTGAGCTCTATCAGCGATGCCCATTGGTACTTTATAACTTATTTGATTGCCAGTTTTGGTCATTGTCTAAGCTTTGCACAGAAACTGTAATTCTGGTAGTAAATGTTTACTTTTTGGCATTGATTTGCTTTGAAAACCAACCATGAGTGTGTTTTAAACACTGATTTTTTCTAAAGATCTATTTATTTATTTATTTGAAAGAGTTACAGCGAGAAAGGGAGAGAGAGAGAGAAAGAGAGAGAGAGATCCTGCATCTGCTGGTTCACTCCCCAAATGGCCACAACAGTGGGAGCTGGGCCAGGCTGGAACCAGGAGCCTGGAACTCCGTTGAAGTCTCCCATGTGGGTGGTAGGGACCCACGCACTTGGGTTATCTTCCACTAGTTTCCCAGGCACATCAGGGAGCTGGATTGGGATTGGAGCAGCGAGGACTCGAACTGACACCCATAGGAGGTGCCAGTGTCACAGGCGGTGGCTTAACCTGATGTGCCACAACACTGGTAGAATTCTTTTGAAGGAGCAATCAGAAGTGTCAGACTTGAAAACCACGTCTAGCCCTGCCTCGTACTGTCTCAGAAGTCTTGGAAACCTTGGAGTCACCAAGCCTCAGTTTCCTTGTCTGTAAAATGGGACTGATAGTACTTGATTTGCTTCCTCACTGTATGAAGTAGGTGGAAATAGCATAGTTGACTGCACTTTCAAAGGGCAAACCTGTGTTCACATGCTATCACACTAATTATAGACCCCCAATCTGAGATGGATTAAATCTTATGATCTCACAATCGTTAATACCCACCAGCTTTTTAAACTTGGTTATCTCCACCCATTATTCCATCTTTCAGTTGGACTATTTAAAAAAGTCACTGTGGATTAGGAATTGGCTAACTGCTGGCTTAGCGCTCCTGCTGCCTATTTTTGTGAGTAAACTTTTATTGAAATGCAGCCATGCTCCAATGTTTGTACATTGTCTGACTGCTTTCTCAGACTAAATTTGCTCCCAAGATCTTGACAGAAAAATACTGCTAACTCCTGTTATGTATCTCTGAAGTCCAGGGCCAATGATAATCCTTTTCTTTTTGGAATTCTTGATAAGTGAAATAAAAGATCCAAGCCATCCCAGAGAGAATGAGGTGGTCCTGAATGTCCCCCATCAGTAGACAGCAGCCCTCTGCTTCCCTCTGAGTCCTTGGTGTGGGCATCAGGGACCTGTGTGTGCTTCTCCCTTTCTCTGGCTTGGTTCCTTCCAAGAATGATCTCAGCAGCCTGAATGTTGGTCCTGAAAGTTTAGATGAGCAATCTAGGCGTAGTTAAACCTAGAGCATTACCTGAGTGCAGCCATGTGTGCAGGCTAGTATCTTGGAAAATCTTAAGATCCAGTGGGATGGTAAATAACCAATCCACCAAATAGATAAGATGGACAACACGACACGACAGGTGCGTCCTATTGAAAGGCATATCAACAGTGAGAGGGAGACAGATTTCCCATCCACTACTTCACTCTCCAAAAGTCTGCAAAAGCCAGGTCTGGGCTAGGCCAAGCCAGGAGCCAGGAATACCATCTGTGCCCCTCATGTGGGTAGCAGGGAACCAGGGAGTTGGGCCATCATCCACTGCCTTCCCAGGAGCATTATCAGGGAGCTGGATGATAAGCAGTCACTGGGACTTGAACTGGTGCTCCGAGATGAGATGCTGGCGTCATAGGCTGCAGCTTCACCTGCTGTGCCAGAGCTTGACCTATTTTCCCTAATTATGGATTTTTGTATGTTTAAGTGTTCAGACTTGGACTGCTGTAGTCAGGTGAATTGGAATTCCTTAGTGGGAGGGACTGGTGCTTTGGCCGTCTGGACAAGTTTACTTTCTAACAATTTAGCAAAGTCAGAGGTGTCTCATTTAAAATATAGAATTTTAGAGCAGACAAAGACCTCAGAGATCAGAATTTCCCAGCCTTTTGTGACCCATGCACCATTTTCACAGCAATTTATAATCTTGTCAACTCTCTTAGGAATTTTTATAATCACTTCATCATTTTTGTATAGTATATTATGAAGAAGCAATTTTAAGTGAAAACTACTTTATTTTAGATAAGTACAATATTAAGGATCTTATTATAAATTTTATTTAAATACAGGCATTTATGATAGTATATAATTTTTCATTTAATGAATGATAAATTTGTTAAAAATTCACATGAAAGAAATTATGAGAGGTAAAAGTATGAACTGTGAAAAAATTGAAAAATGCCATTTTCTTCTGCTACTTTGGAATTGAAATGTGGATGAGCATATAAAGGGGCAAGAATTGCTTTTTCTCACTAATTGGTATTTAAAATTCTTAGATTGTATGCTGCAAGTTACTTGCTGATCTTTGTGTTGATGCTTTCAATTACGAGATGCCAGGGAGATGCCCTCAGTGAGATGATGGGGCATCACACTGTGTGTGTCAACATGTATGTGTATACACATGTGCAAGCCTTCTGAAAGCTCAGGGAAAAGAGGAGCTGAAAGTATCTCTGTGAACTTTGTGTGGCCCCCTTGTGTGTCTCGGTTTCACTTTGCCAGGTAGGAGACACACAGTGATACGTAGGTGTGTGTGGGTTTCTTCCTTAGAGTTTTGTTCTGATGGGTGTATCATGTGAACCTTTGATGCAGCTCGGAGCACTCACTACTGTTGTACCTCCTCCATGGAACTGCTTTTCAGTTTGCCCCTCCCTTTTGGGTTTTTGGTGTTGACCAGAGTTCCCTGATGACGGTGCACTGTGACCAGGGGAACCGATGGCCGTGTGGCGGGCAGTGGGTCTGGATAGGGAACACAGTGATCACCACTGACTTCCGGCTTACTCCATGTAAGCTTGGAGGCTTTGAACCCTTCCTATTTCAATTACTCTTTCATTTATTTTACGATGAAATGGAAGTATATTTTTAAAATTTACTTACTTGAGATAAACAGAGAGCTCTCCCATCTGCGGGCTAACTCCCCCCAGTGCCTACAACAGCCAGAGCTGAGTCCAGAGCCTAACTGTAGCCAGGAGCTGGGAAGTCGGTCCAGGTCTCCCACAGGGGTTGCAGGGACCCAACTCACTGAGCTGTCACCTGATGCCTCCAGTGAGAGCATTAGCAGGCAGCTGGAGTCTGGAGCACAGAGAAGTCTCAGACACAGGCGCTTGGAGACAGGATGTGTCTCCCTACCAGAGCCTCGATTGCTAGGCCCAGGTCCTGTCCTGGGGAGGGATGTGACGAGCTCGTTTTATGTCTATGACAACTGGAGCTAAGAGAAATTCCATGATATTCCCGTGTTCACATAGTGGCGTAATAACTGAGCCGGGGTCAGAGCACAGGACTCCTCGCTCTAGGGCATGATTTTCGTGTGGTGTGTATGGTTTTTTGTTGTTTTGGTGTTTTCTCATTTTTATTTGAAAGGTAGCCATATACGCAAACACAAATGGCAAGTGTGGGGGTTTTTGGAAGAGACACAGAGAAGGCACAGAGCTGATCTTCATTCAGCTGATTGACTCCTCAGATGTCTCCAATAGCCAGGGCAGGGCCAGAGCCCAGAACTGAACACACGTCTCCCATGTGGGTCCTACGGGCTCAGGGACTTGAGTGTCACCTGCTGCCTCCCAGGATGTGCATTGGCAGGAAGCTGGATTGAAAGCAGAGAGGCTGGGACTGGAACCGCGCCCTCTGGTATGGGGTGCAGGTGTCTAAGCAGGGACTTCACTGTGGCACCAAATGACTGCCCCGATTCCTGTTGCCACTGAGCCATCTGGTTAGCGTCTCACCACCTGACTTGTGATTCCGCAGTGACAGTGCACTCTGAGCAAAGCAAGTGAAGCCGACCTGAGTCGGGCTTGTACCTGGTGGCTCACCAGTCAGTTCACTCGGCAGCGCCTGTTGTGTGATGAAGCTCTGACGTAGCAGGAGGAGTCCTGTCGGTGATGGCTCAGATGTCTCTTTTGAAGGTGTTGATTGTTAATATGCCTGCCTTTATGACATTCTAATTTTCTAACGGTAATCACCTATGTTTAAGTCCAGGACAGGAAATAATCTATTCCCTAAAATCGCTTTGTAACAGAGGGTATTGAACCTGAAGTAATGAACCATTTATTGGAAGTAAGTCATTGATCAAAAGAGTTCACAAAATAATGAATGATTTGGAAGGTACCCTCGTGCAGTAGATGTCGGCATAAATAGGTCTTTGCTGAAATAATATGGAATAATTTGTTTACACCATTGCTGAACGTTTAGGCTGAAGATGGAATGGAATCTAACACAGCACTTGATCTGTGTTGGTTGGTGCCGTAGCATTCAGTCAGGAATAGGTGTCTGTCTGAAGTTGTTTTGGTCATGATTGTTTTTCCTATAGATTTTAATGAGAGAGTCCTTGGGTGTCTTGGGTTGATTGATCGTTGCCTGTTCATTCAACATATGTTTATTGATTTGTAGTCTTTCCTCTCCATTGTTAAATTTGTCAGATTAGGTTATCATCCGACACAAAACTATGCTGTCATCTTTTTGGAGATTATCTTACACCAATCTATTACACCTAACAGGAGTGGTGAGTTTGCTGGTGGTAGGAAAGTAGGCATAGTTCCAGTCTAGAGAGAAGGGCAAATGCTGCCTTACGGGGGGGTGCAGATCAGGCATTGAGAAGTGTACTCTGGCCACTGGGAGTATCTTGCGAAAACAGGAGTGCGCCTTCATTCTCTGTATTTAGAGGTGGGTATTTTTCAATCACCATCTCAGGGTTATAAGGTCTTCACTAAGTAACCAGTAATTATTCTACCACCTGGTACTTATTTCTTTCGCTCCTGACTGATGTCTGCATTCATTCGAGATGGAGTTATGCTGTACCTGTGCAGTCACCGAGAAGTACCTCTTAGGTAGATGTGGAGAAGTATTCTGATCGCTCTTAAACCTGGATCCAGTACAAACTGGATTTAGCAGCACCAACATCTAGAATCCCCAAGGATGCTGTTAGTGAGATAGCCTCTGTGCCCATGAGCTCACTGTTTAATTCTCTGTGATGGCTGTCACGATGGCTCCTGACCTTGGCATAGCACTGGTGTCTCGGACGAAGGCCATTTGCTCTGAGACTTTTGCTGAAAATCCAGTGGGAACGCATGTCCTTTTCAGTTATATTCTGGGTTCCAGCAAGCACTTCTTAGCACACGTAGGGGTAGCTGGACTGCAAAGGAGGTGACTTCTCCTGCTTTCCATATCCCCTTAAGACCAGAAAATACATTTTTTTAAGCAAACTAAATGATCATGAAAGCATCCAATAAGTCACATCCTCAAAAATTTTAGGTAAAATCCCTAAAAGTCACCATGCCTTTGCCACAGTTAAAAGCTACGAGGTGCCAAGTGGGGGACTCGGTTACAGAGTAGAGCCTTGTTCATGAGAACCATGTAGGGGCCACCACGTGGCTGCACTGAGCTTCCTGCCGAAGTCCAGCCCCTTCCAGTTGCATCTCCTGTGCTTTGACCCTGGAGCGGAGTGAGGAGGGTGGAGAAGAGAGAGTAAAATTACAAAACCAGGCTTCTTGCCTTGCCTCTCTGCTGGCTCAGTGGGAGTCACCGACGGCCGATTGTTCACGCAGCTGTGTTGTAACATTGCAGATTTTTTAATATCTGAGCACAAACGTAACATGTAAATAAAAATAACGCAGGGTTATTTATCTTCGCCAAATCTCCTCTGCCCCGCAGAGGATGTGCGCTGTCTCTTTAATAATGCAAAGGAGTAGTAAAATTTGAAGCTGAGGATGGGCAGTGACACGGAGAGTGATCAGCAAGCTGCCCTGATGTCTGTGGAGTGGCTTAGGAGGGCACCTGATTACTTCTAACAGCCTGCTTAGCGCGGGGTCACCCCTGCCTCCGTCTCCCCAGCAGGAGGACCTCCCGGCTGTCCGCTGTAAAGAAGCGAGGGGGAGGGGAGCACCGTGCTCAGAGCTGCTCTCCTGTCCCCCACGTTTAGAACTGCTTGTTTTTATTTGTGGTCTGATTGTGCGCCTCTGCCTCTTTCTCGCTCTCCCTCGCTCCCCATTCTCTCTCCCGCCCTAGCCAGCCCTTCTCTCCTAGCAGTATGTCTGCCCACGGGCTGGGTTGACAAGAAGTGGGAGCCCCGTCACAGACTTGGTATTCCTGGCAATCTGCTACAGTTTCTGAAACCATCTGAAAGAAGGGCTGTTGATGAATCTGTGCTTAAATGAGTATTTCCTGGGCTGCGAACAGGACCTGGAAGGAAGCGTGGAGCACAGCCAAGCTTCCCATTGACTGGACTGGCTGACAGAATTGGGAGGGAATAGAGACAGAAACACATGCACCTTTTCCTGCCTTAAGCAATTGAGATCAGCCACGTTTTAGAAAGGCATCAGTCTGTAAAACATTGTAAATCAATCACGTTTTAGAATTGTGCTTAATATATTTTCAGGAAAGAAAGAGAGGGACTCACCGTCCGCCTTTTCAGCACAAATTTCTGTGCTGTCTTTGACTGTTTTCCCCTCCATCCGCGCTACCAACACGAACGCCGTCTCCTCCCCAGCCCCCAACCCCCATGCTCCATCCAAAAATGAATGCAAAGAAATACTATTAGGCTGTCTGGTTATGTATTTTTTATGAGGCCTGACCTCTCGCAGCTCGTGTTATAAGCACACTGAAGATGCTTTTCATTTGGGTTTTGCTTTTCAGCCGGATGACCTCTATTAAATAAGAAAAAGGGAGTGGGGGTGGGGGGGTCCTAATATGTGACCCCAGGGACTAGTGGCTTCCAGGATTACACTTAATTCATATGATAATATTGAAATATAACGGTGCTGGGTCCGGTGTTTCCGTGATATTCCCTTTCTCTTTATTTCAGGGACTCGCTGATGAGTGTTGTCATAGATGTTTTTCATCAATTTTGGGTAGAGAGCTGTAACTGGTGCTCTAGGGTCAGATTCTTAAAATTACCTTTTTCCCCCCCTGCTCTTAGAATTCAGGTCATGAATACAAAACATTTCTCTGATTTTCAGAGTTTTTCTGAGAGACAACAGAAAAATTAATTTTTTCTAATGTGCGCCTGCCAAGAGTTCTGTTTCAAATAAAGGAACAATTTTTATTTTGACATTTCCTTAAACCCACCCTCAGCAACTGAGTCCTGAGTTCTTTATTAGCAGGAAGGCCAGCATCTTTTTAACTCCTTCCTTCCTCTTTCCTCCGTGAGACAGGCAGCATGTTCGCGGGTACGTGATTCGCGCTGTGATTTAGGTTATGACCTTTTGTCTGGTGCATATGGGTATGCTATGGTACTTATTTTTCCACTGCTCTGACAATTATCCTAATTTTTTATAATACATTGCTTCTTGAATGTCCACCTGCATGGATGGTGAGGGACTTAGAGCTTTCCCCTAAAAATCTTTTTTTTTTTTTTTTTTTTAACTTTCACAGTGAAACATTGTCCTTGATATTTAGGTTCAGGATTCACGTTCAAAGCCCATTTGCAAGTGCATCCCTCTGGCCGGTTTTGAAGAATGCATTCGTTCCTCTGAAAGTTTTTTTCCTCTGACGTCACATGTCGTTTGGTCTTTCTGCTTGAAACGAACAGCTTGAGAAGTGGAATTGAACTACACACCATTTGTTGTATTTTGAAAATGTTTTCACTCCCTTTGCTTAATAGACTAGGGCTTAATTTCTTCAAGTCGGCAGCTGTTCATCAGGCTGCGGCGTTTCACTTGTCTTCGAAGGCAGGCTCCTCGGAGGGACAGGGAACCTATCATCGGAGCTCGTAAAGTCAATTAGGATCATATTATACAGTAGGCTACTAGACAGTCAGGTGCGTTCTGTCCCAGGCGTCCTAGGTTTTTAATTCACGCCAATCCTACACTTCATCAGTGGAGACAGCTGTCGTTAGTAGTGACGTCAGCATACGTATATAGAGATTAAAATGCAGTCTTTCTTGCGTGATAGCCTTTTAGTTTCTGGTTATCGTTTTTAGTTTTTACAAGAGAAAGAAAGCCGGGAAATCACAGCGATGTTCACACATTTTCATTACCACCAAAGTGCTGATGAAATCTCATCCAAGCTGGGAAATTCATCGCAGTGGCTGCAACCCCATCTCCAGCCAGTCCCTTATTACAGGTATCGCCACAAATGTGATTCAGCAAATACAGCCCCTGGCTGCGTGGCCCCCCTGCACTCAGAGCGTGGCAAAGTGCACCCGCGCTGGGGTTTTCAGAGCCACTCCTAATTTCCCTACATTTGTTTGGAACCCAATCTCCGCTTTTCTTGATGTCCGGGTTGCTGGGGAAAACGTGCCTCTGTCTGCGTGTGCACATCCAGTGCGTCTGCTTCTGTCTTTGTCGGTGGGTGTGTGGCAGAGGGATGTTGAAAACAGAGACTCCAGGTTCTCCTTTGTACAGCTCTGAGCTCTGACCCCTGCACTCCCCTCCCCCGTAGCCCTGGACTTGAGGATGCCTTCCTGACTGCGAGCCTAACATGAGTTGTCTTTTTATTTTTTTTTTCTTATAAACCCAGTCACAACACAGAAAGAGGAGGAGGAAGAGAGAGAGAGAGAGAGAGAGAGAGAGAGAGAGAGAGAGAGAGAACTAAAAACCCTGAAGGATGGTTCTCAAAAATTCTAAAGGAGCCACAGGGAATTCCTTGTAAGAGCAACAGAAAGCAAGCTAGCTGAGGTAAGGCAGCTGGGCCAGTCTTTGCCTTGCTCTGCTTTTCTCTGTCTCTTGCTGTGTGTGTCTCTTTCCCTGTCTCCCCTCCCTCCTCACCATCTCTGTTTCTTTTTCCATCCGCGTGTGTATGTTCTCTCTCTCTCTCTCTCTCTCTCCCTTCACCAGCTGCTGCTTTATGGATGGGGAGGGCAGGTGGGGGGGGCAGCCTAACTTCTGCTCTGCTTAAGCAGTCTGAGAACGGCACTCATGTGAATATGCAAATAGGACTGCCTGGCCGCGTTGCTGACACGTGTGTGTGTGTGTGTGTGTGTGTGTATGTGTGCGCGCGCGCACTGCCTGCCTGCCTCCCCACCTCCCTGTCTTGGTGTCTGATCTTCAGCAGATTGCTGTTGTATCTTGTGATCACCAGCACCGAGTGCTGGAAAGAGAGCTGGGGGGGTGGGGGTTGGGGGGGAGAGGTGGGGACTGCAGGGAGTGTTGTGAGCTTGGGAGGCAGGAAATCATGACATGATTGCTGTGACTTTTTTATATTAATGTGTGGCTTTTTTCTAGCTCATTTGCATGTCAAAGTGGTGGAGGTGTGAGGGCAGAGATTAGTATGGAGCTGACATAATGATGCAATGAATTAAATGTGATCACTTCTCTGGGGGGGAGCCCGCGAGACCGATGCGGCGAGTGAGCGCGCGAGGGGCACGCGTTTCTGATCGGCACCGCTGTTGATTGATGGCACAGCTCACAGAATGCATCTTTTTATTGTGATGTGGTGGTGGTGGTGGTGGTGGTGGTGATGCTGGCTGCGATGATTACATTTATCCTGAGTGTGAAATTTGAATTTTAAGTGGTCAGTGCTGGAGCTCCAGGGCACGTGATTCCTGGGTCCAGCAGCACAGACCCTTTCCTGTCGAAACTGTATGCGGGGTCCACGTTGGCTTTTCTTTAAAAAGGGGGAGGAGGAAACATCCAGGAGAGAGATGACTAATCTGTACCGGGCTGCCTTCCCAAGGCTTTGCGAGTATCTGAAATTCTGTTCCTGAGTATGCAGAAGTAAAAAGAGGGAGTGAAACGGGACACAGCTTTATTTCAAAATAATAATAATAATAAGGAATCTTTGACTGCATTGGTGGGACACAGCTTTATTATTTCAAAATAATAATAATAATAATAATAATAAGAGATCTTTGACTGCATTGGTGGTGTAGGTGGCAAAGGTTTCCTGTGCTGCTGATGGAGAAAGCGCCGTTGCGTCTCTGGCGTGTGGTGTTACCTCCCTTTCCTAACAAAACCAAGCCAGACTGATGGCTAAACAAAGCGGATCCTCAGGCGTCTCCTTGCAGGGCTGAGCGCAGGGGTCAAAACCGAACAGTTGCCCCTCCCACTCCTGTGGGCTGTTTTGTGTGTGACACCTGCACATGTTCAGAGGGTTTGAAAAGGGGGAGAGATGTGTGTGTGTGTGGTGTGTATGTGTGTGTGTGTCAGAGAGAGAGAGAGAGAGAGAGAGAGAGAAAGTATTCCAACAGCTAAGAAGGTAAAAAAATAGAAATACAAACCATCAGTCTTTGCAGAGGGATTTGTTTGAGAAGTTAGATTCGTTCTGTCCGCTTTCCCCTTGATGAGCCTGGTCTGCTACTACATGGGAAAGGGTGGACCTGCTACAGTGGAGGCAAACCCAGTACTGAAATTTAGGGCTAATTGTTCTGTGTGCAATAACCCTGATGATAGAAATGAGCACTTAAGAATCCACAGAACATCAGTAGCGTTAATTTATCTAAAAAGAAAATCCCAAGCAACTCCATTAGTTTTTCCCTGTTATTGTTAAGGACTTTAAATGGGTTTCCTAATTGGATAATTTTATTCTCAAGAATAATACACAAATGGAAAACAAGCCCTGACTGGGAGCGTGGGGGTGGGGCCTGAACGCAGTACCCTGGGCTTCCAGAAAACCCGCTGGGGGGTGGGAGGGCTGCGGGGAGAGGTGCTGGGGCACTGTGCCTGGGGCCACAGCGCGGGAGCCCCCAGGCCTCAGGAGCCCTAGTGGCCCCACAGCAGGTGCAGCCACGTGCCTCCTTGCCATGGAGGCCATGTGTGGTGACAGTCTCTGGCCACGGGCTGGGCAGGCTGGGCCCACGCGTGGCCTCCTGCCCGGGGCTGGCAGGCACAGCTATGCCTGCGGGGCAGGGGCAGCCAGCGTGGAGCCGCACGCCCTGGCCGCCCCGACCGACACCCCTTGGCAGCCACGTGCGCAAGTGGGGGAGGTGGGACGGTGTGAGGGGCGGCCTCCCTCCCGCGCCCGGATGCCCATGCCCTGCGCTCGGCCTCGGCCGCCGCCTCGTCCGGCTTCGCCTTCCCTCGCCCGGCCTTCTCTGCCAATAACGAAGAAAGGCAGGGACGAGGATTGCTCCTATTGATCTGCCCAAGGGGATCATTAGGCATCCGTATCAATCTACAAATCAGCGGGCCTGTGCTGCCGGCCCGGGCAGTCACCGCCAATTTGTTCCTATTAGACGGCCGAGCCTGGAGGTGTCGGCCGACAGACTGGGGCCGGGCCGGGCAAGGGGCGTTCCTGAGCCACCGGGGGCTGCTGCCCGCAGGGCAGGGGAACCCCTTCGTGCGAGGCGCCCCCTGCCGGGCCGCCACCATCCCTGAGGTCTCCCCTGAGCGCTGCCCACACTGGGCCTCCTGGGGACCTTTGTTGCCCGGCTCAGGACCCCATCTGAATGTAAACAACAACATAACAGCAGCTCCTCCTCCTCTTCCTTTCCCCCCTCTTCCTCCTCCATATCTTCCTCTTCCTCCCCCCTGCCTCTTTATTCCTCCCTCTTTCCCTCTTCCTCCTCTTCCTTTTCTTCCTCCTCCCCCTCCTCCTTCTCCCCTCCCCCACCACGTGCTCTTGAGCAGGTGCCGTGTTTAGTGTTTAGCTGTCTTCAGTTAGGTAACCTAAAAGATAAAGCTCCAGCTACTTCTGTGTGGGACTCCCATTTACCTCTGCTCTTTGGTTTGGGAATGTGTTCTCACTGCCGTCTGTGTGATTTTCATGACCATTCTTCCTTTTTTTTTTTTTTTTTCCAGTAAATGCTTAAGAATCATCTTTGCCCCCCACCCTGGGCTCTGAGGTAGCCACAACTATGGCAAAAGCCACCTTCTCTGGGGGGCGTCACCTCTGAAAAATAAAAATCACGCTTCCGTGGGGGAAGGGCAGGGAGAGGGGATAATGAATGAGTAAGCACAATTTATGCCGCTCCCCGGGCCGGCGTGACATTTCCTCTTCATTATTTTGTGGAAACCTCAATTTTAAACCTGGTTTTACTCACTCCTGACGTGAGCATTATTCAGTATAAATATCTGTCCGTTGCCAGGCCTCAGCGTAGCTGGGGTGACATTTCTGCTTTATAGCTCTTGGGTGGGGGGAAGAGGAGGCAGGCAGGGTGGGTAGGCTCAGAGGGCAAGGGCGGTGCCAGCAGCACCCACTTCCTGGGAGCCCCTTGATCTGCTCTGGGCTCGGTTGCTTGTGAATCGTGAAAAAATTTACTGAGCTGCACTTGGGTGTCAGCACCAAACAGCCCACCTGGAGTGGGCACCGTGGCCCTGACATCCCCTGGAGTTGGTTGATGGTTCCGTTGCTGTTGTTTGAAATAAAACCTTTGGTGTTCCCTGTGCAGAAGTGTTTACTTGCACACCTGTTCCCAGTGGCCCAGCCGGTCGGCGTTACTGCTTGGTTGTTCCTGGGCACTCATTCCCGTTTTCGCTTGGTCACCTGTGTATATGTGTGTGGGGGGTTTGCCCTGCCCTCCTGGCCTCGCCCGGGTTGGTCCACTCCTCCATCCTGAAGCAGCTCCCCCTTCATCCTGTCCGCCAGGAGCTGGGTTTTGCTGCGTTCGTCTGGCTCGCAGCCCTTCACAGAAGTGTGTGTGTGTGTGTGTTTGTGTGTGGAGCCTGTGATGAGGAGAGTTAAACCGTCTCAGGGTATCAGGGACTAGATCTCCAGCCAGCTTCCATCTTCATTAGAGCACGTGTCCAGAAACTCACCTGGGGTCCAGGCGCAGGAAAAGCAATAGACCTTGACCTCTGGAGCAGTGGCTCCTTTGGAACGGTCACCCTGCTTTGTGGAACTGAGTTCCCGGGGGAGGGAAGATGCTGCCCTAATCTGTCTGTCTGTCGTCTTCCATCGTGGGGGCTGGGAGTCGGAGCTGGCTTTGCGGGTGACACAGCGTCAAAGCCAGGGGCATCTCTGAAGGAGCCGGTGATTTTAGTAAACCACAGGATCTGTCTGCCCCATTTCTGGAGTCTTCTGCGAACTTTATAATGAGTGAAATGACTGGTCCAGGGGACATGCAGCCCTTGTGTTCATTTTGATTGTTAACCCAAGGGCAGGAAGGGGGACTTTCTGCATTCTCCTAGGAAAGGGACACAAGGACTTATCGCTTAGGGATGTTGACAGTGTGTTGCAACTTTCTAGAAACTTCTCATCCGTGAGAGTCCGGTCTGTGAGCCAGGACACAATGACAGAGGGCTCACCCAGCCCACGTGCTCAGGGCATTGCTCTACCTTCTCTCCTCTGTAGGAAACATGGTGATTTCCCAATGCACTCTTTGCTTCCCTGCCCATGGAGCTCCCTGGTTTTCCTTGTTTTATTTAGTGTGGCTTCATCTGTGCCATTCCTCCATGAGACAATTGATACATTCTCAGCACGCTGCTGTGAGTAGAAAAAAACTCCCTAGATTAATGGTCAGTGTCGCGCACACGCACGTTTGTGTTGTGATACTACAGAGGAGCTGCGAATTACTGACGAGATCCAGGGTAATTCTTGATGCTGTCGAAGGCTTCATTTTCTCCTGGGCATGATGGATGAGGCATAAGAAGTGCTTTCTGAGATCATTATGGGCATCATTCTGCTAAGTGCTAGCAAAGTCCGTCTGTCTGAGGCGGCAGAAAACAGTATCTTCACGCTGTCTTTTGCTCCTCTTTTTAAGAAATGGTGACCTCAGGTCCCTTGCTTCCCTGTATGAGCCTGATTTTGGAGACCGTCCGATGATGAATGCCTGAACGCTGTGTTTTCCCGTCTACTTAAAATTTAATAAATCAGATTTTGTTTATGGATTAATATTATCTTTAAGCCTATAATTCACAATAATTGCTGTGGAAATACATTTTGTTGAAATGGGGAGATGGGGAAGGTATCAGATGGGGGGTGGTCTGTTTTAATCTCTGGCTCCTAGGAGATTCAATAGTCTCATATTTTCTGTGCTCCAAGTATTTTACATTTCGCTGACCGTGACCTGAATTGATTGTCTAGACATAGGATGAGCTTGAACTTGATGAGTATTATGTTGAATTTCTCCCTCGCAGGCACATGCGTTCAGAGGTGATGAGGCAGAGACAGGTACATACATGGCTCAAGCAGTTGGTCAGGAAAGTTTGTACCAATTGTGGGTATGGAGGGCAAATTTCCTTCAGGCAGTGGGGCACTTGCTGCCTTTGGCTGGGGCCAGGGGCTGTGTGGCAGCGCACGTGGGAGCCAAGTAGTGTGCAGTGGTTAGTAGGGGGGTGGAAGCAGATCACAAGCCCGTTCACCAGAACCGAACAATCTGCTTTGACTGTTTCTAAGCACCCTTGGGAAGGCAGCCTTTCCTAAGCCCTGTGCTAATCGCGCACAGTCCACTTCACAACGTGTGCCTTAGCAGCCCTCACCTTTCTCTGTCACTGACGCTGAGCAGTGTGGGGGAGCATCTTCAGGTGCCTGGAAGCTGATCCCAAGGCAGTGCGGCCAGAAGGAGGGGGCAGCCCTCCCTCTCTGCTCTCAACACTGCTGCCCCTTTTCACAGACCCAGCTCGATCCAGGAGGCTCATTTTTATCCGTGGAATAGAATTACATAAGTTGGATGCACAGCTGGGAAAAACTCCACCATCCATAGTGCAGTGAGTTTTTGAACATCTAATTTTATATTTGAATAACTCTCCAGATCAGGCTGTAATCATGAATGTCATATAAAAAGTTTTTTTAAAAAAAATAAATTACATTATTTCACAGATGTGCAAATACTTCGGAGAAAAAAATTACATTGATCAGTTTTTAATACCCCCCTGTCTCACCCTTCAGTCAAAGGGAAAAATAGCTTTTTTTCCCATCTTTGTGTTCAGAAAGGTGCTAGATTGTAAACATCTGAAGGAAATGAAAGGGGGTTGGCCAGTCCACCCCAAACTCTTTCCAGATTTTCAATCCTTTGAGCAGCAGCCTTCAGTTTTCAGAAAAGAGGGAGGGTCTTGGGGGGGCACAGAAAAAGGAGATGTCTCTGCTTATTATTAAAATTTAAAGTGAAAAGCATCACTGACTAATTTTCCATCTTTCTGGAAGACCTGAAACAACAAGAAGGAAAATTTAGACATGTGCACAGTGGTGCATGGGAAAACGATAAGGCTTTTGCAGCTAATTAAGATCTAATTCTGAAAAGAGGACAAAACCCAATAGCAGGCTATCATAGTCTCTGAAACAGTAGCTTGTGGATATTCGATTCAGAAACCATTGAAACAAGCATTTCTACTTAGGCAGAGAGACGGTCGTTCTTTGCGGAGTGTTTCTGAAGCTTCATCTGTTCATTCCAGTTTAAATGAAAACGTTTTGGAATTTTGGGGTTGTGCAAACACGGAATATTTCCAGGAGCAGCAGTTGAAGTCGGGACCGTGGTCATTTCCGGAACAGTCACCTGTGTCTGGCAGCGACACTGTGTGTCAGGGCTGACGAGCGAGTGGGTTTTGAATGTGAAACAATTTAAAGTCTGCACTGCGTGCTTTCTCCACGTTTCTTGCGTTAACAGCTATGACCGAGTGGTACGGCACGGCCTCCACACCCATATAATATTTGGATATTTGATACATCGTCATAAAGATATTGTGAAAGTGGAAAAAATTGCATTAGCGTTTGGCCCGTGGACGATGATTGGGTTAAGCTGCAGTTTTTCAGGGATTCTTTACTGAGCCAACGTAACTTTTTTTTTTTTTTTTGAACCAAGACAGTGAGAATAATACACAGAAATGAAACGAGGTGTTGTATTCAGATCCATAGGTATGAAATCCCAATTGCCCTTTGGTCTTCCACATACCGTTCCTGCCAGATGCACTGTGAGAAAAATAATCGACAAACCGTGGCGTTTATTTTCAGTATGCAAGTAGTAAAAAAATATGCAAGCTCCAAGCACGGCATGCTGGAAACTACTCTAGCCACAAAATGTGTAACAAAAGCTGTTACGCTCAGTGCAATGTGGGCATTAGGACAGTTGTGACAGCCTGATACAGTTCAACACTACTTCGATTATAAGAAAACAAAATTCTGAAGGAAACTTGAGTTAGAGGAGAATTTGAAGGGATCCTCAGAATTTCCAAAGTAACTTCTCCTTTTCCCTCGCTTGTCCCCTTCTAGTTCGCTACATTTTGTGTCCAACTCACGGAAGCATTCAAGGCAGAGCTCCCCGGCTCGCACTCTGTTTTAGGAGCTGGGTTGCAGCTCTTTGTAAATGACTTCAGGTGTTTGCTCCTTTATGTTCACTTCGGAAATTGAAAAGAAATCATCGAGTAGCCAGCCACACTCCTCCATTACGCCCATTTCTTGTATCGTCTTGCAATGATTGCACTGTGTTTTCCTGGCTGAGACACATAAGGAAGGCTGACACTGACACTGGTACCAGACCTTTCATTTGGGAGTTTGTGCACGTGGCGCAGCTGTCTGCATGTTGAGCAAGTGTCTGACTGATGTGAGTGCATTGTGTGTGTGTGTGTGAGTGTGTGATTGTTTGTCTATGACATACACATGTTTTAAAAATGTACATATGCATATATACGATCTATGTGCTATTTTGTTGGTGCTCCAACTAAACGCCTTCCTTGAGTAATTGACTGCATAAAGAACGCAGGCTCCCATTCATCAAATGCTTTTTGTTGAGCTAAACTTTTTGTTTTCTAAGCTATGTTGTCTTAGGTTGGTTATGTGTGTAGGGCTTCATTTGTTAATACTGCATATTTTGAGAGTGACATATTAATAATGTTTTCTCGGTGTTCTCAAAAAAAAAAAAAATCAGTGTCTTAATATCATTTGGAAATTGCTGTTCTCAACAAAGAAAAGCCCAGCATCTAAGCTAAAAGAAATCAGTTTGTGTTTTTAATGTGAAATACCATGGTTTTCTTAATATTGACTGAAAATACTCATTTTTGGCATCAAAGAAAAAACAAACCAACCAACCACTATGGACCCAGTGTTGGTGACCAGGGCCCGCTGGGGGACAGCTGGGAAAAGATGTGTGAGCACCGTGGGTACAAATGGCTTCGAAGCCTTCAGCCCCCGAACTGCCTATTGTCAGCTCCATCACTTCCACGTGCTCTCCGATCAGTGTTTGAAAGTGCACGGAAGAAGCCAAGTATTGAACTTCCTCGAGGAGTTTGTTGGGACGTGTGGCGTCCAGACAGCTTGCAAAAAGGTGTGTGCACGACGAGTCTGGCTGGACAGAAGAGGAGGCATGGTGACAGCTGTCCTTTTTCATTCAACAGCGGCTGATGTGGGCGATTTAAAGTAGGATCCTGGAATTTCCAGACCCTGGTTCTATCTTCTAAGTCATTTCTGTACCTGGAATAAAATGTTGCTGTAGAAATTATTGACATAATAGTCCCCATGAGCACTCATAGCCATCAAAGTGAAATCGCACAATAAATTGAGAGGCCACCTGGAGAAGCGCCGTTAAAGAGCTTTTTAGAGGAGGGGAAAAAAAAACTTTAAAAGCTTAATTCTTCTTAAATACAAGTTCACTGATCATGTTTCTGTACCACTTTCCTGGAGTTCGGTTCTTTACTTTTAGCTTTGTTAAATAATCCTTTAAAGCTTTTTTTGACAGCAAAAATGCTGTGTTCTGTAGAGATGACATCACGAGTCCCACTCCAGCCACTGAAAGCCGAGAGGTTCCAGGCAATAAACCCGGGTCAGGATTTCTGCGTGTCTCGGGGCATAAAAGCCTTCAGACGCCGGTGGGTCTTGAGTGACCCGTGGAACAAGCACTCCTGCTCTCACACCAGAATCCTTATTGATCAGTTTGGGGCAATCATTTTTTAAAAGCTAATTAGTCTTGGTGGTGTCCGATAACTAACGCTGGTTTACGCTTAGCACTTAGGCGGGGCTTTTCATCTTCAAAGTGCTTTGAAAACATTCACTAATTAATCATTAGCTAATATAACAACTGACGATGAAAGTTAGGAGACTGGACGAGGCTGCATCACAGTTCCGTTGTGGGTCCAGAAATCCCTCGGTGGAGTCAACGTGGGGGTGGCTGTGGCAGTGGCAGGTCGCCAGGTGCGAGCAGTTTTGAGGGCCACTGCTCAGGTAAGATGGAGACAGAACAGAAGGAAAATCCTGTAAGATTCTCGTCACAGGGAATGGCCAGCATTTAAAATGTTTAAATATTATAGTTAAAAATAATACAATAATGGAAGACAAACATAAAAACACAAAGGAATCCTAGCACATATTTAGAGAATATAAGGATGCTGGAATTTAAAAATGTGGTTAGCAACATCCGTATTTTGCTCAAAGGAATCCAGTGAGGTGGTTGATATTTTCTCGTTGGACTGGACGACTTGCTTAGAGAAGCAGTCTCCGTGGGCAGAGTGAGAAGCACGTTAGTGTGGTTGTTCCCAGGAAACCTTCCTGGCTCCATTGCTGCGTAATCCGTGAAGGCAGCTGCCCTGGAAATCGAGCCGGGCTAGGGAAACTTCATGCAGAATCACAAGCGCCTTCTTGTGCGCGGTGTGACAAACTCAGGGCTGTCCCCGGGGGGCTGGTCTGCAGTGCACTGTAGCCCCATCCATTATGTGAATGAGATGTGAAAATACTTCCTTGTTTCTCCGAGATAGCAGCAGACCGCACAAGCTGAGTTTCTTTAAAAATCCAGAGACAGTTCATCTATAGAGTGACTCTGAATGAGCGCGTATGTGTGGTCCAGCTCGTTGAAAGAAAGGAACACGCCACAAAGGCCACCAGTCTCATAGAAAGTGGTACCAGTCACTGCGTTTTTGAAGACTGAATATACTTTGCATTCACTTCCTTCTTAATCCCAGACACTTTGCAATGAGTAAAGCAAGATTGCAGAATATATTTTTTTTAAGAGTCAGATGTTAAAAATGTGTTCCGGTTACTCTTGCCTGTTATCCTCAAAGTGTGGGTAAACAAGGGACACTGGACAGACACTTAAAATTTTCAATGTGAGCGCTACAGAAAGATGACGGTCTGGCTGCACACTTCCCACCATGCAAACTTTGCTATTCAGGGAGGACGATGAGAGGCAGTGGGTATAGACAGCAAGACTCAACGTTTCACTCAGCAGATGAATTGCTGCAAAATGATACAGTGTTTTGTTGGAGCAATCTAAATGCTACTTTGCATACAAGTCCTGGGCCGGTGTTTGAAGGATTTTACTCCTAGTTAAAAGCATCGGTTATGCAGCTCTGTGCTGTCACCAGCCTGAACTTGAACACAATTTTAACTTGAATATTCACTGTGGGTTTCCCTCAAGTTCACTTTCTCTTGTTAGCTTTATCTGAAGTTCATCTTTTTTTTTTTTTTTCCTTAAAGAGGGTGTTTTTCTTTTTAAAAGACCACAGTGAGGTTTCAAATGGTGTTCCTAATTTGGAAATAAAAATGATCTACCTTCCTGTTAAGAAATTCTCTTTTTAAGGGGGAAAAGAGTTTGTGTTTAAAGATCCCTTGTTTTTAAATTACTTTTTGTGCTTGACTATCAAAGATTCTTAATTTAAACATGTTGGTTGAAACAGCCCCCCAGCGCATTTCCCAACCCCCGTCTAAATTTCCCTTTGCCCGAGAGATCTCATAGTGACGGCAAAGATTTTCCCTCACTTCTGGGGCGTCTCTCACAGCCAGGAGCCCAGGCTCCACTTTAGCTCTCCCACTGGAGCGTTCAATGGAGGCCTTCGGAAAGGTCAGGAGCTCGGACTAGCCCTGGAGTCGAAGAATTTGTAGAATGAGGATCGCTGCTTTCCCATTCCCACCCATTCCATTTTATTGTTAGATCTTCCAAAAAAAAAAAAAAAAAGAAAGAAAGAAAAAGAAAAAAAGAAAAGAAAAAACCCCAAGAGTGTTTCCTGTAGCAACGTGAACCAAAGGCAGAAAGGGAATTGTGTGAGAATTAATGTTTACAAAATCGAAGTCAGTGCTGTGTGACAGTGACTGGGGTGTGTGGGGGGGAGGGGGTGGTGGTGTTCGCAGGGGACACGTGGGGCTGTCTGGGGACCTTGGTGATGGTCATGTGCCAGGGCGGAAGCATCATCTAGCCTCAGAGGTCAGTAGTGAGGAGCTTGAGAGCTCCTGTTATTTACCAGAACTTGGGGGCTACTGGTGGGCGCTTGTGAACACAGTTCTTACATCCTTGGGATGATAACACTCCCCACCCCTTTATCCTTAAATGCTGCTTTCCGGCGCTTCTAGAGCCTCAGAGAGAGCAGAAAATGTAGTCCCGCATCCTTAAAATCAGAGAGCAGCCAGCCCTGTGGAAGGGCAGGGTGCGCACCGGTGGAGGATGTGTGGGTATGGAGGGGAGCACGGCTCCCAAAGGCCAGGGCAGTGTGGACCTGTGTCCTTAGGACCTGACCCGCGGGCCTGTGTGGTGCTGGGGGCGCCCTGGACGCTGCTGACCTCAGGGGAAGTCTGTGCATCTCGCTGCCTGCCTACCCCCACTTGACCAGGACGGTGGCCATTCCTATTGTGCTGTTATTTTATTTTTATTTGATTATTGTTACTTTAAAATCGTGTGTCCTGCAGATTCTGGACATGAACTGCCTGTAAAAATCACAAGCTGGGGACGGCAGGAGGGGACCCTGGGTCACTTGGGTGCTGCTGCTGCTGATTTTTCTGGGTGCTGTTAACTTGTTACTGGAGAGTAGTTGGAAGGAGCTGAAACAGAGCAGGTGGGGCGGGAAATTAAGAAGCAAAATGCTGGGAGGAAAACTGGAGGAAGCACACATCTGGGCTGTAGCAGGGACTCTGATGTCTCAACAACACTGTGTGTATTTCCGACGCTGATCCCTGCTGCACGGGGCAGGGTACCGGTCTGGCTGTTGCTGCCTTGTCGCCATCAGCCTTTTAAACAAGACTTGCTGTTTGAGCTGCAGTTGAGCTTGAGTTTCCCAGTAGATGGCATTGCAGTCTGTTGAGTGGTGGGGAAAAGCTTCTCTTTTTCCAACAGGACTTTCAGTTTTTTTTTTTCTTCCCCAAGCTGCTTTCTTGATAATGTTTCCCTTCCCCCTTGCATTAAATACTAGCTTGAGGTTATAAATAAGAATCTTGTTTTCGCTAGTTACCTGTAACTCTCAAAAGATTTGATTTTAAAAAAAAGATACAGTAGATAATTTAATATCCTTATATCAGATGAAAAAAATACTCGATCTGGGAGTGTGGCATATGGGTAAAATATGCAAGCCTGGGATGTTCTCAGACTGCACTGCTTCAGAATGGGAGCTGCCTCTGGTCTGCCTGGGTGTACTTTTCAGTGTTAATCTATTCTACATGAAGCTTTTCAGTATCGTTGGGAAGAGAAGGCTTGAAGAAGTTGTATTCCCTGACAGAGACGCTGCACACACAATGAATAGCTTCTCACTCAATCCCTGACTAACTTGGCATCCCCTTTATGAACCTGGTGTTTTGAAACTCGTGAAAAATTTTGGTTAGGGTTCCATGCGTATTGTATGGGGGACAGTTGTGTCATTTTTTTTGGTTAATTAGAAATAGGATTTTCAGAACCTTCTCTTCTTTTACACCAGTGAGTGTAAAAATAACAACAGTGATTTAGTGAGCCATTTCCTGGTATTAGAGAAGGGTGCCAATATGTGCTTTATTATTATATTTCGCTTACTATGAAGTGAGAGTCCCTGAACAGCCATCAGAACACGAAACTGGATTTCAACCAGAGCGAGATGTGATGATGGGGAGGACACCTTGTGTGTCTGTTTTTTCTTTTTGTAAAATCTCATAATGAGGCTCTGTGTAAATAGCTCTGAAAAATGAAGAGGTTGAATGTATTAACGGGGAGAATCAAAGTGGACTTTTCTTTGCGGGGTGAACTTTGCAGATGAAATGACCCTGTTTGTGTGTGTTGGGATGGAATCTCTGTTGTCCCTTTTTCCTATGAGATTTCCATATTTTCTCTCCAAAACCAGATTTGATAAAACTGTAAACTTCACCCAGCCCTGAAACAAAGCCTTTCTTCCCAGAATATAATCTATATTTCCCTGATAGTCATTTGGTAATAATATTTGACTTCCATTTATCAATACTGTTTCTTTCCATTATTTTTAATCACAAGATTATGAGCTGTGTATTTAGTTATTATTTAAGCTAAATGGTGTCTTTGGCTGTTAGCTGGAAAAGATAATGTCCCAATATCAGGATTAAGTTTTCATCTGTATCAACTGGCTTAAAAATACCCAACTTGATTCCTTTTGAATTAACTGAGTCTTATTTTATTTTATTTTTTCAATATCACCGATCACCATAGTAACCACTAGCTGTCAGTTCAGCTTCTGACATTTTTCTCATTTGGTAAGATTTCAGAATTGCCATCCTCCCTGCCAACATGTCATGAACAAGAAAAAAAAATTGCATGAAAAATCTAATGGGTGTCTGGTCTGATTGTGCTCATTCCTGGCAGGAAAGACAAAAACTGATGAATTGTGAAATGTATTCAGAGGGATTCAAGGAAGCAAACGCTGCCCCCTCCCCCCCCCCATTTCTTTTTGTTATGCTTGATGCACCATACATGCTTACTCTGACACTTGGGTTTGTAGAAATTTAAGATTAACAATTTTTACATTCACCCAGCTGATCTCTCTCCCTTACCTTGTTTTGTTGTTTTTTTTTTTTCTTTTGAAAGTCATCATTAAAAATAAAGTTACCGGGGCTCATATTTGGCATGATTTCTCACTCATATCATAGATTTTTAGTAAGTCCAAATTGGCTCCTGGTATTTAAGATGCTGTGTTTGCAAATGGACAACTCTGTTTGAGAGCCAGATGTGCATTGTGGATCCCCATGGCAGGGTGTGCGTGAACTTGGGTTTGAGATGAACTTAGGCTCATTTGGGAAAACAAAAAAAAGAACAGCTGATACTAGACCTTTTGTAGCAGTTGGTCTTACATGGTGAAGACAAGTCAAACTCCATGTCTTCTGGTTCTTTCCAGCATCCCAGTTTAACAGGTGAATGGGGGAAAGCCCATGCTAATGAATTTTTATTGGCATATTGGACTGAGTAGTTGATGAAATCTCTGGGCTTAAGCGTTGTATTGCTTTTGATGGCTAGGTTACTTACAGGAAAAAAAAAAAAAACACCAAAAAGCAGAAAACAAAGGGGAAGTGATAGTGTACCTGGACTGATAAAAGTACGTAAATTAACAAATATGGTAAGATGCAAACGTAACACCCTCCAGTAGATGTAAATTACGGGACGGGACGTGATGTGACACAGACATGTACCTGGTATGCTGGCTCTTACCCCTGACACCTAGGCAAGACGCTTAACATGTATGCAGTCTGAATTTGAGAAAACATATTAAACATATCTGTGAGTGTATGCACACCGATGCTCGTGCTTAGTATATCCTTTAGCTATCTAGGTGTACGTGGGTTTGATAAAACTTACGTGTCTTTCCCCAGGTTTTGTTTTGAGCTAGGTCAATCTTGCAGGATATTTTTTCATGACTGTCTACAAATTCCGGCTCAGCAGCAGGAACTCATTCCAGAAACATAAAGCTGATTTGATAAGCAGCTGCAGCGTCCAGCGCTTTCTGCTAACCGGAGCACAGCCCCAGGAGCGTGCAAGCAGGCGTTGGGATGTTTCCATTTCACATTTCATATGCGGTGGCTTTAGCTCCTTTTCAAAAATTCAGGCAGTGGACGGTTTGGGGGCGTGTTGCAGAATTTATTGCCGATTTTTATTCACCAGTATATTTAAACATTGCGTACGGCTGAGGAGGAATGGAAAAGCCCAATGAAAAATAGCTCCGTTGTGGACCAGAGCCTCTTGATTTAAAAAGCAAAATCACATGTATATTTTTGATATAATTTATATGAATATTAAAACATTTAATGTTCAGTGTAGGTGGATTGATAACATGGTTTTGTCATTGGTGATTAATGGTGTGCCAGAAATATACACACGTAAGTGCATACATATGTAGACGGCTATCAGATGTGTGTAAAAGGAGCAATTTGGTTCATCATGCTTTTCCTATTTGATTCTTTTTAAATTTAAGCACTTTGGAGAAGCCAGATGAATAATACCCAAATGTTTGGGGCTCTTATTAGGAACAAATATAACCCTTGAGAAATAACTCAAAAATTGATATTAAATCTCAGGATATATTTCAAACACATATTGGGAAGTAGAAAAATAGAAAAGATTTTTTTTTTGAATCCTGGCAAATAAATTTACCTCATAAAAGAAAAAAGCCAGAAATATATAAATCTTTTAATAAGAAATAATAATATTTTTATATGCTGTATTTTAAAATGAATGGGGTAAACAGAATAAGCCTTAATGCTTTTATGCTTTATGAGATTTATAACAATAATCAGCAAAACCTTGTAACTGTGTTTGTACCTTATGTGCCTTGAAGCCATTGAGTCTCGCGGTTAATTGTATAAATTCCATACACTATGGGAAATCACAATGTATCATTTATATTCTGAATGTGTCATGTGTATAAATATTAAAATGTATTAGCCCAAAATGGCTGATTATTCCTCCAACATTTTGTGATAAATCTTATCTCTTTATGGGTTGGGTGGGAGAAACTAAATATTTTATGTTATTTGGAAATATTCTTTAAACAACCTAGATTTATTATGAACATTTTAAACATTTATAACTGCCTTAAAATATTCGGAGTTGGAGCGCACTTTCCCCGGGAAAGTCGTCTTTCCGCGCTGTGTGTACAGGCGGTCCAGGCTTCACCGTCCTCCGGTGTGTTCTGCCTACTGCCGGCCTTGGTTGCCCGCCTCATGTCAGCGGAACACCCGTCTGGGGAGATGTTGAGTTACACACAGTCACTGTTGAAGTTAGCAGATACCGTATTATTTGTATGTGCAAGAGCGCCTTGTCATCTGTGTAAAGAAAAATCCTCATCTTTAAAAAAGATTCCCTTTCTTTGGTTCTAGACAGTGGAGGCATATATGGGAGATTTTATATGCAAGTGCTCATTGCTATCTGCACTGTGTCCTTGGGATGTTTTTTAAATGCGGGTTGCATGTGTGCAGACCTCACCCCCTAGGTCTGACGTAACAGCACATGGAGAAACTGAGAGTGGTGCATATTTGTTGAGACAGATAGAGATGCATAATGAATAAACAAACACAGGGCAGAACTGTTTTACAAATGTATTTGGCAAGTGCCCGTAGCAGTGAGTGTGTACATTGTGGGGGGAGGAAATGTCAGAACAGAGTCCTGTAAAGACTTGCAGCTGGAAAGAATAAAATAAAAAATGGTGACTGCTGCTGACAGGCAGACTTGGAGTGTATGATATACTTTGTTCATTTGATTCTTAGAACTCAGTTGGGGGTTAAATTGGAATCCAGACATCAAAGAATTCTTCCACCAGACCCAAATTTTGCCCGTATAATTTTTTTTCTTACAGTTGTCATAATTTTAGCTAATTTCACAGTGCAATAAATTTTTACCGTTTGAAGTCCTTTTTTTTTTCTTCTTAAATATGCACCCAGTATGTATATAATATATCTCATGTGAACTCCCCACACACTCTATCCTGGGCATACACACACACACACACACACATAAAAATGATAGACACTCACACGTGCCTGTGGCACACGTGCCTGCACGTTCACGTTCGGACACGGAAAGAAATGGCGAAGGCAGCCATCGGGTTGCTCTGACCCTAGTCCTAAGATGCTGAAGCAAGGAGGCTGACTGTTTGCAGGAGCAGTCTCTTTGTTTCTCTTTCCTCCCCCTCCTCTCTTTTTCTTGCCTCCTGACTGTTGTGTCTGAGAATGGGGAGAGCGTGCGGTGCCGTGCGTTCGGAGGGTTTGCGCGTGGCTGTATGATTTGTATCTGAAGGGCACAGCGGAGGAACTACATCAGGTTGGGATGTTTGCCATTCGCCCGTTTAGCCTGGCTCCTCTTATCAGATCATTTTCTCACGTGGGCCGCAACCAGGGGACTCCTCGACAGAGAGAGAGAAAAGCATTATTTTCCTCCTGGACCGCTTCCCCCCACCCCACCCTGTTCTAAGGAGAGACGGCAGACAGCACCACCTCCCTGTATATTGAACTTCCAGTGTTCCTCAGGTTCCTTGGCTGATGATGACAATTCTGCCTTCCATTTGCATTTCTCTGATAAAATGTTAAAGGTAAATGCATTTTTTTCCCTGTGTTATAAGTAAAAAAAACAGTGATGAATCACAGCCATGAAGTAATGTGTCATTCCCGAGCCATGGGTGTGTGAGCTCCCTCTACTTGGTTCTACCTTAATATGCCACTTAGGATAAAGAAACCGGGACCAATTGAGTGAGGAGATTGCCCTGTGTTTTCCACGAGTCTGGCGTCTTGTTTTGTCATTGATGAACTCGGCTGTGTTCCGATGAGCTGTGCTGCTGTGGTCTGGGCTAATTTCGTCACTACAGCATGAGGGCAGGGAAGCCTGCCCGCTGGGCGCCCCCTCCCCCAAATTAAACCCGTTGAAGGCCACCCCAGATGAAGAGAGGGCTTCCTGCCATGAATGGTGTGAATGAAATTTATTCAAGGTAACTGTCCAACCTGTATCACTTCATTCACTATTCAAAGGGCATGGAGCGCGCAGGGGGAATGAACTTCCTGTCTGCTGCTATTAAGAAGGGACAGGGGGAGTGATTAAAGGACCCGCGCCACACTGGAGAACGAAAGCCATTAAGGAGAAGTGTTGGTCATGGCTTCCAGGGGCCAGGGGAGGGATGACAGCTACTGGCTTTTGGGATTATTGGGGAGCTAATTATGGTTCTTAGACCAACCAGTCATTCATTTACAATTAAAAATGAGAATGTGAGTCTCAAAGTTGGCAGTGAAATCTTGCAGTTGGACCTGTGGAAGATCCAGTGTTGAAGTTGCCCTGTCATTTTTCATCGGGAGCGTTACTCTTTGAAATAGTTCCCAAACAGGATTTCTCATTGGGAATCCTGCGAGGTGGCCCAGGTTGATGCCCCTCGGTGTCTATGCTGCTTGGTGCTTTTCCTGGTGAGGATTTGTTTTGTTAGCTGGTCTCATTGCTAGACACCTGCCATCAGCGTTCTCTAATAAGGAGTTGAGGTTTTTTTTTTTTTTTTTTTTTTTTTTTTAAGAAGAATTGATGAGAGATGACCATAAGCTTTGTTGTGCTGTCCTTTGCAAAAGATAAACATTTGCTTTCCATCTTGATGTCATCTTTCCAGGTTATTATTTGGTCACTAATTTATTTCACCATTAGCGAATTATGGTAGATTACTGCTTGGATGCATTCAAGCACCAAGGAGCGTGGTCCTGTGGCTATTTCGGGCAAAGTCATAAGCACGCTCTTCTTCTTCTTCTTCTTCTTTTTTTTTTTATTGTCCTCCCAGGGAGCAGAATTTGAACTTAATATTCCATGAAATAAGCCATTGTAATCACGTTGGGTTAATAGAAGAAGTAAAATTGCCTCTCCTCTCACAAGACATTAGAGCAAGGCTGCATTATTAAAGTTTTCTTGCGGACAAGCGGTTTAAGATGCATCCTCGGCGGGCGGCTGACGCAGGTCCTTTCAATGTGGGTGACAGCTTTTCAGATCTTAATAGGCTGCTGGTGCTTGAGTTTCTCGCATTGCTTCCCTTCTAGCCAGGCTGTGACATGATGGCTAGAATCTGGCACAATGGACTGCCATGTGCCGTGGCAACCTTTGTTCACTAAGTGGTTTTATGCAAATTCATGTCAATAAGTAAACAATTAGAACTTGTGAACGCTATTTATGTAGAGCACTCCTTCCCATCCATTTGACCCACAAAACTCTACCCGTCGGCTCCCTTGGAATCCACAACAGTAACTGGAGTCTAACGGGTCCCCTCCTCTTTCTGATTGGCCCATGAATTACTGAAGACATGAAGATAGGATTCAAAGATTTTTTTTTTTAATCTAGCCAGTGATTTGTAGTTGGTTGTATGGCGAGCTAAATATAAGTAAAGGTTTTGAGAAGCAGGCGGTGAGGTACTTACATGTCTGTCTGCCTCCCACACCTGGGTAGCTGCCCAGCGCCTGCTGATGTTCATGTTCAGGTCCAGTTACTGTGGGGAGGGCAGGTACCGCCCACCAGGCCTCATAATAAACCTCAACACTTGCGCGGTTCTGAATCGACTTGGAACTTAATTTGAATGGGGGGGAATCCATCTCAGAATGTGTTTTCTTCCAAGTGGCTTTATGAGCAAAGAAAAGGAAAAGGAGTTTGCTCGCACATGCTTGACAAATGCTATTTTCCAGGCCAAGGCTTGTCGCAGAAATAAGAGAGAATAAGGGGCACTCGTGTGGGGATTCCTCAGCTCCTTAAGAGAGAATTGTTTTGAGGTTGGAGTGGGCTTGCTCAAAGCTTGTTTTGGCTTCTCCTCTTTGTGCCCTTGTTGTGGTTTCTTTCCTGTGGTTTGGCTCTGCTGTGCAGGCCTGCTACGCTGGTGGTGATGCTTCGTGCCTCAAGAGTTGGCTGCAGGCAAAGCTTTTTCTGCTGGCCTTGCCTACGGCCTGCTAGTTGAGAGGGACTCAGTCACTCATGTGGCTTGTCCAGTGCCCAGGGGTGGGGGGGGGAAGGGGAAGATTCCCTTAGGGCTCTTGAATTAGGCAAACTGCGAGTCGTAAACCTCCGTCATATAGAAATTGGTTATTGTGGATCTATCTTTGTCCCCAGATATGATGTATAAATAGAGCAGAGCGGGGAAAAAAATGAGATTTTGACCTTCTTTACATATACCGAGTATTCGAAAATAGCTCAGCCAGAAGGCAAATGTTTTATTTTCCAGAGTGTCAAGAACTTGAAGGAATAATTTTTTGATATGTTGGAGGCTGGGCACTGAGAAAAGATAATGGAGAACTTGATTTAATGAAGCGAATGTTTACTGAGCATATGCTTTGTCCTGGGTGCTGTCTTAAGGCAGCTAAGATCCTGGACGTGGAAGACTTGGTCCCTGTCTCTAAGAACCTTGATCGAGGCGGGAGACCACTATCTACCTCTACACAAACAGGAAGCAGGGTTAAAAATTATGAGATGCCTTCTGGCCTCTCTTCATGTCCCTCCCATAATGAATTCAGCTACTTCCAGGGTCTCTGCGTCCTATCAGGGTAGTGAACTTCAATAAGTTACAGGCCAGGCTTTGTAGTTATAAACAAGTTAATAGCTGCCTATTTTGGGGGTGGAGGTGGGGGAGAGAAGGCAGTTCCCAGTATAGGCGCAAACATCCATTTCTTTCCCATGATAATCCTTAAATACAGTCATGCGAATACACAAACAAGTTCTAAATGTATATCCTACGCACAAAAAGCATTTCTCCCGTTATCTTTTGCGTGGGCAAGCCCTTTGTAGTGGCATCTATTTTATCTGTGGTGCATAAACAGTTAGCCCTTTGCCTGTGTGACTTCCGCTTGAAGACTGTGCTTGGCAGTTGCGTTGCTTTTTTGGTATTGACATAATTCATTCTCAGCTGATAAGTTTTAGCTCTTCTCCCTAGTCAAATGGCATCTAAAATTTACCTAAACATTCCCTCTGTGTTTTTTCTTCAAGTTGATTTGGGTGGTCGGAGCTGTTTGCTTATTCATGAGTCGTATTTAAAATGCTGTCTTTTCTCAAACACCCTGTAGGTTGTTACCCTGTGAATTTGCAGCTTCGCTACCAACTGTGTTGCCAGAGTTGTACAATTTATGTGTGCTTTGACCATGATAAGTTTTTTTTTCCCCTTAAAAAGTGTTGTAAACACCACCAGCGACTGGGGAGGTTAACGTGGCATAATCTTAGAGAACACTGATCCGGGTGTATCCATCCCTGGCACTGCGCCCTTTGGTCCTGATTTCAATTTAATAGGACAACATTTACCATTTTCAAAGGGTAGAACTTGCAAGGCAGGGAAATGATATAAAGAAGACAATGAAGTCATGAGAAAGAATAAAAATGTTCTTTAAACACCAGATCAATAGTTGGCTTCAAGCCCTTAGATTATAAACTGATAATGCAGAGTATTGAAATAAAAATATGGAGCCTGGGCGTGTGACAAAGCAAAAGGGAAAAACCAGATCCTGAAAGGAGAGAAGTGGGGGTGGGGGTGGAATGCATTGAGTAACACTTGCAGTGGGGTGAACTTTAGGTTGAAGTGCAGAACTGCCTGTGGTTCATGTGCCTAGGTCTGTGGTCTTGTCTGTGAATTTTGCTTTCACGAGAGGAAGTGGAGAACTGAGACAGCTTGCAGAAGGGGGAAGAGGAGAGCAGCTGGAGACGTGGCCGCCACTGTGTACGAGCGGATCTTGGTGCCGTCCCTGGGTGATATGGGCGACAGATGACGCCGTCTGGTTTTCTGCTGTGTGTATTCGTTGCATTTCATGGTTAGCAGCACCAGAACTAGCTGGGCAGTTAAGCAGCAGGGGCTGTTAGGGAGAGGAAAAGAACGAGGGCAGCAAGAATCACCAACCAGAGACTTAGGGGCCCAGGTTTAGGGAGAGGGAGCAGCAAAGGAACGCGGAGGGCTGGAGGGAAGGACAAGGGATCTGCCAGCCCTCGTGGGGGTGCTCTGGCCTTGGACGTTGCTTCTCCATTGAAAGACCTGTCGTCTTCTCCATCCTGTGTCACTAGTTCAAGGGGCATAGTCCTAGGAGAGGGCATTTGATGGGTCAGGTGTAGGCTGCAGACCCACCCCCGGGAAGGATCGGGTGTCTGTAAGTCCTCGGGTGAGAATCAGGCACCTGCACCTGTTAGCTTCTCAGCAGGTCTACGCTGATCGTGCATAGGTAATTATCTCCGGAAATGAGCAGTTGGGAAGTGCGGTGGGATGCTGGGTGCCCAGAAAAGGTAGATGCCCACATCGCCTCTTTACTAAAGCACTTACTAGGCATTGTAAGTGAAGAGTATCTGTTTGTATAAAAGGGAAAGAATCAGTCTTGATGGATGCACAGGTGATGGTTGTGGCTGCTGTCCTGTGTGGGGACCACGAACTTCCAGCACCTTTGCTGTGCCCGTGGTGAGCAAACTCTCTTACCAAGCTGCTTGGCATTTAGGCACTTGGGTGAGTGAAGCAGAACCAGGCCTACGATCTGCCTGGAGCCATCCAGTCCCTCATGTGTAAAATGGAGCTCATGGTAACCTCGTGGTATTGAGTGTTTACTGAGCTCACACGCGTGATGAGGCCTTGAGCACTGGGGTGGCTTGCGTGTTCCCAGTACATGGCCATGTGTCCATCGCTGTCAGTGCCTCACCTGTGTCTACCGGTAGTTGAAGAGGACAGTCCAGGTAGCCCACAGTGTCCACGCTCCAGCACCTCTGTCTCTTAGTCTGGTGCTCCCTGGGCCATGGGTACGGCCCACCCTATGCACAGGGCATCAGGAACGGTCAGGAATTTAATGCCTCCAAGGGCCCCCCTAAACCCAGAAGGGACAGGAGGGAGATGGGAGATCAGCTCTTCTCTTCCCTAACGCTTGCTGGGGTGGTTTGCTGAGGCTTGGTCTGCCCGCTTTGCTCAGAGCAGCCCCTGCAGGGGCAAGCGCTGGGTGCCGTGCCATCCATGGCCCACTTGCACCATGGCTGCTCCCGCACTGGCCCTTCTCAGGTTCCTCCTTGACCCCCATGCTCCTGAGTCCATCCTGCTTTGGAAGGAAGCACAGCTGCAGGGACATCGTGGTCAATGGGGGAAGCTCGGCCCCCAGGAGGAAAATCCAAATGTTCTTCTGTCTTCTGTGTTCTCTGTGGCTGGAGTAAATGACGATGGAACAAAGACGGACGGAGAGCATTCAAGGCCTAAACTCTATGCCAAGGAGTGGGCTCGGCCTGGGTTTTCTGGGGAGGAAGGGATGATGGGCGCTGATTATCATGAGGAGAAAAGTGCGGAGAGGGTGGCCGGGTGCCCAGGGCCCTCCGTGAGGCAGGAGCCTGTTCGCTGGCACAGCAGGTGCTGTGTCCCAGGTGTTTCAGGTTCCCTGCAGTCGGGACTCAGAACCTCGTGCATTGGCCCGGAACTGGGAGTGGCCAGGGGTGGGGGAGTGAACAGGGCACCCTGATGAACGCAGCTGAGAGAACATCTAGAACGTCACACAGGCTGGAGGCTGGGGCCTTGGTTCCAGGAAACCATGGTGTGAAGAGCTGCTCCGAGAAACCCACGACCTGAGGCTGCGCAGCGGGTCTGGCTCGGCCTCCCTGAGCTCTGGCCACCCCTGCCCCCCGTTTGCTCAGGTGCTGTTCCCCTTCAGGGCATTTTCTGGACCTGGATTCTCTAATTCCTTGCACAGTTGTCAGATCCTGGCTGTATCGGGCAGTGTTGGCTGCGTAAGAAACAGTTCTAGAACAGCACTTGCAGTTGCTCCCAGTTCTGGGGGTGAGCTACTTCGGCTGGTGCCCCTAAGCCAGCTCATCTCTAGGTGTTGGCTTCGATGGCTCATTTGTCTGGGACCTCAGCTGGGTCAGTTGAGGTTCCTGGGTCTATCGCTAGGTCTCTTGAGACCTAGGCCCAGAACTCACATAGTGTCACGTCCAGCAGATTTTACTGGACAGAGCAGTTCGTGAGGCCAGACCGGCTCTAGGGCGTGAGGGAGCAGTTGTCACTTCGTGGGAGAAGCTGTGCTGGGCATGTGGCCATTTCCAACCAGCGGCACTGTTCAAGCACCCCTCTCTTCACACTCCCTGTTCGTTTAACAGTTACTTGGCTAGTCTGTGTCCGGTAATGGCCTCTCAGGTGTCGGGGCATCCTTTGCCTTTAGCACAGTGGCTGGCACAAAGGAATTGCCGAATGTTCTTAGAGTGAATGGTGAGTGGCTTTGGGGACAAGCATGAGAAGGACTGTGTTGGTTGGGAAAGTGTGGAGGCAGAGGCTGTGGAAATCAGACTTGGGGGCTGAAAGATGGCCTCACCATGTGATGGCCGAGCTCAGTCATGTCATCAGAAGCAGCAAGCTGGTCCTCTGGATGGTAAACATGCTGACGATGTTTGGATGCTGAATGGAGTCTTCAAAAGGTTCTTGGAAAATACATCTGATGAAAAAATCACTTCATCAAATTTCAAATTTTTTGGGACCAAAATAAATTTAACTTTTAATTTCATTCCCATGAACTTTTTGAAATACTCTCATATGTAGTACATGCCAAAATGAAAGGACTTTTGGAAAGGTTAGATAAGGCAAAAACCCAAAATAAGAATAATTTTAGAAGTCTTGGCTTTGGAATTTGAAGGTAGAATTACTATAAACTATATGATTATGTTTCTATCAGAAAAGTTTGGCAAGTCTATCAACCAAAAAGTCTATGAAAGTTCAGTAACTAATGAGAGATTATGAAACTGAGAAGGTTCAGGTCTACATCCATGCACCCATTCACACTGTCAGAAACAACCACGGGGCTCGACTTGGATTCAGTATGCTCAGCTAGACACGTGGCCTGATGTAAAAAATATCAGAAGGGTCCGTGCATGACAGAGATCTAAGGTGCACACAGAGCTGACTCTTCTATGACACAGAAAATGATCTATACTGGAAAGAAGCTCTGTGCAAAATAACTTGAGAGTCCAGAGGCTGCTCGGGGGAGCTGGCGCATCTGGTCACCATCACTGTGCGTCTTTTCCAGTCGTCCTGATTTTGTCTGAGGTTGAATAGCGCTTGTTCTCTGCACCATGTGGGGAGCATCCCCCTGGGACACAGAGGTGACTCTGGTTTGTGGAACCAGTCTTGCAGTCCTAGGCCAAAACACGCGCACGCCTTTTTGGTGTCCCACTGTGCACGCTCTTCAGCCCTCAAGGCCTCCTGAGTCACCTTCCATCTGGGTCCTAGTTCACGACCCTGTGGGGTCGTAGTTTGTGGCCTTCCACTTGAGGCCCCCTGCCTGTGCCTTAGACTTCAGGGTCAGTTCCCCATTCTTCTAGTGCTGGCTTCCCCGAATGCATCTTTTCCTGTTGTGCCAGCCAGGGAGTTTGGGAGGTAAGAACTTGTTCTGAAGTCCATCATGTGGGGCAACGGGCAGCAGTTGTAGTGTAGGTAGGTTTTTTTTTTTTTTTTTTTTTTTTTTTTTTTTTTTTTTTTTTTTTTTTTTTTTTTGCCATATCTCTGTGGTCTTGGTAGTGAGAGAGGTATAACAGAGAGGAAATGAACATGTAAAATGTTTAGTGTGTGGCAAGCACAAAGCCAAGAACTATGAATGTTGTGTCTGATTGTTCCTCCTTACGATGACGGAATATGCTGTAGGAGTGGAAGTCGAAGGAGATGGATTAAGACTGCTCACAGAATCAGTGAAAAGACCCCAGATACAGACCCCACACTGAGCTTCCAGGAAAGACCCCTAGGAATGGTCCAGCCACGAGAGTGGTGGCTTTCATTGCTACCAGGCAGCTCTGGGTTCCAGAACCACACAGTGTAGAGAGATTCATGCGCTCACAGTGTCTACCCAGGACGTTGCCCTGTGGATGCTTCCCGTTTAAAGACTGAATGACAAGGGAGGCTGGGAACTGTGGCTTTGAGATGTTTCTGGGGGAGGCTGGGCTGGTAGACTGTTGGTCACTGCCGATACTTGGGACAAGTTCACAGGCAGTTTGGAGGTGACAGTTGTTAAACCTTGTCCACACTCCCCTGCGAAATACAGATCACAGATTTTGAATATTTCACTTCTGTGTGGATGATTTCATCTAAAGTTTGTTGGGCAAGTATTCATACCTGCTGCTTTAA